>NC_047089.1:203186663-203489693 GCF_902459505.1 Geotrypetes seraphini
AATGAATAAATAATATAATCTTTGAAAGAGAGCAGAATAGTCTTTCTGTGGAGGAATTATTACTCCTTTCTGGAAATTCAAAGGTACTTCCAATAAGTAGAACAATTCTTTGGTGTCAACTCCCATCTCCCCTTTTCTAACACTGATAAGTGTTCTATGAGAGGGGAATTCATCAAGGAGCAATAACTAATTTAGCGTATGCTAAATCGGTTAGCATCCCTTGATGAATTCCCCCTTGTGAGTGTATTATCTTGATAAGCAACAGCAGAAAGCCTTAAATAAGATAGACCACCATTCCTCCCCTGTCAGTGTGAGATGGGAAAAAAAGGTGGTGGTCATATCTGCCCTGCAGATATGATACTTTGAAGCTCATAATGAAGTTAGCCTTTACTTGGCAGTGGGGCATGAAACAAATAATTCTGATTTGAAATTCCATCACATTTTTTGATCCTTCCCTTCATTCTCTTTCTGTCAATATTAGATCAGGTGAATAACAATTCCCTTCTTGCTATCATGCAGGTTCAAAAAAGACTCATTATTCAACATATGTTGTCATTGTTTCTTTGATAGAATATTTCCAGCAGGACTTGGTCCCTCCTGATATCATTGCCTGGTCTTTTCTGTTTTGTTTTATGCAGGTCTCCTATACTTTCTATAACACTTCACAGGGGATATAACATTAAAATGGAAGACATAAAAACAGGCGAGTGTGGCACGGTGGCTAAAGCTCTAGCCTCCCCACCCTAAGGTTGTGGGTTCAAACCCATGCTGCTCTATGTGAACCTGGGAAAGTCACTTAGGCCCAAATTCTGTAACCAGTGTCTAATGTTAGGCACCTATTTTGGAGGTGCCCAACTAGATAGGCGCCTATCTAAATTGAATAACAAGCTCAAGTAAGCTTTTTAATCAGCACTAATTGAAACTTAGGCGGCTATCAAGAAAGAACGATTTGGTAACAAGGTGCCTCTAAAAATTTAGACAACCTTCCAAAAAATAGGCGCTACATATGTTAGGCTTGGCTTCATGTTAGGTGCCTTGTTATAGAATCACTGCTCTTAAGCGTGTCTAAGCGCTCGCATGGGCGCCTAAGTTTTAGTTGTGCCTAGAGCTGGCCTATTTATTGGGCGCCTCCAAAATAGGTGCCGCTCAGCGTGATTCAGTAAAAAGCACCCAATTTTACTTGAATCATGCTGAACGGTTCCTAATGCGGCTCCTAACTTTTGGGCACTTCTTCTAGAATTTGCCCTTCAATCTCCCCTTCCCACCCCCCAATTGCTCAGGTGCATTAGATAGATTGTGAGCCCACCAGGATAGACAAGGGAATATGCTTAAATATCTGAATAAATTAATGTAAAACCATTCTGAGCTCCCCTGGGAGAACAGTATAGAAAGGGAATAGACTTAGCAGATAAAGACAGATTGTTCACCCTCTCCAAGGTAGGGAGAACGAGAGGGCACTCTTTAAAGTTGAAAGGGGATAGATTCCGTACAAACGTAAGGAAGTTCTTCTTCACCCAGAGAGTGGTAGAAAACTGGAAAGCTCTTCCGGAGTCCGTTATAGGGGAAAACACCCTCCAGGGATTCAAGACAAAGTTGGACAACTTCCTACTAAACTGGAATGTACGCAGGTTAGGCTGGACTCATTTAGAGCACTGGTCTTTGACCTGGTGACCACCGCGTAAGTGGACTGTTGGACACGATGGACCACTTATCTGACCCAGAAGTGGCAATTTTTATGTTCTTAAAAGTGAATAAATAAATAAATCAGAAGACAGGGAATTTGGGTGGTATCACTGAAGACAACTGCCGAAGTAGAAGGTAATTTTATAAGGGGGTGAGTTAAGTGGTAAAGCATTTGCCCACTTTATAGTATTTTAGTCATTTAGATGCATACGCTCTCTGATAAAGTGCCAAGCAGTGCCAACATACCTGCTTTGAAAAGATGATGGATACATTGCCAGAGTTGGAGTTTGGACACAGCACACAACTACATGCACACATGCCTCCTCCCAGATTCTACAAAGTTGCACACCCACATTTCAGACTGGCACAAGTTATAGTATAGTGCCAGTTGTGCGCCTAACTTAGGCCCCGATGCTCTAAAGTCATCACTGAAGTCTTGGGGGTCATTGTAGAGCTGGTAAATTTTCCAGTTTGAAAAGCAAGAAGTGATGCTGCAAAAACTTCTTTTGCAAATGAGCCCCGTGGAGGTCCACAGAAATTCCATCCAATCAGTTATTGAAGAAAGTGACTAGCACATGTGCAGAACAGTCCATGAAAGGAGGCATAAATGTGCACATGCTCTAGGTAACGGTTTATCATAGGCACACATAAGCGACTTATGGTGGATCAAAATCAACTCTGATCTCCTCATATAGATCTAAAAAATTTCAGCCCTACTTAGATAGTAATCATTCACTCCCTTCTGGTCTAACATCTCTTCCAAGACCACCCACACATGATACACACAGGATGGGAATGTACTAGAGTCCCCTGTGGCCACTATATTGTCCTCCTTCCATATCATAATCATTACCATCTCCTCTAAGGGCAGCCTGCAGATAGTGTGTTTTAGCCATTAGGCCTGCACCAAGAGTCAGAATACTTTAAAGATTTTGGCTGCCATTTCATTGAAGCATACATGTTCCAAGAATGCTGTGTGTTACTATTTTTAGAAGTTGCTTTGTTATCTACATTACACTTAGTTTGCACATTGCGGTATATGAGTTATACAAGTATTTTAACTCCTGATATAGACCTAACGTCCAAACAAGACTTTGGGTAACCCAATGATTGGTTATTCATATATTCTTCCTAGTCATTGGTGGATTGTCACCTCTGCTGTTTTTGTTTGTCTGTTTGTTTTTTGTGTGTAGACTGTGCAGAGATGTTATTTTCTTTTTTTTTTACTGTTACCTCTTCAAATGCGTTGGAGTTGAAGCTTGAAAGCTAGTAGAGGATCAGAGGTTCAAGGAGAGTTAGCTTTGTATCGCAAAAGAAATGACATAAATGTAGGTTATGTTTCTTTGAATAACTCGGGTAGGTTAAAGCACAGAGCTATGCAAACTGGAGAAACCAGTTACTGAATAGGACAGAAATAACTGGATTGGGTGCCAATTGTGGAAATTATTGCATTTCATTTTGTTCAGTAAGATTCCTAGTTCTTAAATCCTACCATTGCTCTTTTATGCTTGGAAAAGTGTTTATTTGTCTTTGTATAAAAGCTTTTGTGTATAATGAGATTCTTATTCTTTTCTTAGAAAGTAACTCTGAGCCTCCCTAGTGCTTCTTGCTTCTTGCTATTGTCTAGAATATGTTTCCTCGTTTCCTCTAAATCTTGAGGGTTTCCAAGCTCATGGCTGCATTAGTGATGAGTAGCCAGTATGTAATACATATTCACATCCAGCAGGGACTTCTGGATTTGATGGTCTAAAACAGGGGTCCCCAAAGTCCCTCCTTGAGGGCCGAATCCAGTCGGGTTTTCAGGATTTCCCCAAAGAATATGCATTGAAAGCACTGCATGCACATAGATCTCATGCATATTCATTGGGGGAAATCCTGAAAACCCGACTGGATTTGGCCCTCAAGGAGGGACTTTGAGGACCCCCCCTGGTCTAAAACGTTAACCCCCTTTTTTACTAAGCCGTGGTAGAGGTTTCTACCGCAGCCAGGAGCACTAACTGCTCTGGGCTACACTGCGGATTAGTAAAAGAAGACCTTAAAGATATTTGGATAACTGCCAAGTGCCTGGAATAAAATCAGAATTCACATAAGGGGCGATTTTCAAACTCCATGTTAGGACCAAGGTCACATGTATTTTTAAACCATAGACTTTGCACCAATTATCATAGTGAAAGTACACATGCTCATTTGCTTTGAAAAGTGTAAAGTTAAAAAAAAAAACTAAAACTAAAACTTGGGGGTCTCCTTTTACTAAGGTGCGTTAGCGTTTTTAGCACGCGCTAACCACATGCTAAACGAAAAATACTAATGCAAGCTCTATGGAGGCATTAGCGTTTAGCGCATGTGGTATTGTAGCAAGCGCTAAGCATGCGCTAAAACCGCTAGCATACCATAGTAAAAGGAGTCCTTAGCTTTATAGACTGAGTCATCAACCATGAGGAGCTCAACTCGGTTTACAATAATGTAAAACATAATACATAAATTTGACAAGAAAAAGTGCATGCAATCACTTGCCCTTCTTGTGCAGGAAGGCTTTTGCTGTAAAAATATATAAGACTAATTTTTTTTTTCCTTAAGTAAATATGATAACATTTCTCAATTTTATGTAAAACTCCATTGGTCACATATGGAGGCAAAAATCGTATTTAAACTTTCTTGCATGCTCTATAAAGTCAGAGCTGGTAATAGCCCTAAATATCTAGTTTGGAGTTTACCACTTCTATCGAGAATATAAGGCTGTGTAGTTAATAACTACTCTTTTATGCATCCATTGGTAAAAGGTATGACAGATGGATGGATGATGCCACTGAATCGGTCACCGCCTCATGGCAACATGCACAGTGAGCAATCCACCCTGTGATGTTTCACGGCAGACTACAGAAGTGGTTTTCCATTGCCTTCTCCTGCACAATGTGTGGCTCCACTCTGTCACTGCTGCCCAACATAGGCCCCTCTGCCTACAGCACCTGGTGTTCCCAGGAGGTCTCCCATCACCAGGCCTAACCCTGCTTAGCTTCCGATAGTATGAGTGGGCAGACTCAGGTATGAAGAGAACTCTAAAGAACTGGAAGAATCTTGCTTTATGTTTTGATGGTCCTTTCAACTATTCTTTTAGAAAGGATTGAAAAACTATCCTCCCACCTGTTTTACAAAGCAGTGTGGCCAAAGCCCCAAAGCCCTTTAAGTCCCTATGGGTTTCGGGGCGGTTACCACAGCGGTAGCTGCTAGCGCAGCTTTGTAAAAGGGGAGGAGATATATTGTTTAAGAAATATGTTTGAGGTTGCACTTGTTATTTTATACTGAATGATGTAAATCCCAATAAACTGTTTTGGTCTCTTGTACTGTAAACCACTAGTATAGAAGTCTATGTATTGTAAAAGTATGCATTGTATGTGGCGTTGAACATGCATACATTTCTTCCGCAAACTAAAGCATCGTATAAGCAGATTAAAGAACAATGCACAGATGTTAGACACAATGAGACAGAGCAATTTTCAGACAGACTGTTAAAACAAAATTTTACCCGCAAAAATTGTTTTGAAATGTATTTTCATAGTGATCTAATTGTAATTACACATTCCACCGCCAACAGAGGGAATATATCACAGAAAACCCGAGCATTTTTTCTTTGCAGTGTGATCTAAGATGTTTACTTGTGGAATGGCATTCATCAAATTAACTCCCCTCTTTTATGAATGCGTAGAGCGGGTTTTAACGCCAGCAGCGACGGTAACTGCTCCGACGCTTATAGGAATTCTATGAACGTTGGAGCAGTTACCGCCACTGCCGGGGCTGAAACCTGCGCTATGCGTTCATAAAAGAGGGAGTAAATGATTTATTTTTTATAAAACTGTGTAAGATAATTTAACATCCAACTTTGAGGGGTTAGCAGGTACATTCTGCACTCATTGGTAGAGCTATTATCTAATTCTAAGACTAATCAGGTTGAGCCTCATCTTGTCTCTATTAAAGATGCTATTGCCTACTCTGTTGATGTTTACAAAATAGAAGCTTACACATAATCATTCTCTCATGCTCAAGAATATCATTAATATTGAATAAAGACATTAAAATAAGGATGTACTTTAAGGGAGACAGCTATATACAGGCTGATCAAACAATCTGATGCTCACTTTCTGAGTACTTGCCTGTCTGGCACAACGGTATTAGGTGCTCTGGGAGAACTTTCAGCCTTCTACCCACAACACAAATACACTGAATTAACTTTCAGGCCTCTAATCTGCTCCCAAGACATTCAGGGGAAGTTTGTATATGTTGACACATTTAGACTCTGGGATGATCCACAGTAAACTAGAATTCTCTAAGGATCCTTCTGTACATTTGACAGGACTTTCTCTGAAGAACTTACAATCTAGTTTGGACTATACAAATCTCCCATAGTGTGTCGTTTGCAGGTGGGCATTCACACTGACAGAGTCGGGACAGAGTACGAGCTTATGCAGGTAAAGTATAGAATATTAACTTAGGTGCATATCTCTGCAGTCTAAGCATGAATATTTAAATGAGCTCTGTAGCTGGCATAACATCTCGTACCTCAGTACACAGGCACTTGTACACCCAGCTATGCTAGTTTACCATAAAAGAAAATAGACACCTACTTTCCTTTAGACTCCCAATAGGCACCTTCTAGGTGGCACATTCTAGGCACCTCTGTACAGAAATGTCCTCCTACCTCCTCATTCCATAATCCTGTGCATGATTTAGCAAACATAGGTTATAGAATACTTGAAGTTACACACAGAAATTATACCAGTTCTGATTAGCTGTGTACACCTCTCCCTCAGTATTCACGGTTTCAGCATTCACGGTTTCGATTATTTACGGTTTTTAGCTTGCTGGCTCCTCCCCCCCTAATTACATCAGCTTGCATAGAGAAATTGAGACTTTCAAAATACTGAAAGGAATCGACAAAATAGAGCAGGAAAAAAATGTATTTATAATGTCCAATGTGACACAGACAAGAGGACATGGACTGAAGCTAAGGGGGGGACAAGTCCAGGACAAATATCAGGAAGTTCTGCTTCACGCAACGAGTGGTGGACACCTGGAATGCTCTCCCAGAGGAGGTTATTGCGGAATCCACCTTTATAGGATTTAAGAGCAAACTAGATACACATCTCCTTACGAGAGGCATAGAGGGATATGGGTGACTAAAATTACACCAGGTGTACACCTGGCTGGGCCTTGATGGACCGAAGGTTTGATCCGGAGATGGCAGTTCTTATGTTCTTATCGCTGATTCCAAGCATTTACAGAGAAAATCGCTGATTCCCAGCACTTTCTTCACCGTGTTTTGCCTCTCCTTCAGGAACAGGTCAGGTCTCCTACCATGTTATTCGCAGTTTCACCATATTTACGATGGTTTTTAATAGAAAACAGCGAATAACACATGAAAAAGTTATTTGTAGTTTTTCTGTATTTGCGGTTCTGTTAATCCCTTGTCACAGCGAATATAATTCTAACTTGCCTGAAATTCTGTTTCCTTGCTGGTGCCGAGATCTGTGCGAACCTATCACAGTCCTCACCTTATTCCCACTTCTCTGCCTGTCTCGACCAGCTCTTGGTTCCTGTACCTATTTCCTACCTTCCAGCCCCTCCTCCGTGTGTGCTCCTGCATACTCCTGAGCTTCTCTTTTTGATTGTCAGCCTTGTCCTGACCGTTTCCTGCTGAAACCCTGCTTTATTTATTCAACAATGCCTTCTCATTCACTGAGGGCCTCCACTGCCTATTACCTGACAAGAACCTGACAAAATATTTAAAAAAATTGTGCAATCCGTTGGAGAAAGGCAAGATATGGAAGGGCTGATGTATTATTCAGAAGTCTATAGAAAAAGATAAATAGTATCTAGACTATACCATTAAAGGCTGACCCTTCACTAAACTGTACAGAGTGAGTAAAATGTGTAATACTAGAGGGAATATTTTGTGTTGAATAAGTGCTTGATCCTACTCACAGTTAAGAATGAAAATAATTGCATAAAGAGATTCAACTTTGCCTTTCACAGAAGGTATAAAATGAGGTCTAAAGAGGTGTTTTAAAGAGCTGTTTATGTTTTGATTGCAAAACAATTTTGCCATATTCAACAGTGACCCTTCTTCACATAAAATACAGGTAACTGCTTTTAGCAAATAATCAAAGATGGGTTTAATTAGAGCAGAGTAGGTAACCAAGAGCATAAATTAATGTGCTGCCTCATTGCTGTTATAGCTGGCTCAGTAAAATATTTTTCATCGCAGTTGTTTTTTCTTGGTTGTGTTGCAAATTTACGTATTTTGTTTTTTGGCACATCATAATAGTAGTCAGCTACACAGTGGCATAGTGAGGGAAGCTGGCGTTTGCCTTTGCCACATGGTGCACCTCCAATTCTTCCTCGCTGCTTGGGCACCCCCCTCACTCTTCCCTGCCACTTGAGTGCCCCCACCCCCTGCGTACCTCTTGAAATGTTCATCAGTGAAAGCAGCATCTTCCATTTGCTGCTCGCGCTGGCATCAGTTCCCTTCTGACATCACCTCCTGGGCCCATTACCAGGAAGTGATGTCAGAAGGGAGACAATGCCAGCGCGAGCAGCAAATGGAAGATGGTTCATGATTTTTATATATTCTGTTGTATTGTTATATTAATTGTATATGTGAATATGTAATCTGCCTTTTTAAAGATGAACTATAAATAATAAACTATTAACTATAAACGGAATCTATCCCCTTTTAACTTTAGAGAGTGCCCTCTCTTTCTCTTTACCTTGGAGAGGGTGAACAACCTGTCCTTATCTAATAAGTCTATCCTCTTCAGTACCTTGAATGTTTCGATCATGTCCCCTCTCAATCTCCTCTGTTCGAGGGAGAAGAGGCCCAGTTTCTCTAATCTTTCGCTGTACGGCAGCTCCTCCAACCCCTTAACCATCTTTGTCACTCTTCTCTGGACCCTTTCGAGTAGTACCGTGTCCTTCTTCATGTACGGCGACCAGTGCTGTACACAGTACTCCAGGTGAGGGCATACCATCGCCTGGTACAGCAACATGATAACCTTCTCTGATCTGTTCATGATCCTATTCTTTATCATTCCTAGCATTCTGTTTGCCCTTTTTGCCACCACCGCACATTGCGCGGATGGCTTCATCGACTTGTTGATCAGAACTCCCAAGTCCCTTTCCTGGGAGGTCTCTCCAAGTACCATTTTTTTGCTTGGTATGGAAAGGCTGTTGAGTGTATTGTGCTGTATTTGATGCCACTGGGGGCTAGGGAATTTCAGTCTCAGTCGGTTTTTGTAAATCCTACCAACAATACATTTTTTTAAATTAGCTTTTGAAAGTAGTTCTTCTTAGATCAGATTTTTTTCCCAAAGCTAGTAAAAAAAAAACAAAAAACATTACATTAATCCAATAAAATGGTATCTCCTAATTTAACTTGTGTTTTGTTTAATTTCTATAAATTCCAAAGCAGATCACCGATCTTGAAGAGAAGTGTGGTTTATTAAACCAGACACCTGATGTGTCCATGTTTAATCCACAGGTTGTATCATGGGTAATAACTATATGGGATTGGTAACAAACTTTTCCTATCAGTCAACGTATATATACACTCAGCAACCCACAGCCTTCTCAGAGTGGAAAAGTGGCCTAGTGATTAGAACAGCTGTCTCAGCACCCTGAGGTTGGGAGTTTGATTCCTACTGTAGCTCCTTGTGACTCTGGTAAATCACTTGCTACTACTAATCACTTATATAGGGTTCATAGACAACCCCACGAAAGACAAAGGCGCGTGCCGACAACTGAGCGCAATACGGAGGTGCGCGCCGATGAAAAATACAGTTTTTAGGGGCTCCGACGGGGGATTTTGTTGGGGAGCCCCCCCAGTTTACTTAATAGAAATCGCGCCGGCATTGTGGGGGTTTGGGGGGTTGTAACCCTCCACATTTTACTGTAAACTTAACTTTTTCCCTAAAAACAGGAAAAAAGTGAAGTTTTCAGTAAAATGTAGGGGGTTACAACCCCCCACACCCCCCACAACGCCCCCACAATGCGGCACAATCTCTATTAGGTAAAGTGGGGGGGTTCCCCCCATGACCCCCCCCGTCGGAGCCATAAAAACTGTAATTTTCTGCGGTGTGCGCCTCCGCGCTGCGCTCAATTGTCTGCGCGTGCCTTTGTCCCGGCGCGCTTTTGACCTGACACCCTTATATAGTGCTGATAAGCGTACAAAGCACTGTACATTTTGTACATCCCATCTGCCGATAAATTGACAGAATTAAAAAAAAAATAAAATCAGTAGTCTGCAACTAGTTTTTAATGTTCAAGTTAATGATTTTATAGACTTTTCAGGACAATTAGAGGGCTTCAGGACAGATATGATCTAGGAACAATTTGTTGTCCCAGATTGGGATTTTTTCTGTAAATTATATTCAAAGTATGCAAAAAAATATTGTCGATTAGATATTTGCCCAAGAAATGTTTTGAGGAATGCATCGTTTACTTTTAAAGCTCACCTGTATAAATTGATTATTCTTCAGTTGCAGAAGGGACAATTTGAGCAAAATTTAGGAAGAATAATAATTACGCCTATTGTGAAAAATTCTAAGGAATCGTTAATGTGTGAAAATAATTATAGACCAGTAGCTAGTATTCCATTATTTGAAAAAATAATGGAGGGTTTGGTAAATGCTGAATTAGTAAAATACTTGGATAAATTTAACATCTTACATGATTATCAATCAAGGTTCTGCTCAGGATTTAGTACAGAGACAGTAATAGCATCATTAATAAATCAGCTTACTATTCTATTTAGCACTGGCACTAGTGCCCTGATCCTGCAGTTGGATCTGAGCAGCGCTTTTGAATTAGTGGATCATGATCTACTCTTAAGCTGCTTGGACTCAATTGGGATCAGAGGTAAAGTAAAAAAATGGCTTAGTGGGTTCCTGAAACATAGAACATTATGAAGTTTTCACTGAAGACAAATATTCTTTTTCCTGGAAGAACTCATGTGGAGTTCCGCAGGGTTCTCCTTTATCGCCAACACTATTTAATATCTATTTAGTTTCCTTGGCATATTTACTTCAAAGTTTAAATGTGATGTTTTATATACACGCAGATGACATTACTATTTTGTTCCCCTGTAAGGCTGTTTCAAATGAATTGATTACTCAGATCTCTAACATTTTGGAAAAGCTAGAACTGTAGATGCTACAGTTTAGACTAAAGCTTAATTGTGAAATAACTAAGGGCTCCTTTTACAAAGCTGTGCTAGCGATTAGTGCACGCTAGCCGGAAATCTACCGCCTGCTCAAAAGGAGGCGGTAGCAGCTAGCGCATGTGGTAATTTAGCGCGCGCTATTCCGCGCATTAAGGCCCTAGTGCGGCTTTGTAAAAGGATCCCTAAGTGTTTTTTGGACTAGCCCTAACGATAAAATTCAGGAAACAACTATTCAATTGAAAGGTCAAAGTTTTGAGATAATGCCAAATTTAAAAATTTTAGGAATAATTCTGGATCTTAGTTTAACTTTTAAGAAGCATACAGATTCATTAATTTAAAAAAGCTATGCAATTTTGTGGAAATTGAGGACCATTAAGAAGTATTTTGATCTAGAGTCCTTTGCCCAATCAGGCCCTAAAGCCTGCCATTCGGGCAATGCCGGGCCTACCGGACTGACGGGCTTGGGATCCGTCTATCCGGCCAACTTTTTTAAGGTACAGGGGGGGTTGCAGGGTCAGTGGGTGGAGGGTTAGAGGGGCCAATCAGGGGGTTGGCTATCTCTCCTGCCGCGAAAGTGATCGGAAGTGCTGCACTTCCCAGGATCGTTATTGCGGCAGGGAAATGAGCCATCTTTCCTGCTGCGATCGTTGCTGGAGGGGTGGATTCTGTAACCGGTGTTCTTTTTGACAGACACTGGTTACAGAATCCAGCTTTTAAACGAAAGACTGGCCCCTCCTTCGCCTAAAAGGTCTGGTTCTGGGCGTTTGGGTATTAGGCTTTTTTTTGTTTGATAATGTGTTGCAAGTGTAGACGTAGTGGTGGTATGGCCATTTAAACTTCTGAACGTAGAGGTTGGCCATTCTCAAAAAAACCCTCATTTTGGATGATTTTTGTGAGAATGGACATTTTCCCAGCTTCTACTTTCACGTTTAGGGCCTTAGGCCAAAAGGGGACTTAGACATTTTTTTAAAATTATTATTATGCCCCTCTATGTATTCAATGCATAAACCATCTTTATTCAAAACCTTTATAAATTTGATAATGTGTTGCAAGTGTAGACGTAGTGGTGGTATGGCCATTTAAACTTCTGAACGTAGAGGTTGGCCATTCTCAAAAAAAACCTCATTTTGGATGATTTTTGTGAGAATGGACATTTTCCCTGCTTGTACTTTCACGTTTAGGGCCTTAGGCCAAAAGGGGACTTAGACATTTTTTTTAAATTATTATTATGCTCCTCTATGTATTCAATGCATAAACCATCTTTATTCAAAACCTTTATAAATTGTTTCATCAGGCCTAGCTTCATATGAAATGATGGCAGTATGATCCTGTCTCGTGCTACCAAAGGTTCATTGATCACATTTTGTCCTTCCATATCACTTTTGAATGCTAGAAAAACAATGGTTGAATGATGGGGATATTATTGCCTATCATATAAACACATCATGTACTTCTACATTGATAAACAGCATAATTATGTTATACAAAGATTTAATGCCTTCTTGTTGGTTTATAGCAACCCACATCTCCTTCACTGAGTTGATTTCTATTACTATTATTCTAATTTTAACTTCTCTTCTGCAGTAACTGTAGCTCCAGGGCAAAACAGCAGCACTGTGTGTGATCCAACAAATTCTCCCTGCTTCTTTCTTGCTTATGTCTTAAAAAGCAAAAGAAGAAACGGCCAGCAATATTTCTGTGGCATTAAACACAGTGGAGCCTCTAACAGAAATGAATCCATGTGGAAAACCTGTTTTATTAGCCAGCAAGGATGCACCGACAACACAACCCACTTGCAGGCATTATAGGAAGATAATTCTAAATCACAGCCTGCTAGGAAAGTGCATGAAACAACATTTCATTTTATCTTCTTTGGCTTTCCATTTATTTGATTTTATTAGGCTTTTCCATCTATTTTGCTCATTTCATTCATGTTATATCCTTTTTTTACCGCTTGCTGGTTTCTACAACACGTGGATTTTTTATAAGGTGCTGTACTGTACTTTTGTGAGCACATGCACGTGAATAATCAAGCCGACGATAGCTTTTTAGTTCACCATTCTCAAAAGTGAAAACACAAAATGTGGAACACCAATTTCTGCAGATATAGGGAGCTTCTAATTAAATGTTTATTGTGCACAAAATTTCATATAATGACAACAATAAACGTATAAGATAGAGAAAGTCTGTGTCAAAGATGTTACGGTGAGCATTGAGCACATGGTTTAATCACCATAACATCTTTGACACGGACTTTCTCTACCTTATACGGTTTTGTTGTCATTATATGAAATTTTGTGTACAATAAACATTTGTGGTCCTTTTATAAAGGTGAGCTAGTGCGTCTTAGTGCGTGCTAAATGCTAACGAGTGGCAATGCGTCCATAGGATATAATGGATGCGTTAGCACATATAACATAAGAATTGCTACTGCTGGGTCAGACCAGTGGTCCATCGTGCCCAGCAGTCCGCTCACGTGGCGACCTCTAGGTCAAAGACCAGTGCTCTAAATGAGACTAGCCTTACCTGCGTATGTTCTGTCTCAGAAGGAACTTGTCTAACTTTTGGACTGAACACCCAGACATGGTACCTAAATAGTGGGGTACTTTACTGGGCACTGCTGTGAACTTCACTAAAAGGGTGCCATGTCTTCATCTCACTACAGCTCCCTTATAGGTCATGGTGAGCCCCCCCAAACCACCTCAATAATCCACTATACCCACTAATCTACCATCCCAATAGCCCTTATGGCTGCAGGAGTCACTTATATGCTAGTAAAAAAAGGGTTTTGGGGTGTATAGGGGAGTGCACATGTTTCAATATCAATACAGTGATTACAGGGGCTTATGAGCATGGGTCATTCTCTCCATGGGTACCTAACCCACCCCCAAGATGGCTTAAGACGCCTCTGTGCAACACGACTAGGCTTTCCTATGATGATGTTCTGGAGGCGCAATTTTCAAGTTGCGATTAATATTTTTATAGGGGTGGGGGAGGGTCAGTGATCACTGGGGTAGTGTGTGGTCACTTTAGGTGGTTTTTTGTGACTTAGACCATGTTTTAAATGGTCTAAATCACAACGTCCAAGTTCCGTCGATCCTGTGCTGTATAACTTTTGGTTATACATGCAGTAGGACTAAGTCTAAGCTGGCCTACATCCCATCCAACCCCCGCCCTTGACACTCCTCCTGAAATGCCCCATTTAGTGATGGTTGTTCAGCGGCACTATGAAGGCCTAGGTCGTTTAGAAATACATCCCAAACCCATTTTTATTACAGGCACTTGGACGTCTTTCGGTTATGATCATCCAAGTGCCAACTTAGGCTGGTTTTTGGATGTTTTTCTCTTTCGATTATGAGCCCCATATTGTATAATACATTTCCAAGATCAAAAATCAAAGAAATAGAAATAATGAAAGAAGATAAAAAATTAAAAATAAAATAAAACAAATTTAAGAGATAGAAAAGTCTCTGAAGCGACCTGATAGCAAACAGTCATATTTTAGTGTAGGTCTTAATACAACTCCCGGCACAGCACAATTCACAGATCTGCCACTGGCAGAGCTTGAGAGCATCAAATAAATTAACATTTCTATAACATATCCACTAAAACTTATATGAAATAAATAAATCCAAATCAACACGAATCATTACAAATTAACACAAATTAAGGCAGAATGTGGTCCCCATTTCATTATTCAATTCGACAGTGGTGTATCAAGGGGAGGACGGGGGGGGGGCAGTCCGCCCCGGGTGCATGCCCCAAGGGGGTGCACAGCTGGCCACCCACCGGGGAATAGGCTGCCGCCGGGGAATGGCTGCCACTGCTGCCATCGGGAACAAGCCGGCACCAAGTTCTCCCTGCTTTTCTTCCCCACGGGGCCGACCAACTCTCGCCACCCGACGTCAATTCTGACGTTAGAGAGGACGTTCTGGGCCAGCCAATCACTGCCTGGCTGGCCCGGAATGTCCTCTCTGACATTAGAATTGACGTTGGGCTGCGAGAGTTGGTCGGCCCCGTGGGGAAAAAAAGCAGGGAGGGAGAACTCGGTGCCAGCCTGTTCCCAATGGTGGCAATGGCAGCCTTTCCCCGGCAGCGGTGGCAGCAGCATGTTTCCCAATGGCGGTGGCATGGGGGAGGGCAGGGAGAAAGAAAGAAAGAAAGGGGGCAGGGTGTTATGTTTTGTGTCAGTGTTGGGTGGGGTGGGGGGTGTACATGTTATATATCGACTTGGGTGGGTTTGGTGGAGCTTATGGGGTTGGGGGGGAGGTGGTTGCAGCTTTGGGTGGGGCAGAAAATGGGGTTTGGCCCAGTTGTATCTGGGAGATGAGCTGTTAATAAATAAATAAATAAATAAATGTAACACTCGTAGGCGATACCGCTGCGAGGGGAAGCATGGCCTTGCGTCACTGTGGATCATGTTTGGGGGGAGGGGAAGCATGGCCTTGCGTCACCGTGGGTCATGTTTGGGGGAATGTTATAAATTTAAAGACTTAACAGGAGCTAGTTTCGACACCGAATAGCTCCCTGGGGGTGTGTGAAATATGCATTGGGGGTTTGTTGGTTTTTGGACACAGATTGTATTGTAAGTGGAGATAATATTCAGACACATAATAAAGCTGCGGCCAAATATTTCTTCCAATAAAATTGAGTTGTGTGATTATTGATTGATGGTGATTAGTTTTCAGTTGCAGGTGACGGGAATGCGAATGCTAATGTTATGGTTGAGGCAAGGTGAGCCTTTGAGATATGGGGAACAGCTACTCTATTGTCAGTTAAAGAAGTCAATGAGCGACTAGGTGTGTAAAACAACACCAGATTAGAGAGATGTAATGGTTGTAACTCAAATAATGCCCTATGTGCCAGCATCAGGATTTTAAATTTAATTCTAAATTCCATTGGTATTCAATGGAATTTCAAAAATAATGGAGTTAAATGATCATAGATGTGTGCGCGACCTAACAGCTGAATTGCCGCATTTTGTACTGTTTATAAACATTTTGGTTGCCCAACTATTATTCCCGCATATACCAAGTTGCCATAATCCAACTTAGATAGAATAAAAGCATGGAAATTAACTGTTTGCCCTTGTAAATATAACACTTCTAATACTATGGGTTATTGGTATAATATCTGTGGCACTATTTTTTTTTAATATATAATTCATAACTCTGCTAAGTATTTGCCAGCACTATAATTAAATTCTAATGCATCATACATTATATTCCATTCTATTATCTGCTTCTTAATGTTATGCTACACTTGCCTGGCTTATATAGGCAAATGTACTAGGTACTGTATTTATTATGTTAATATTTCATACTTTATGATCTTGTCATCAGTCATTGCCACACATGCCCAAGAGAAAACGCTTCAGAAAAGCCATTTCTAGAATACCTCAAAGAGAAAGCACAAAAATTGAGCACAAAGGCACCTGTTCCTGAAAAAAAAGAATGATAATTTATAGTGGTTTTCCTTTCAAGCAAAATTGCAGTGCACATTTCAGTTGAGGATGAAATAGGGACAAATTTGTTCCGTCCCCATGGGATCTTTTAGCTTGCATTTGAATACTGCAAGAGACGGAGCCTGACATAATCTGTTCCATGCATATGGCACAGCAAGATAGAAGGGACGGAGTCTGGAGTTGGCAGTGGAAGAAAAGGGTACGGATAGGAGGGTCTCACCCTATGAACGGAGTTCACAAAGGGGAGGCATAGGGGGAGATAAGTGACATTGAAGGGCTGCAGAATGAGTACACTTGTAGGTTAATAAAAGGAGTTTTAATTGTATTTCGAAATCAATGGGAAGCCAGTGAAGTGAGTTGAGGAGAGGGGTAATGTGAGTATAGCAGCAGCATTTTGCGTAGACTGGAGGGGAGAGAGATGGTTGAGTGGAATACCTGACAGAAGCAAGTTGCAGTAATCTAAGCGAGACATGATAAGAATGTGGATAAAGGTTTTGGTAGTGTACTCGGAAAGGGAGGTCAGATTTTGGTAATATTATAGAGGAAGAAGTGACAGGCTGAGTGGCAGGCTGGATCTGAGCAGAGAAAGAGAGAGAGGAATCAAAGATGACACAGAGATTGTGAACTGATGAGACAGGGAGGAGAAAAGTTTTTCCACAGAAATAGAGAATGGGAGGTGAAAAGATAAGGAGCTCAGTCTTAGCCATATATGAAGAAAAGGAGAGATCCCAAGATAGAGCCCTGAGGTACACTGATTGACAGTGGGATAGCAATGGAGGAGGATCCTCCATTGCATACATTGAAAGTGACATGCGAGCGATAGAAAGAAAACCAGGAGAGAACCCTAGAATCCCAGCGAGGACAGCGTATCGAGGAGTAGGTGGTGATCAACAGTATTGAAAGCAGCAGAGAGATCAATAAGGATGAGGATAGAGTAGAGTAGAGGCCTTTAGATCTGGCCAGGAACAAGTCATTAGAGACTTTAGCATGGGCATGGAATGGAGTGGGCGAAAGCCTGATTGAAGTGGGTCAAGAATAGATTGAGATGTAATCCACAAATAGCTTTGAAGGGAGTAGGAGAAAAGAAAGAAAGAGCATCAGAGCTATGGAAGATAAGAGGAAAAGAATTAGCAGCTGGAGACAGGGGCAGCTACAAAAGGTATTCTGCCTTTGCTCTGAGTGGTCAGCAAAACTCTCACTGAAGGGCTTTAATCATGACAAAGAGAAGGGATGAATCTGATGAGGCCATAGGCCAATGATTTAATGATACACTTCTGGCAGGCTTACTCAAAGGAATCCATCTGTTCTCTCTAGACAGGAGTTAGTGGTATTCCTCTGCCTTTAAACTCTTATCAGTACAAGATTCTGCACTTTCTTTTCTTTATCTCACAGAAGGGATTGCTTTAATAGGGAATGGTGTGTATTGAGAGGCAAGCTGTGTTCACATGCTCTAAAGACAGTTCCTGATTTTCTCATGTCTCTTTTTTTTTCCAGTTCCAAAATAGGGAGCCACACTGAATATTCCACGCTGCTCCCAATGCTCATAGGAACCTATGAGCATCGGGAGCAGCGTGGAGTATTCAGCATGGCTTTCTGCACTAATAACCTTAGTAAAAAAAAAAAGGGGGGGGTAAGAGACCACCTGACATTGGAGAGCAGTTCATCCAGATTCTGGTGAGCTGGTTCCTTCTCTTGCTGTTGGGGGCTTTATAAGGTGTCTGTAAGTGGGTTCTGCTGTTGGTACCAACCTAAGCACTGAGAGCGTTCAGACTAATTCCAGCTCTTCTTTATTGGCCTGTTGCTTTTTTTTTTTCTCTCTCTTTCTTATGACCCACAAAATAACTAGCTGGTCCTTATGTGGCATCTTCCCTGTCCCAAGGGCCTGCCGTTATAAAGTTTTTTTGGATAGGACATTGGAGGGAGTATCAGGCTGGGAAGATGAACTCCTGGTTAAATCTGCTGATTGCTCAAACCTACTCTTGCTTTACATTTAGGAAATCATTAAAAACTTATTTATTTGGTAAACAAGAATGCTGATTTTAATTTTACGATGTGGTTTTCTATTTTTCATTCTTCTAAATTTTTTCTATTTTAGAAATATTGGGAATTGTATTTTAACTAATGTTGTATCCGACTACTAAATGAAGAATTGTTTTTATGAAATTGTATTTTTTCACTGTAAAGTTTCAGTTTTCTTCTGTTGTGTACCGCCTAGAACTGTTGGTAGGGCGGTATATAAGAAAATAAATTATTATTATTATTATCTTATTGGAGTAAAGTTTGATCAATAATTTCAACCTTGCTTTCCATATCAGAACCATTAACTTACCAGATACTCATATTGGGGGGGCTTCAGGTTAAAATCTACATTTTGGGGTCCTTTTACTAAGGCATGCTAGCCGTTTTAGTGCACGCTAAATCTAATTCATCCATAGAATATAATGGGTGCGTTAGCATTTAGCATGCGCTAAAATGGCTAGCGCACCTTAGTAAAAGGACCCCTAAATTCTTATAAAACACAATTATTGAAGAACTTAGGGCTAGATTCACTATGGCCACAGATCAGATCCGATCCGTGAGGGATCTGATCCGACCCATGACCGGGGGACTGATTCACGAAACACCCTCATGCAAATGAGGGCAATCAGAATCATGCCCCCAACCGACCGCACGGATCGCTCTCCAGCGATCCCGACGCATGCGCAGACCACCATCTTTGCCTGTACATGGTCTGCGCATGCGCTGACCCTCCGTGCCCAGCAGAGCTGGAAACTTTTTTTAAAAAAACTTAATACTTTGCGAGCCTGTGGTTTTAAAACCACTGGCTCGCACTGCGGGGAAGGGCAGAAGAGTTGAGGCGGCGAGAGGACAGTTGGGGGCGAGAGCAAGGCGGCGAGTCGGGGCGGCAAGAGGAGAAGATTCGGGGCAAAAGCAGGGCGGCAAGTTGGGGCGGCAAGAGAGATTCGGGACAGAGAGCAGGGCGGCGAGTCGGGGCAGAGAGCAGGGCGGCGAGAGGAGAGTCGGGGCAGGAGAGCAGGAGAATCCAGGCAGAGAGCAGGAGATGCAGTTGGAAAGCACGTGAGGCGACTGGTCCCCAGCGGTCACTTGTTGATTGGCCAGCCCAGTCGGTGTTCCAGATTTGTTCAGTGAATCGCTGCCTGCCTACATTTGCATGCGCGGATTGGATCGGAGGTTGTTCAGCACCAAGGTTAGTGAATTGGGTCGGGGAGCAAAGTGGTCGGGACACAATCGATGTCCTTAGTGAACCTAGCCCTTAATAATGATAACAATAAAAACAATTTTATCTAATTGGAATATAATATGTGGCAGAACATGTTATATTTGTATAGTAAATATGAAAAAAATTATACAATTAAGTGTGGCAAACTGAGAAAATATAGGAAAGTATGGGATTGCTTACTTAATTTCAAGGATTAAATGTTATTACATTTAGTTCAGATTATATGTTACAACATCCTATTGCTTATTTTTCTTTTTCTAATATTATGTTAATATTTTCTCTTGTTTGTGTTGTTTTACTTTAAAATTTCAATAAAATATTAATGGAAAAAACTATTTTCATAAAATAGGGAAAGAAAGTCAATATGTAGATAAGAAAGTAGAGTTAGAGAATGACACGGTTGTAGTTACCCACGGCTAGCCACGGGTAGCTGTAGGTAACCGGCTGAAACAGTGGTGGGGGGAAGTGCTCACTGCGGCCACGGGGACAAGGCCATACACTGTCCTGTAAAGCAGTGAATGGCCTTGTCACCGCAGTTGAGGGAGGGAATGCGCACAGTCACCGATCGCGCGCGGCCCCCTCCCTACCTCCAGCCAAATCTATCTCCCTCTCTCCCCTTTACCTTGGCGGTGCTTTAGAAAATAAACTGAAGGCGGCAAAACCTGCCGGTGCCGCCCTGCAGTTGCGTGTGTGTAGGCGGAAGCTTCTCCTCTGATGCAACTTCCGGCTTCGCCGGCATCAGTTTCTTTTCTAAAGCGCCGCGAAGGTAAGGGGGAGGAAGATAGATAGATTTGGCTGGAGGGAGGGAGGGAAGGAGCCGCATCAGAGGAGAAGCTTCAGAGGAGAAGCTTCCGCCCACACACATGCGACTGCAGGGTGGCACAGGCAGGCTTCACCGGCATCAGTTTCTTTTCTAAAGCGCCGCAAAGGTAAGGGGGAGGGAGAGATAGATTTGGCTGGAGGGAGGGAGGGAAGGGGCCGCGCACGTGGTCGGTGATCGTGCACCTTCCCTACCTTAAGTTTCTTTACGCTGTGAAGGTAAGGGGGAGGGTGGGAGATTCTAAGGCCACTGAAGGGCGGTGAGGTGGCGAGAGGGAAGGGTAGATGCTGCGGGGACAGGGCGGTGAAGGGGATGGCGGGTTCAGGGACGGGGAGCTGAAGGGGACGGTGATCCGGTGAAGGGGCAGTGACACGGACAGATTTTTTTCCCCGTGTCATTCTCTAAGTAGAGTATCTAAAGTGGAGTGAAAGATATTAAATTTGGAGGAGAAAAAAAGGTACCAGTTTGGCGTTAGGAAATGAGTGAATTAATTTGTTCAACACATAACATGGAGCAAGAGACAAGCATTAAGAGGACAATGGCTCTGTATGGGTGACCTGGCAGCAGTGACAATCTGTATTTCTATGTTAGATGGGTGTCCACATATCTATGTTACATGAGTGGAAAGGCTTGAGTGAATAGTCATGTCTTGAGGGCAATTTTAAATTCCTTGAGAGAGGGAATGTTGTGGATAGTGAAGGGTTGAGTGTTCCAGGCAGATGGTCTGATAAAGTAAAAAGCTTGATGACATGTGCACTCCAGTTGTGCTTGTTGTGAGCCAGGTAGGATTAGACGGGAATCATTCAGGAAGCATAGGAACCAGACTGGAGTGGGGGGGGGGGGGATGGTGAGACGAGCAAGGTACTCTGGGGTTCCAAACCAATAAGCTTTGAACGTCAGCAGAAGAACCTCGTACTTGTTCTTGTGTTTAACTGGGAGCCAACAGTGAGATTTTAGAAGACCGGAGACTTTATTATGCTTATCAACTTCACAAACAATCTAATGACCACATTTTGTAGAGTTTGTAGTCTTTTATATATGTAGCTATAAACCCCACTCACGCTCTACCCAGACATTGCTCATGTTTACACACACTGACAAACTAAACACTAAGGACATTATGTGCATAGTTACAAAATAATGCTTAGGCGGAATAGTGACATATACTTGTACAAATGCACACATATCATTTGTGCTAGCATTCTAATCATTTTCACATGTAAGTGATATGCAAACTAGGATTACCAGATTTTTCCACAAAGAAACCTGGACACATGGCCCCACCTCATTCTTTCCCTAACCCCACCCCATTCTGCTATCATCCTCACCCCCACAAGCCTCGTCTTTCTTTTCTGACCTCCAACCTGCGTCTGGAGGGCATCTGAGCATGCTCGGATGCGTACAACATCATCTGCACATGCTCAGAGGCCATCAAGACGCAGTTTGGAGGTCGAGGCTTTCTAAAACCCAGACAAACTACTGGGTTTTGGAAAGTCCATCTGGGCACCCAGACAGTCCTCTATAAGGAGGACTTGTCTGGGTTTTTCCAAGTGTCTGGTAACCCTAGTGTCTACTTTATAGAATCATCCTCATGTAGGGTTCCAAAGGGAGCCTGTGACCAAAAACTGATGCAGCAAAGACTAAAAGAAAGGGTTAAAAATGGGGTGAGGGGATGGGAAACTATCATATGGGGAGGCCATTTCTGATTAAACTCGTTCAGATGAAACCTATCAGATCATAAAAAAGAAAGATGGAAATTGGTCCCTTTGCTTACAAAGGAGGCAATGTTCCTTTCAACCTCCATTTAAAACCTCCGACTCCTACCTGTCTGATGTTACTCTGGTGTTCCTGTAGTTTGATCTATAGGCCCTGCACAGTTCACACCACAAACAATACCAAAAGGGTAGAGAGGAAACAGGGATTCCATATGCAGTTTAGGTACTATTCGGTCTAGCCCCTAAATATATAACTGACCTTTTCTCTTTCTCAGCCAACAGACATAAGAGAAGCTCACATTTGAACTTTATTTCCCCTCCAGTTAGAGGATATAAACTCAAAAGACATCATCAATACCTTTTCTCACATCAGGCAGCATTATGGGGTAAAGATCTAGAACAATTGCTTATGCCTACTACTTATGGGGAATTTAGGAAACGCCTAAAAACATATCTGTTCCTGAAGTATCTAAGCAGGTGACCTGTACAATTCTTTCTCCACAATAACTGATCCCTAGAGTTGTTAATCACTAGCTTTTAACTCTGTTAAGTTCATTCAATTTGTACCATCTTTTAATCATTGTAAACCGCATAGAACTTCACGGTCCTACGGTATATAAACTGTTATTATTAATAAATATTGACCACAATGCAGGGCATAAGGATTACCCTATTTTTTGCTCCATAAGACGTACTTCCTCCCCCCCCCAAAAAAAAAAGTGGATGGAAATAAGGGTGTGTCTTATGGAGCGAATAGACACAAACCGCCCCCCCCCCCCCAGTGGTACCTTAAAATTGTGGTGGTCGCTGGATGGCTGCCTCGGGACCAGTGGAGAACAAGCGCGCTAATGCCTGGGCCCGCACCACTTCATCAGGCGAAGTGGGAGATCAGCATTGGTGACGCTCTCAGCTGACACAGCAGAGACTGCCACAGACTTCTAGGAGGCACAGCACAGCAGACCGGGGATGGCAACAGAGAGGGGAGAAAGCTTATCAACGCTGGCAATCCCAGGGCAAACTCAACCCGAAGGGAGGCAGCGTATAACTGTTGTCATCTGAGTGTAGAGGCCACCAGCGTGGAAGAGAGCAGGGGAGAGGCCAGGGCTTCGTTGATGCTGAAGGGGGACTGATTGCTGATATAGCTGGAGTCGGCATCCCCCTGCAGGAAAACCAAAGCATTTTGGGCCAGGGTCACACCATGGAGAAATCCGATTTGATTTGCAGTTGACAGCATTTCTTTGGCCTTGCGCGGGTCTCGTCTAGTTCTTCATTAGCTTTGGGCACCATGCTGTAGTAGTTTGCTTTATTGCTCCGGGTCTTTGATCCTGTATGTGTTTTTCTTCTGTGTTCATGTTATGTTTCACTGGAATTCTGATGGGTTCAGCATCTGTTAATTAACTTACTGCCTGGGACAGCCCATTTTTTCACTTATGGTTGACTGGGTCTCTACTCTGTTTTAACTTATCTGTTATCTTGTACTCTGATACATTTATATATCTTATTTTATATTTCAGTCCACATATGATTGCTTAGTAGATATGTTTGTTCCATTAATCCTACGTTTGGTGATCTGACTTTACACTATTGCAATCTAATTGTTTCTTACTAAAAAAATATAAAAACACACACACACACACAAAAAAAAATAAACCCTTCTCTTTCCTCTGTTAAATCTTATTTCCTCTTTCCCTTTCCCTTCATAGGAATAAGGGTAAGACTTATAGTCCCATCAACCCCAGGGACCACTATTCATATATAGAGACCCATATAATCAGGACTACTCAAATCAAGTCGCTTCACAACCAATCAAGATGACCTTTATTCTATGCAATCACTGTGGTGCTTTAATTCCAAGACATACTATTTGGAGGCTTAAGGCTTGCCCCATCTGTCTTCAACTTGCCAGTATTAAGGAGGAGCTCTGCAAACTTAAACAGGAATTGAATACAATTAAAGCAGCTTCCATCACTCCACAAAATCATACCAACTTACCACCTCTACCTCAAAGAATAAAACAGCCCAGGAATAAATGGGTCACAGTAGGCTCATGAAGACTGCGACATGTAACACAGAAACATCCACCTTCACTAATATTACCTCTACAGAATTCCTTCGCTCCACTAGTGCACTGCGATACTCAGGAAAACAGAAGGGAGGTGGGACTGGAACCAATGAAGGTAACTCAAGAGAACAAGCGCACTCTAAGTACAAATAAAAAAGCCAAAAACAGAAAACTATTACTGTTGGGGGATTCCATCATCAGAGGCATTAACCTTGGAACACAGGGCGAGGAGACCAAAATAGTGAAATGTCTTCCAGGATCCTCAGCTACCAGGAGTTCCAGGCAAATACTGACTATAATTAAGGAAGAAACTAAGGATTTTAACACTGATGTTGTTATCCATCTGGGAACAAATGACCTGGCCAACAACTCCACACTTGCAGCACAGAAAGCTTTTCGGGAGCTTGGTGAGGGCGTGAAACCTTTTGTAAAGACTTTAGCTTTTTCTGAAATACTGCCTGCATATGGAAAGGGAGAGCAAAGAGTGAAAAACACAGAGGACTTTAATAGATGGCTCAGAACCTGGTGTCATCAAGAAGGCTTCAGGTACATAGGAGGATGGGGAAATACATGGAAGGACAAGAAGCTATATTGCACTGATGGGCTACATATTTCTACAGCAGGAAAAAGAAACCTTGCAGAGAAATTTAGACAATATTTTTCTAGGCATTTAAACTAGAAGGTGGGGGTGGTGTATGTACGAAGGACAATTATACAGACCACCCCCGGCAAAAGAAAAGATGTGATAGTAGTAAAGGCTGCAACATAAGCAATATCAGCAACTCATTTCTTAGTATTGCAACGGAAAGTGAAACGACACAAAAATCCATACGAAAAAGGAGATTATCGCTGAAAAATAGCTGGAAAGCGATGACCACAAATGCTCGCAGTCTAAGCAACAAAGTTCATGATCTGCAAGCCCTGATATTAGAGGCAGATCTAGATATTGTTGCTATCACAGAGACATGGTTCAGTGAATCACATGGATGGGATGCAAACATACCGGGATATAATCTTTTTAGGAAGGACAGAGATGGTCATAAAGGTGGAGGAGTAGCTCTCTATGTAAAGATCAATATCCAAGCGACCGAAATGCAAGGGACCTGGGGAGAGGAAGAAGCGATATGGATTGCTCTGAAAAGAGAAGATGGAACTTCTATCTACGTGGGTGTAGTCTACAGACCTCCGACTCAATCGCAGCAAATTGATAAGGATCTGATTGTGGATATCCAAAAGTTTGGAAGGAAAGAGGAGGTTCTGCTGTTGGGAGATTTCAACCTGCCGGATGCGGACTGGAATGTTCCGTCTGCGGAATCGGAAAGAAGTAGGGAGATTGTGGATGCCTTTCAAGAGGCTCTGCTCAGACAAATGGTGACGGAACCCACAAGGGAAAAAGCGATATTGGATCTGTTCCTCACAAATGGAGAGAGTATCTCTAATGTTCGAGTGGGTGCTCACCTGGGTAGTAGAGATCATCAAACAGTTTGGTTTGATATAACAGCTAAAGTGGAGAGCGGCCGCACGATACTTAAAGTCCTAGATTTCAAACGTACGGACTTTAATGCAATGGGAAAGTACCTGAAGAAAGAGCTGATAGGATGGGAGGACATAAGAGAAGTGGAAAGA
The DNA here is from genome assembly GCF_902459505.1 of Geotrypetes seraphini. NCBI lineage: Eukaryota > Metazoa > Chordata > Amphibia > Gymnophiona > Dermophiidae > Geotrypetes > Geotrypetes seraphini. Next base: position 203,212,486 of record NC_047089.1, read on the forward strand.
CAGTGGTCTAAGCTGAAAGGAGCGATAAAAATGGCTACGAACCTTTTTGTGAAGAAAATCAATAAAAACAAGAGAAAAAGGAAGCCAATATGGTTCTCCAACCTAGTGGCTGAGAAAATAAAGGCGAAAGAGTTGGCGTTCATGAAATATAAAAAAACCCAAGAAGAGGAGAGCAGAAAGGACTACAGGGTGAAACTGAAAGAAGCCAAGAGAGAGATACGTTTGGCGAAGGCACAGGCGGAAGAACAAATGGCTAAAAATGTAAAAAAGGGAGATAAAAATTTTTTCAGATATATTAGTGAAAGGAGGAAGATAAAAAATGGAATTGCTAGGCTAAAAGATGCTGGGAACAAATATGTGGAGAGTGATGAGGAGAAAGCAAATGTGCTAAACAAATACTTCTGTTCTATGTTCACAGAAGAAAATCCTGGAGAAGGACCGAGATTGTCTGGCAAAGTTACACGAGAAAATGGAGTAGATTCTGCGCCGTTCACAGAGGAGGGTGTTTATGAGCAACTTGAAAAACTGAAGGTGGACAAAGCGATGGGACCAGACGGGATCCATCCCAGGATACTAAGGGAGCTCAGAGAGGTTCTGGCGAGTCCTATTAAAGACTTGTTCAACAAATCTCTGGAGACGGGAGTGATTCCTGGGGATTGGAGGAGAGCGGATGTGGTCCCTATTCATAAAAGTGGTCACAGGGATGAAGCAGGAAACTACAGGCCGGTGAGCCTCACTTCAGTTGTTGGAAAGATAATGGAAGTGTTGCTGAAAGAAAGGATAGTGTACTTCCTTGAATCTAATGGGTTACAGGATCAGAGGCAACATGGCTTTACAAAAGGTAAATCGTGCCAAACGAACCTGATTGAATTTTTTGATTGGGTGACCAGAGAGCTGGATCGAGGACATATGCTAGATGTAATTTACTTGGATTTCAGCAAAGCCTTTGATACAGTTCCTCATAGAAGGCTGTTGAACAAACTTGAAGGGCTGAAGTTAGGACCCAAAGTGGTGAACTGGGTCAGAAACTGGCTGTCGGACAGACGCCAGAGGGTGGTGGTTAATGGAAGTCGCTCGAAGGAAGGAAAGGTGACTAGTGGAGTCCCTCAGGGTTCGGTGCTGGGGCCAATCCTGTTCAATATGTTTGTGAGTGACATTGCTGAAGGGTTAGAAGGAAAAGTGTGCCTTTTTGCAGATGATACCAAGATTTGTAACAGAGTAGACACCGAAGAGGGAGTGAAAAATATGAAAAAGGATCTGCAAAAGTTAGAGGAATGGTCTGATGCCTGGCAACTAAAATTCAATGCAAAGAAATGCAGAGTAATGCATTTGGGGATTAATAATAGGAAGGAACTGTATATGCTGGGAGGAGAGAAGCTGATATGCACGGACGGGGAGAGGGACCTTGGGGTGATAGTGTCCGAAGATCTAAAGGTGAAAAAACTGTGACAAGGCAGTGGCTGCTGCCAGAAGGATGCTGGGCTGTATAAAGAGAGGCGTAGTCAGTAGAAGGAAGAAGGTGTTGATGCCCCTGTACAGGTCTTTGGTGAGGCCCCACTTGGAGTATTGTGTTCAGTTTTGGAGACCGTATCTGGAGAAATACGTAAGAAGACTTGAGGCGGTCCAGAGGAGGGCGACGAAAATAATAGGAGGCTTGCGCTAGAAGACGTATGAGGAGAGACTGGAAGCCCTGAATATGTATACCCTAGAGGAAAGGAGAGACAGGGGAGATATGATTCAGACATTCAAATACTTGAAGGGTATTAACGTAGAACAAAATCTTTTCCAGAGAAAGGAAAATGGTAAAACCAGAGGACATAATTTGAGGTTGAGGAGTGGTAGATTCAGGGGCAATGTTAGGAAATTCTACTTTACGGAGAGGGTAGTGGATGCCTGGAATGCGCTCCCGAGAGAGGTGGTGGAGAGTAAAACTGTGACTGAGTTCAAAGAAGCGTGGGATGAACACAGAAGATTTAGAATCAGAAAATAATATTAAATATTGAACTAGGCCAGTTATTGGGCAGACTTGCACGGTCTGTGTCTGTGTATGGCCGTTTGGTGGAGGATGGGCAGGGGAGGGCTTCAATGGCTGGGAGAGTGTAGATGGGCTGGAGTAAGTCTTAACAGAGATTTTGGAAGTTGGAACCCAAGCACAGTACCGGGTAAAGCTTTGGATTCTTGCCCAGAAATAGCTAAGAAGAAAAATTAAAAAAAAATAAAATAAATTGAATCAGGTTGGGTAGACTGGATGGACCATTCGGGTCTTTATCTTCCGTCATCTACTATGTTAATATGTTACTATGTAATTGATCCTTTGCTCTATGATATGCTTTGTGGTATGTTTTATTAATTTGTCCTTTTATTTTTCTGCTTTGGTTCTGTTGATATGCATTTTGATTAATCCTTTGCCTTGTAATATTTATTTTATTGACAATTGCTCTATAATATGCTCCAAGATATGCTTTGTCCACTTGCACCCTTGTTTTGTGCCATTTCTGATGTCCTTTTAGCATAGGAGCCCTGTCTGTGCCTGCCCTGTACCCTGTTCCTGTGTACCATTAGACCATCAGAGGGGACAGGGTATAGAGCCTGTCAGGGAGGGGGGACAGGGTGCAGAGCCTGGCAAGGAGTGTGGGGTTGGGTGCAGAACCTGGCAGGGAGAATTTGGTTCAGAATTTTTTTTTCTTGTTTTCTTCCTCTAAATCCAGGGTGCTTCTTATGGTCGGGTGCATCTTATGGAGCGAAAATACGGTAGCTCTTTTTGTTTTAAGTCTCAAGGTTTGTGCCGTCTACCTGTAAATGCTAGTGGTAGTTTGTTTCCAGGTACCAGGTAGGGCTGATAAAACAAAACAATCAACTCCACAGAATTATGGGGCAATTTCTGCACACAACCTGCTTGGAACATCACCCCATAGAGCCATGAGATCAAAATGTATACTTGTTGGAATTCTTGCTGCTTAAATAAAGCTGAAAAGTCATTTTGAAAAATGTCTTGACTCAGTGCTCTCCGGGAGTCGCCCTTCCCACATTTACAGTACATATGCACTATTGTATATGGAGCTAGCTTAACCACTGGACAACCTAGGTGAACACCTAGGGTTGCAGCTCTTGGAGGGGTGGCAAAGACCAGATGTAGTCAAACAAAACAACAATTCTTAGCAGCCATAAAAACTCAAAGAACCATAGGGTATACCTTTACTCAAGGTAAATGACTTGAAACGTACCCTCATCGTGTGTGTATCCATGTATATACAGTAAAACCTTGGTTTGCAAGCATGATTCGTTACAAAAATATGCTTGTAATCCAAAAACTCATATATCAAAGCAATTTTCCCCATAAAAAAATGATGTATGCTCAGATGATTTGGTCCAGAACCCAAAAACTTTAATATAAAATACTGTACGTACTTGTATTGCAAGAACTTGCTTGTTTATGAAGTTAAAATTTAATAAAATATTTTGCTTATCTTGCATATCAAATTACTTGCAATCCAAGGTTTTACTGTATATTTATATATATATATATATATATATATATATACACACACATATCTCTAAGTAGATGATATTCAGTTATACATTTTTATAGGATCATTCTGGGAGAATTTGAAGGTAATTATGATTGCTGATTTAATTAACAAAACCTCAGGAGATGTCATAGAGATCTTAAATATATTTAGGGGTAGGGACACAAGGCTGAAAAGCTTATGTAGGATACCACTATAACACTTATACAGGGCCTAATTTTACCTTTTTAAGGCACTAAGGAGTCCTATTTACATAAGACACTTAAAATTGCCTTTTCCACCTATAACACAAACAATTCTGCACTTCAGTTTTCTAATTTCCGTGTAACTCCCTGGCAAATAAAGAACAGAAATTAATAGCTGTCCAGACGGGGCCAATGATTGTCATTTTGAAGCTAAGCTCAATCTATAAGTTCAGTACTGATTAGTGATCTGGAACAACCTATGTCTAAGCAATTATCTTTCTTGGGACAGTCTGAGATGGATTACAGGCTGGAGGGGAGGAGATATCAAAAGACCAAGTTGGAAGTGAAATAATGATTCTGAGCACACTGTTGCCTCAGATGTGGCTCAGCTCCCCTGCCTTGGATTCTTAGCAGAGCGAAGCCAATAATGTAGACTAGATTGAAATTTATTCCACTGAGTTTGCACAGTTCCTTATATCTTAAGTTCTCAGAGCTTTGTATAGTACACATGAGTTACAGTAATATGATTACCACACGTTTCACTTTGATGATCATTTCATTTACCTCAGAAGGATGACAGGTGAGATTGATCTTTGAACTTGTAAATCTCATGTGTGCTATACACAACCAAGGTAGCAAAAATGAACTTAAAATGGAAGAACCCTCCCTCTCTCTCTTTCTCTCTCTCTCCTTTGCTCTTTAGAACATTAACTTGTTAAATCTATTGCAATTGTTCCAGAAAAACAGAAGCGTGAATTATTTTAGGTAGCAGCAAGAAGAAACATATTATACCCCTTCTGAAGAAGTTAAGTTGGCTTCCCATTCCACTAGATCAGCTTAAGTTTAACTGCTTAATTTTTAAAGCGCTTCAATGTAAAGGACTTATTTATCTTAGAGACTATTGCTAATGTTTGACTTAGTCTTGCTATGCACTGCCGTGAGTGAATTCATTTTAAAAGGCAGTAAATAAATCCTAATAAATAAAGAATAAATAAACATGGCTTTACCCCCCCCCTTTTACCAAAGCCGGCAGCGTGGGCCAGCACAGTAAATGCTCCAACGCCCATAGGAATTGAATAGGCATCAGAGCATTTGCCTCACAGCGCTCGGCTGCAAGGCTTTGCAAAAGGGGGGCATTAATTAGGGATATCTAAAATAGATTACTGTAATTCATTTTTAAAAGGGATATGCTTAAAAGATATAAAACGTCTTCAACTTATACAAAACACAGCTATCAAAATTATTTCAGGTTTAAAAAAATTTGATCACGTAACCTCTTTGTTACAGAAAGCCCACTGGTTGCCTGTTCTACATAGGATTACATATAAAATTGCCCTCTTGACCTTTAAAACTATGCAAACTAATGCCCCGGCATTCATAGATAGACTACTGATCTCCTATGACCCTCCCAGAATCTTAAGATCAACCTCACAGCATTCCCTTAATGTCTCATCCTTAAAGATAATTGGTACTTGTCATACCCTTATTTTTTCAGTCACCGCAAATTCAATTTGGAACTCTCTCCCTCTATACCAGTGGTTCCCAAACCCTGTCCTGGGGACCCCCAGCCAGTCGGGTTTTCAAAATATCCCTAATGAATATGCATGAGAGATTTGCATACCTGTCACTTCCATTATATGCAAATCTCTCTCATGCATATTCATTAGGGATATCTTGAAAACCCGACTGGCTGGGGGTCTCCCAGGACAGGGTTTGGGAACCACTGCTCTATACCTTAGAGCTGAACGAAACATGCAGAAATTCAAAAGCAGCCTAAAGTGCTTGCTCTTTAAAGATGTCTATAACTTTTATGTATTCTTTCTATAAAATTGTAGTTCTTCCCTCCTTTCCCATTGTTCTTAAGTCATAAGTATGTTTGTTTGGTTCATGTATGTCTAATAATCAGTTTGTGTATGCCTAATAATTTAAAATTGTTTATCCCTAGCTATTTTTAAATACTTTGTACAACGCTTTGTATTTTTGGATAAGCGTTTAATCAAAACTTAAATAAACTATGAAACTATGGGCTCCTTTTATCAAGGTGCACTACGGGGGTTAGCTAACCCCCGTGGCAAGCCAAAAAACTAACACCTCGTCAATGGAGGCATTAGAGACTAGCGTGGCAGGCAGTTGAACGCGCGGTATTCTGCACGTTAACCGCCTACCGCACCTTGATAAAAGGAGCCTTATGTGGCATTTCCCATGATGTTTCTGGGAATGTTTGTATATTCATTTTTGTTTGGCTATTTTGTCAACATGAGAGCAGAGTTGTTGAGTGTCTGTTTTTTTTTTTATTGAAAGAGTATGCACTGTTTGCAAAGAGGGGGGGTGTACTCTTTCAGAAAGTGTGCACATTCTTTTCCAGAAAGCATACACGTGTGTTGCTATTTGCACATGCAAAATGGTTCATTCAAGCAGAAAGGCTCAAACGGGTCTCTTATTGAAAAGAGTAATGTCTGTGCAAAAAGGCCTAGCTTTTCTTAATGGTGTCTAAATTGGTCAGCGCCTACAAAAACAGCAATGGCCGCATCTCAGTCATGCTTAGGCGCCGTTACCAGAATCACAGCTACTAGCACCTAAGAAAAACTTAGGTGCCCGTAATGCAGGCCTACATTTTTAAAGACCTACATTACCGGCATCTACATTTTTTTTTTTGAGAATCGAGCCTAGTGTGCCTATCTCCAACTCTTACTATCCCTTCTTAGACGCTGCTAGCCACCATGCTGTAAGCAAGATTCAGGTAACTATTTTTTTTATAATAATGAGTTTTTAATTGGTTTTAAACAATGTGGTCAATTACCATGCCAATTTAAGCCAATAAAAGCAACTAATTTAGGTGCTGGTAGGTGCAAACAAGGTGCCTGTTGCCTAACTTACGGTGCAATTTGTAGAATACGGCTCAAAGTGTGCACTATTATTGGCAAACTAAAAACCTGAAATTGTGTTTTTTCTGCTTGTATTTGTTCGTTACCAACATGCAACAACATACAATACCTCATTGCTGTTTCCTATGTCAGGTGGTCATCTAAAGTGATTGCTTCAGAGGCTGGCATAGAGCAGCTACAAGCAAAGTAAACAATAGGTCCCAACAGCCACCAAATGAAAGGAACCATCAGCACTGGAGGCTATGGTAGTTTGCTTTGGTTTCAGCACCACTAGAAGCAGCAAGAAATCTCCACGGAAGTAATCAAATAAACAAAACAAGGTGTGAAGATCGAGATGTTCCAGTAGGGGTCTTTATTGTCAGTAGCATAAAAGCATTCAGCGACTCAACGCTGCATGTGATTCAGTACTCAGGGTACCTTCCGCAGGAGTCTTGAAATTTGTTGTTTAAGAACCAAAATGGTTGTGTTGTATAGGTATGTTTTGAAAAAAATGTTGCCTCTCACATAAAGAAGATTTAGACTGGCTCTCAATAAAAGTGCAATGTAATTTTACAGATCACTGTTGCAGAGGGCTTTACCAGTGCTGCACGATTCGAATCGATTCACCAATTCGAATCAGGTGAATCGATTCAATAAAAAAAAAAAAAAAATCGGCCTCCTGATTCAATGACCGACCCTTCGCCCGTGCCTTCCTAAAGCAGGAGCAGCAGCGCTTCCTCTTGCTGGTCGTCCGCTACCGCTCCTGCTTGAGGGGGGGGGGGGTCAGTCAGAAAGGCCTGCATGTTCCCCCAGCTTCCCCGTTCTTACCTTAAGCAGCTAATATGGCAGCCTACAGGATCATTGGTCTCTGCTACGGTCCTGCCCTTGCTCTGACGTCAGGGGCAGGATTGCGGCAGAGAGGACGTGCCGCTGCAGGGATTGCTATAGAACTAGTGATCCTACAGGCTGCTGTAATAGCTGTTTAAAGTAAGAGCGGGAAAGCTGGGGGAACATGCAGGCTTGTGGGGGGAGCAGGCCTTTGTGGCAGGGAGGAGAAAGAGTGCCTTTGCGGCGGGGGAGGGGGAGGCCTTCGTGGTGGGGAGGAGGAAGAGGAAGAATGCCTTCTCGATGGGAGGGGGCAGGTCTTTGCAGGGGAAGCGGGTCTTCATGGTGGGGAGTCTGTGCAGAGGGAGGAGGAGGAAGGAGTAAGAAAGGGGAGGGGAGATGCCAGACCTGGGGTGAAGTGAAGGGAAGAGAGAGACCAAACCAAAAAGAGGGGGAGAAAAACAGAGGAGAGATGCTGGACTAATGGAGAGAGGGAGAGAGAAATGCAAGACCACAAGGGGAAGGGTACAAGAGGGATAGACACTGCTCCAAAGTAGCTGGGCAGGGTGCAGGATGGCAGGAGAGATCGTAGGAGAAAGCCTGTACCTGGGGAAGGGGATACAGCAGGTACGGAAGAGAGAAACAAGAAGCTGGATATGGGGAGAGATAAGATGCTCAGCATGGAGGGAGCGTAGGAACAGGGACACAAGGGGGACAGCACTGGAGAGGAGAATAGGGACAGGAACACAGAAGAGAGATGCTGGATGAAAGGGTAGTTGAGAAAAGGAGAGATGGGTCTGTAGATGGTGGGATCCATTGCTGCAGCTGCGAGAAGATGGAGATGAACAAAAGGAAAGATGCTAGACCTCCGGGGGAGGAAAAGGAAACAGAAGGGGAGGACAGAGATGGAAGATGGATGGTTAGCACAGAGGAAGAAGAAAGGAGAGCCTGATCAGAAGACAACCAAACCAACATGGGACCAACATGATTTGAAAAATGACCAAACAACTAAAGGTAGGAAAAATAATTTTATTTTCTGTTTTGTGATTACAATATGTCAGATTTGAAATGTGCATCCTTCCAGAGCTGGTGTTAGACCACGAACGTGATCTAGAATTTAACAGAGAGAAGAAAAGTATTTTTTTGTTTATTTTGTTGACACCACAGAACCAGTGTGGGTAGGAGAGGGCAAAGGGGGTTAAAGAGGCTATAAAATAAACCCACCATGATGTTTGGAAAAAACCACCCAATTGGGCAGGAAAATCGAATTGAATTGAAAAATCGATTCAATAGGCTGAATTGAATCAAATCAAATTTTTTTTTCCTGAATCGGACAGCAATAGGCTTTACTGAGTTTGATTTACCAGTGCCTAACATGGACACCTACTGGCGCCTAAGGCAATCCATGCCCAAACTCCACCCCTAACCATGCCTACTTTTCTGGTAGGCGCAAGTAAGCACTGGTAGACGCCTCAGTGCAGACGACTACATGGCACCTATCGAAAAATTATTTTTTAATTGCTTTTTAATGGCAGCATTCAATTAACAATGACCAATTGAACCAATTAAAAAATTAAGTTGGGCACCTAGTTCGGCTAGGTGTGCCAATCTAGGTGACTAACAATAGGGACTTTTTTTTTTAGAATCAGGGCCTTAGTGCCGCTGATTTAAGGAGATGCTAAGTGCTACCACATTAGCTCTTCATTAGCCAGTTAGTGCGTGCTAGTTGAGTAAAAATTTTCACACACCCTCTCTACCAATGCCACATCCCTCAGACAAAAATTCTGAAGAAAAAAAGCATAGATTAATGTGCAGTAGCAGACAAACTACCACAAAATATTTCAAAATATTACAAAATATTTCAATGTGATTGTGTGGTAGTTTATTACTTTGCACTAACCGTGTGTTAAAGCAGGGGTTCTCAACCCAGTCCTTTGGACTTACCTAGCCAGTCAGTCTTTCAGAATGCCCAGAAAGAATATGCATGACAGAGATTTGCATGCAATGGAAGAAGTGCATGAAAATTTCTCTCATACACATTCATCGTGTATATCCTGAAAACCTGACTGGCTTGGTGTGATCCAAGGACTGAGTCGAGAACCTCTGCATTAACGGCTTAAAACCCTTTAGTAAAATGGCCTTGCTTAGCAAGGCAGATTATTTTTGGGTTTTTTTATGGTAGTTCTTGACTGTTCTTATAATAGGCTTTTGGAAATCAAGCATTTTGTTATTTATTTTCTGCAGGTGGCTCTATAAATGCATTTCTATGCACAACCACCTTTCAGCAGGAGGTAATCTGTACAGAGATGTTTTTCAGTGCTGTCCAGAAACAGTCAGTTCAGTGTATGAATCAGAGGGAACAGGACATCCACATGTTACTAATAACGAGATCAAAGACTCTCAGCTGCCTGCATGAGGTGGGGAATAGTAATTGGATTTGTTCATCGATGCTGAGGAAAGAGGTGGAGAGAATACCTGTCCAATGAATTAAATGATTGATCACCCTTTCTTAAAAAAGGTACAAATATATAATTGTATAGGAAAATTAACTTGCAGTATAGATAGGGTTACAAGATTTTCCGTCTGGAAAATCCAGACCCCTAGACACACACCCAGTCCCACCCATCCCTGTCCCGGTTCTGCCCAATCATGCCCCCAATATCGCCCCAGACCCATCTCCAATCCCGCTCCCCGGTGTCTGCTCTCATTGGGCAGAACATCCGCACATGCGCGGATGTCCCTCTTGCCCGAAGGAAAGCTTTTCAAAACCCGGGAAAAGTGTTGGGTTTTGAAAAGTCGTCTGGATCCCTGGACGTCCTCAAAAGGAGGAAATGTCCATGGAAATCCGGATGTCCGGTAACACTACGTATAGAGAGACTTTAAGAAATTAAGATCATATTCCATATGTCCTAGCCTAGAAGTAAGGATAATTTCTGACAAGGTATGTACAAAACTTACTTATTTGGAGACATTGTTAAAACATTCAATCACTGGTAATACACTCCTGCAATCACAGTTTGTACTGCTATCTTAAGCTCTTCACAGAAAATCAGAATAGATAAAGAAAACTGTCACTTTCCATGAGTTTAGCAGTTTGTTTTTTGAGGCAACTCTCTGGGGAAAATATCAACTTAACTTCCCCAGAGCATGGGATACATTCCTAAACCCTTTTAGATCCACTTTTCAGATCCCATCCCAAAGATTCCAACATGATGACAACCACCAAAGAGTCTTTGTATCAGAAGGGCAATGGCACCAGCAAACACTGTCTTTAAAAACAAACAAACACACAATTTCTTAAAAGCAGTATTCAAACCTAAAATGGCTCCTGGCCCATAAGTTACTGCATGGCTGCCTACAGTCCTGTTGCCATGACATAAAACATCAATCCTTTCAGGTCTGTGTTTCATCTTCCTTAATTGCAAACAACAGTACTTTCAGGATTTTCATTTTCTTCAACAGACAATAACTTAGGAGAGCCTTTAGCTGAGTTCCATACATTCTATACTGGGCACCTCAGACACCTCGTACTCCATGTCAAAGGGTTTTAATTCCTCTCCCAACTCAGACTGATCCATATCAATATCTTCAACATTGAAAGTTTATACCTGTTTATCCAGAGAGTCTGATGTCTGCTGCTTTCCTGCTTTAAGCTGAAGAATTCTGCCTTCCGCAGTAGTCAAAGAAGAGTTTGTGTGTGCCTCTGCTGCTTGGAAACCACTCCCTTTTCTCCTACCTTGCTATGATTAGTTCTAACTCCAGCTGAGCTTCCAAACCTGCTCACAGCAGCATTCTGGTGCTTTCTCAGCTGATTAGAACCTTTGTCAGCTGGGCTGGCTGCAGTAGCTGTTCCCACCCTGGACTTTGTTTTCTCCTGTCTGTGGCATGCTGGAACGTGTAGTTCATTATACTTGCCTACTTGGAGAAAGATGAACAGGATTTTGATGGTGGTTCAGTTAGAGGAGTTTTATCTTCCTGCAATGCTCTAACTCTTGGCTTAGGTGGACAAAGTAAAGGTTTTTGTATTGCCCCTTTATTTTCCACCACTGTTTCTGGGCACTGCAGGGCTTCCTTTAATGTCACAGGGACTTCCCTGTGACAATAGATAGATAGATAGATAGATAGTTAGATAGATAGATAGATAGATAGATAGATACCCCCGCCTTTTCAAAGTTGCACTAACATTTTTAGCACCGGTTGCTGCGGTAAAAGCTCCAACATTCATAGGAATTCTATGAGCTTAGGAGTTCTTACCACCACAGCTGCTGATAAAAATGCTAACATGGCTTTGTAAAGGAGGGGGATAGATATAAACATGATAGTAGATAAAGGCAAAATGGCTCATTTGTCTGTCCATGGACCATCTGGGTCTTTATCTGCCGTCATTTACTATGTTACTATATTACTCTCTCTAAGAGATCCCACATGCCTATCACATGTCACAGTATCTGTCTCCACCACTTCTTCTTGGAGACTGTTCTATGCATCTACCACCCTTTCTATAAAAAAAAGTATTTCCTTAAATTACTCCTGAGCCTTATGGTTAAACTCCAAGATTAAAATTGGTGAGTCTAAGATTCTCTGGAGGCAGTGGCTGCAGGCAGGTATACGTACTTTAGATGATGTGTTATCAAATGGGATAATGCTTGATTTTTCACAACTGCAACAATCATTTGGTATCTCAAAGTCTTAAGCAAATAAGTGGTTGCAGTTGAAGCAGGCCATTCAGAAAGGGTTCCCTGAATGGCGAAATTTAAAAACTCCGTATAGCTTGCCGGGCCTATGTTTCCAGACTGATTTGCTAGGGCTTCAGGCAGCTAAGTTGTAGAAATTAATATCTGACTATATATGAATAAAAAAATAAAAACAAGCTTGAGAGACATTTGGAGCATTGAGATTAAGCAGCAGATTTCTGCTATTTAATGGCCACGGACGGTGCCAGCATCTATGAGACAAACATGGTTTTATTTGTTACATAGAAGTTTTTGGACCCCTGTTCATTTACAAAAGTTGGACTGTTCCAAGTCTAATAGATGCTGGCACTGTCATTGTGACGTAGGGACACTGGATTATTTATTATTCTATTGTCCTTTGATGCTCAACTTTTGGAGATCTATATGGGGGCAAAACAACTTGATACTGGAATCCTCAATTCCATTAACCTATGGACATCATTTGGGACATCATTTGGGACATCATTACAGACTAAACCTTCATTAGATATGCATAGGCTTAGGCTCTTTATGATTATGACTGGGATAGCCAAGCAAATGATCACTAAAAATTGGAAAAATTGTGACAGACTCCATTTTACCTTTTGGTGAGAATTTTTATGTTTATACTATAAATAAAAGAAAATTAATTTGGAAACATCATGTCATAATAAGCAGTTTAAATTAACATAGGGTCCATTGACAAATGTTGTTCATTCTGATTAGTTGAATTATACCTTTATTTTCCCTTTTAGACTGCATATCCAGGATGGGTGGGAGGGAGGGGGGTTTATATACTTAACAAGTGTTGTCTGGGATTTTAATTTCATGTATAATTTAAAGCATTTATTTTTGTTCTCAAATTAGGGTGAGAGGGAGGGGATAATTATTTTGTGTTAATTTCTGATTGATTGTAAGTGCTATCTCTGATGATAATTGTATGTATAATTTGAAAGCACTGTTCTAGATTTGAAAATCAATAAAGTTTAATAATAATAAAAAAATATTACTTCTGAGCCTATCACCTCTTAATATCATCCCATGCCCTCTCATTCCAGAGTTTCCTTTCAAATGTAAGACTCGACTCATGCACATTTATGCCACATAGGTATTTAAACATCTGTATCATATCTCACCTCTCCCACCTTTCCTCTAAAGTATACATGATGAGATCTTTAAGTCTGTCCCCATACACCTTATGATGAAAACCACACACCTTTTAGTAGCCTTCCTCTGGACTGACTCCATTCTTTTTATATCTTTTTGAAGGTGCACAATATTCTAAAAGAGATCTCACCAGAATCTTATACAGGGGCATCAATACCTCCTTTTTCATACTAGCCATACCTGTTCCTATGCACCCATTCATCATTCTAGCTTTCACCGTCACCTTTTCAACCTGTTCGGCCATCTTAAGATAATCACATACAATTACACCCAAGTCCCAGCCTTCTGTTATTCACTGTTCCTTTGGGTTATTGCAGCCAAACACATGACCTTGCATTTCTTAGCATTAAAGTTTAGCTGCCAAATTTCAAACCATTCATCAAGCTTCGCTAGGTCTTTCTTCATGTTATTCACACCATCCGGGGTGTCTACTCTGTTGCAGATTTTGGTATCATCCGCAAAGGAGCAAATCTTACCTGACAGCTCTTCAGCAATATCACTTATAAAAATGTTAGAAAGAACAGGCCCAAGAACAGAAACTTGAGGCACACAGCAAGTAGCAATATCACTTATAAAAATGTTAGAAAGAACAGGCCCAAGAACAGAAACTTGAGGCACACAGCAAGTAACATCCCTGTTCTCAGAGCGATCTCCATTAACCACTACCCTCTGTCATCTTCCACTCAACTAGTTCTTGACTCAGCCCATCACTTTGGGGCCCATCCCAAGGACACTCAGTTTATTTATTAGATGTCTGTGTGGAACAATGTCAAAGGCTTTGCTAAAATCTAAATACAACACATTTAGCACACTCACTCTACCCAATTCTCTGGTCACCCAGTCAGAGAAATTGATCAGATTTGTCTGACAAAACCTACCTCTTGTGATTCCATGTTGCCTCTGGTCCTGTAATCCACCAGATTCCAGAAACTTCACCATTCTCTGTTTTAAAAGCATTTCCATTACCACAGAAGTCAGACTTACTGGCCTGTATTTCCCTATTTCTTCCTTACTTCCACTTTTGTAGCAAAACATGTGGTGAAATAACCTGTCTGAGTGGTGGCCCACATTGATAACTTCCCTACCAGATATCTATGAGAAAGGAGATGCTGGGGCTCTGAAATAATTGTTTTCCCTGCAGCTGACAGAGCAAATTGATTATTTTTAAAATTTGCAATGTAGTTGAAGATGGATGCATGGTCTGAAGTACCCGTATTCATAAATTCACTTGATAGATTTTTCTATTTTTCATTCTTGTTCATCCGGCTAAGATATTTTGTCCTGTCAAAATAAACATTTACTGGTCAATATTTATCTGGCAGCAGTGAACAATTTTTAAAACATTGCTGCTGACTAAATTTAGCCCAAATATTCAATGCTAGACAGTGTCAAGGCACCAGCACTGACTAAACAGGTAAGCGGTGATACCGCAATGTTACATAGGCACAGCCAATACCCCCAGAGCAAAACCAAAGTTAGAACTTGCCTGGTTAGTAATACTGGTACTGGTATTGAATATTGCCAGTGCCTGCATAACAAGAAAACTGTGCTGAATCCACCTGCAGACTGCCCTGGTACTACCAGAACACTACCGTCACAATCAGAGGAGATAATCAGTGCCTCTGCCTGGTTAAATACTGCTGAATATCCCTTCCCAGCCTACTCAGCCTGCACTACTCATATTGGGGCCTTAATGTTAATCAAGAAGAAAATTCTGCCTAATCAGATAACTGAATCTAATTATAGGTTTTAGCATAAAAAAACAAGTGGCTACCTAAGCCTGCTGTAGATTTTTCAGAGAACAGCACAAAGTTTTATTTGCTGATTCCCCTATGTGTAATTAGCAGTAAAGCACTAGTGATGTTAACAGTTTTGTTTTGAGCCACTTTGGCATATTGTAGATAATGGCATGAATGATAGACAATAAAGTGAAAGAAGTTGCTTGGGAAAATGGTGTGCAGTTGTTTTTATTAGAGAAGAAAATAGCTCTGGAGCATTCATATTTAAACACTTTCATTAGCTTAAGTAATATGCAAAATACCAAAAATCATAATGTGAAGGACTGTATTATTTATTCAGGCTTTAACCTTGGAATTATCAGAAAATGCCAATGGAAAACAAAGGTGATTGAGAATGGTAGTTGCTAAAATGCATTAAGGGAACGATGCATGAATTTTAGCATTTAATGCAAGTTAAATGGCAAAAGCATATGATATTTGCCCTTAACTTACATATATTTTGACAGTGCAATGAAAACAAAATAATAATGCAATCAGAAACATGTAAAAGCACAAAAAGCACCTTGTTATTATACAAGCTGAATAATTCAGGTTATGTTTAACTTTGCAAGCTTGTTATTCCTGAAAAAATAATGCCAGATTTGAGTTGGTGTTATTTTTCCTCATCGGGGGAATCATACCACTATGTGACACTTGTAGGGAGTTGCTAAAGAGGCCAGCATGAAGAGAGATGCAAAGTTGCCCAGGTCCAGGCTGGAGATTCTGTAACAGCCCTGGATTTCTGACCACCCTTTCTTGGAGCATTATGGGACTTGCAACACTGATTTCAACGAGTAGGATCAGGCATTGCAAATCCTACACTGCTTTTGGATGTAAGGACCGGTCAAAATTGGATAACTTGGCCTCTCTGTAATAGTAATTGTAAGTTTCACACAAGGATTTAGAATAACAAGTCTAAAAATTAAAGAAAGAAAAAAAAAAGTGAGGTTTTCAGAATACCTTCCACAGAACTTACAGTACCCAGAAAAATAGCACACACACACACACACATAAAAAAATATATATATATTTGGTCTTAATATGAGGGCAAATCAAAAATTAATGGCGATTGTTAAATTATGTTATACCTGGAACAGAGCTAGCGAAATGCAACATATGTATCTGTACATTGTCTGTTGAACAGTTTGTCCATCCGCAGTGCAGTGCTTGGCCTTTAGTAATATGGCAGCCAAGAAGTCAGATACTCCATTGCAAAGTTGCACCATCAAAGAAGAACGTTCAGTAGTGTGCTTTCTTTGGGCAGAGGGAATAGAACCTATGGAAGTTCATTGTCACATATTGACTCGATATGGACATAGCACCATGAATCAATGAACGGTTTATGAGTGGGTAAAAAGGTTTACAGTGGGAAGAACAGATATAACCGACGAAGGTTGTTCAGTCGTCCATCAACATTGCACACACAAGAGCACATTGACAGGGTGGATGCCTTGATTAGAGAAGACCGATGAATAATGGTTTCTCAATTGGCTGCAAATTTGGATATTAGGTATGGATCTGCATTTTCCATAATGCATGATGACTTGGGATACAAGGAAATCTGTGCATGATGGTTTCCCAAAACTGCTTATTGATCTGCACAAGCAACAGCATGCGAAGGATGCAACCCTGTTTCTGAGACGGTATGAAGAAGATCCGAGTATTCTGGAGAGAATTATCACCAACGATGAAACATGGGTGCATCATTACGACCCAGATAGCAAAAGACAAAGCAAGGAGTGGAGACATCTGTCTTCTCCAGACCTCATTCTTTTGGGACATGATGGAGCCTCCTCTGGCACATTTCCAAGCGCACGGGCAAACAGTGAAAATTACTGCACATTGCTGCAAAAATGAACTTAAACCTGCAATTCACAGCAAAAGAAGAGGAATGTTATCCAAAATTGTCTTGTTGCACCATGATTCAGTAGATTCAAAAGGCAAAAAAAAAAAAAAAAAATCCAGAAAAGGTTTCCCATAGAGCTCAAGACCAGAAAGGGAAAATTTAGTATATACCCTGCAAGCACACATGGAGAGGTAAAATAAAAAGACAACTCCAAACAACCTAGGATTTTCCCCCTCTTAAGCCAAAGCTTCCAAATTATCCAGTTGCAGGAAGGAGATTTGAGGCCTGTGCTAGATTTCTGACAATTTCATTGCAGTGCATTATGAAACCTTCAACAGCGATTTCAGTTGATAGAATCAGGGACTACAAAAAGTCATCACCCTGGAACGGAATAATTTGGCAGCTTTTGTAAGCTAATGAGGGTGCTCAAATTTAGCTAAGTCTTTCTATTACTCACATAGTATGCATATTTATTCAACACGAGAATTGGGAGCCAATCAGGAAGCCACTGAGTGCCGAACAGCAGCGCCAAAGCGCGCTCCTATGTGTAAGCCAGTTTCAATTTCAGAAACAATTAAAAACTCAGTTGCTTGTTACTACATTTCTGTGAATTGTTAGTCAGCATTTGAAAAGAAACTGTTTAACTATGTCTGTTACTATATTCTTGAGATTAATTTTTTTTTTAAACTTAAATTTATAATAATCTATATATATAAAATCGGAGGTATGTATGTGTGTATGTATGTGTGTGTGTATGTGCCGCGATCACGCAAAAACGGCTTGACCGATTTGAACGAAACTTGGTATGCAGATCCCTCACTACCTGGGATGATATGTTCTGGGGGTCTCGCGGCCCACCTGCACACGTGGGCGGAGCTACAAACATAAAATCATATTTCACCCATTCATGTCAATGGAAAAAATGTAAAAAGCTGCCATTCTCACAGTAATTCAAAAACGGCTTGACCGATTTGAACAAAAATTGGTATGCACATCCCTCACTACCTGTGGTGATATGTTCTGGGGGTCTCGCGGCCCACCTGCACACGTGGGTGGAGCTACAAACAGAAAATTGGATTTCACCCATTCATGTCAATGGAAAAAAATGTAAAACGCTGCCATTCTCACAGTAATTCAAAAACGGCTTGACCGATTTGAACGAAACTTGGTATGCAGATCCCTCACTACCTGGGTTGATATGTTCTGGGTGTCTCCCGGCCCCCCTGCACACGTGGGCGGAGCTACAAACAGAAAATCAGATTTCACCCATTCATGTCAATGGAAAAAATGTAAAAAGCTGCCATTCTCACTGTGACCAATTTGGACGAAACTTGGTATGCAGAACCCTCACTACCTGGGGTGATATGTTCTGTGGGTCTCGCGGCCCACCTGCACAAGTGGGCGGAGCTACAAACAGAAAATCAGATTTCACCCATTCATGTCAATGGAAAAAATGTAAAAAGCTGCCATTCTCACAGTAATTCAAAACCGGCTTGACCGATTTGAACGAAACTTGGTATGCAGATCCCTCACTACCTGGGTTGATATGTTCTGGGGGTCTCGTGGCCCTCCTGCACACTTGTCGGAGCTACAAACAGAAAATCAGATTTCACCCATTCATGTCAATGGAAAATATGTAAAAAGCTGCCATTCTCACTGTAATTCAAAAACGGCTTGACCGATTTGAACGAAACTTGGTATGCAGATCCCTCACTACCTGGGGTGATATGTTCTGGGGGTCTCGCGGCCCACAACTCTATGTTGCTTGCTCAAGGGTGGGTTCACCCAAGAATTTATATGTTCTTGATCCAGGAGGTGAAACTAAAATTGTTGTTTATAATCACGTTTTGCGTTAGTTGTATTGTATTCATTTTGTCAAATATTTCACTTTATAATTTGAATATTGTACTTTTTATTAAGCTGTAAAAAAATAATTTCATTCACCACTATAAAGTATCTTTATTTGAATCCATTTACAGTGTTATTGCTATAATTAAATACCCGTGCAACGCCGGGGCATCAGCTAGTAACATATAAAGAAAGAACCAAGTATACAAATATTGATTAGGACCTGATACATTCCAGCTGTATAAGCCAAGCGAAGTATATGAAAAAAATTAACATAAACAAGGCAATACAGTACAACCAGATATCTCATGTCAAACAAATATAACAATACAGTACACATATTTTATTGACATTGCGCATGCAAAGCATGGAAGAGATTCTCAGAGAGCATCACAGCATAACATAGATTAAGCAATCAAAAAATACTGTATGTCAATGGTCTAAAGTATAGTAAGTTTGAACAGGGCTCCATATTTTGAGAAATGAATTGGTAGCATTATGTTTTTCTGCTATGGCGCTTTCAAATTTGATGGTTATGAAAACTGTGTTCCACCATACCATATATTCCACTTTTGATAGGTCCTTCCAACAGTACAAAGTGTTTCTAATGGCCAAGAATAGTAACATGTTCAGTAAGCGTGTGTTATGTTCAGGGAGTGTTTCAGTCCTCTTAGTCCTAGAATAATGATTTTGAGGTATAATAATAATAATAATAATAACAGTTTATATATTGCAGGAACATGAAGTTCTATGCGATTTACAATGATTAAAAATGCTACAAATTGAGTAGGACTGCCAAGTTAAAACTAGTGGATAGTGGCTCTAGAGATCAGTTATTGTGGGAAAGATTGTACAAATCAGCTGCCTAAGTACTTCAGGAACAGGTATGTTTTTAGGTGTCTCCTAAATTCCCCATAGGTATTGGCAAGCTTAAGTAATTGATCCGGGTCTTTACCCCATAATACTGATTCATATGAGAGAAGATGTTGATGATGACTTTTGAATTTACATCCTCTAACCGGTGGAGATACAAAGTTCAAGTTGAGCTTCTCTTATGTCTGTTGGTTGAGAAGGAGAAAAGGTCAGTTATATATTTAGGGGCTAAACCGAACAGTACCTTAAAGCAGAGACATCCAAACTTCACACGTGCCTCCATCGGCAACCAATGCAGGAGTCGGTAGGAAGGAGTTACATGGTCAATCTTTTTCAACCCCAAAATCAGTCTTACCGCTGCTTTTTGCACCAGTTGTAATCACTGCATAGTCTTCTGGGAAATTACCAGATAGGCTATATTACAGTCAAGTTGGCTCAGTATAAGGGATTGAACTAAAATTCTGAATGATGAAGCATCAAAATATGTTCAAATGGACTGAAGCTTCCAGAGAGTAAAGAAGTCCTTTCTAATCAAAGAGTCCACCTGGTCTTTCATGGCTAGGCTCTGCTCCAGTATTACACCCAAAACCGTCATAGTAAGTTGAATAGGGTAACTAAGTTTATTGATGCACAGTGATGTTTTTGTATCAAGTGGGTGAGAAAAAGCTACAAAGAATTTTGTTTTCCTGACTAAAGCTTCAGTCTAAATTCAGTCATCTATTGTTCCATCAAGTCTAGTATTTATGTTGCCATAGGAGTAACTTCAGAGAGAGAGGTAGCAAATGGGATGATGATCGTAAAGTCATCTGCGTAGCTGAATACTTTTATCCCCAGCTGGGACAGTTACGCGCCTAATGATGACATGTAAACATTGAAAAGCAATGGGGATAGTGGTGAGCCCTGCGGAACACCAGATGGGTTACTTCTGGTATAGGAGAGATTGTAATTAAAACGTGCTTGATAGGTGCGGGACATAAGGAAACCTTGGAACCAGTCTAGCACCTCTCCTCTGATACCAATTGCATCTAAGCATTGTAACAATTTCCCATGGTCCACTAAGTCAAAGGCAGAGCTCATATTAATTTGCATAATCAGGGCATTAAGGAAACGTAAGTTATCCAAGATGGCTGCAATTACTGTCTCAATGCTAAACATGGGTCTAAATCCAGATTGAGTTTCATGTAAAAAAGAGAACTGGTCAAGATATTCTATCAATTGGGTATGAACCAATCCTTCCATGATTTTTATAAAAAATGGAATGGATGCTACTGGTCTGTAGTTGGTTACTGATGCTAATGATTCTTTATGATTTTTTGGAATTGAGGTTATTATAATATGCCCATTATTAGTAAGGAATTTTCTAGTTTTTAACTTATCGTTCAAATAATTCAACAAAGTTAGTTTAAATTCTAAAGGAACTGCTTTCATAATTTCTGGAGGACAGGAGTCCAAAATGCAGTGTGATATAGTGTATCTTAATATATAAAACCCTAAGCCGCGCATGCGCACTTCTATTTGCATGTTCAGTATGTCCGTGGCCTGAAGAAGTGCGCATGCGTGACTACAACTGCCCCGAGCTTTTCCTCTGCTACTGCTTCCTGCCCCCACATAGGCAGAAAACAGTAGCAGAGAGAAAGCTTCCAGGTCACCAGAGGCAGTGTGTTTACTTCACTCATGCTGCCTACGACCAAAGAGTTAGAGCAGCACCGCAAGGAGATCGGTGAGCAAGCAGTGAGGGATGGGGCTGGATCACGCAGTGAGGGATGTGGAGGAATAGCATGGTGAGGATAAGAGATGCTGGACCTCAGGGATGGGGAGAAAAGTAAAGTAAAGGACCAGACCTGCTAGGGAAGAAAGGGAAGGGGCAGATAGAGATGCCAGACCATGGGAGGAAGAGGAAGGAAAGGGGATATTAAGACTACTGGATGGGAAAGGAGGTGGGGGTGGGGGACAGAGAGAGAATAGAGAGATGTCAGACCAGGGAAAGGAAGGAGGGGGAAGAGGTTCAAGACTAAGGCAGGGGGAGGGGAAGGGAAAGACAGAAATGCCAGAACAAAAAGGGGGGGAAGAGAAAGAGGGGACAGAGATGCCAGACTGGGAAAGAGGATAAAGATACCACACCATAGGAGGGGTAAAGAGAGGGAGGAGACAGTACACAGGGATGGAGGGAAAGAGGAGAGATAGGGAGGACATGATGTACAGGGATGGGATGAGGCAGGAGGTGACTAGAGAACAAAAGGAAGTAAGCCAGAGAAGCATAAGAGTTACCATACTGAGACAGACCACAGGTCCCAAAGAGTAGAATAAATTTATGCTGCTTAAATATAGAGGCGGGGCATGGGTGGGGTCAGAGTCAGGGTATAGGTGGGGCTATTCTAGCACCCGTTACTATAACGAATGTAACGGGCTAAAACACTAGCTTGTTGTATAATTTGATAAAACTGTTCCATTCAAAATTTTGGAAGGAATTCCAGATCATATCTGCTGGTATTTCATTTCCTTGTGTATTAACTGTTTGGTGATCGTATATGTCATTCGTCAAACAGTTAATTCTTAAGTTTTTAATTTTTGAATCAAAATGCTGTGCTAGATCATTTGCTGAATGTATCATAATATTATGCATGAGTTGAGTGTGGCGTGTGGTGTCAAATAAATTCGTAACCAAGTTGAACAGTTCTTTTGTATTGATTCCTTTCAAGCTAGTATTAGATGAGTCAATTTTGGATGAGTAAAAATGTTTTACGTAAGGGTTCATGGATGTTCAATATGGAAGAAATGGTGTGGATGGATCTCGAGATTTATTAGCTGATATTTGAAGAGAATAAATTGTTTAATTATGAGGATTTTCGTTTGTCTCTTATTTTATGTGTTTTTATTGATGTAAACCATTTAACCCTCCCCCCCTTTTTTTTTTTTTTTTTTTTTTTACAAAACCATAACGTGGTTTAGTAAAGTGGGGAGTTTTTTGAAAGCAGTATATAAAAAAAGTTTGAAATAAATAAATAATGGAGTGGCAGATATGGCTCTGGCCACCTTATTGAGCAGACTAGATGGATCATGCAGTCTTTATCTACCATCATATATTGTTACTATGTAATAGGGTGCACTATTTGAGGAACAGTGAGCACTATAAAATTTCAGATATTTTTGCCATCATATTAGATTCAAAATGATATGAAATGCCATGGGAAATGTCATTTCAAATTAATCCCCAAATCTGCTCAGGACTGCTATTGAAATCATGGCACTAGAAACAGTTTTAGGAAGAGTCTAATAAAATGGGGGAAATTTCCTGCAGTTGCTGTGAATGGAGGATCTTAATACCAAGTTCAGCCTTTAGAAATAGAAATATGTTGGCAGATAAAGGTCAAATGGTCCATCCAGTCTGCCAAAAGGAGAAACTACTAGCCAACTTTTTCTTCTGTGGAACAGTCACCTAATGGTTAGAACAGTTGAATAGTAGGGAACCCTGGTTCAAATCCTGGTGATCTTGGGTAAGTCTTTTAACCCTCCATTGTACGCTATACAAATTTATGCTGGGTTTTACTAATCCACAGAAGAGCTTCTTACCACAGGCTGGTGAGGTAAATGCTTTGACGCTCATAGGAATTGAATGAGCATTGGAGCATTTACCTCACAGGCCCGTGGTAAGAAGCTCTTCCATGGTTTAGTAAAAGGAGCCCTTAGTCAAACATTGTTTCTTAACATGGACATCCCGTGATAATTTTGGCATCAGTGCACGCTTCTGAAATGCTAAAAAAAAATAGATTTTAAATTTTAATGTTGGGCGTAAGTCAGAGGATGGAGGGCAGGTGTGTTCTGCACTAATCAGTTGGTACATGTAGAGTACATTTGTCATGTGCTAACTGATTAGCACATGGTTAGCGTGCGAGTCCTTACTGCCTACAAAGCTAGTGGTGGTAGGGACTTATGTACTAATGGGAAAATTAGCTCATGACCATTAATTTAAATTAAAAAAAACCCAGAAGTAGAGGACATTCTACCCATTTGGAAAAATTACCTTATAGTATGAGAATGACCCGAATAAGAACACAGTTTGGTAAAAAAAAAAAAAAAGGTCCCTGTGTATATTCAGGCAATAGCACCCAATGTATATATAGTATAATGACTGCATTGACTCTGCCTATTTAGTTGAGGCCTGCTATTCAGATACACAGTAAAGTGGTTTGCAAGCATAATTTGTTCCAGAAGCATGCTTGTAATCCAAAGCACTCGTATATCAAAGCAAATTTCCCTATAAAAAATAATGGAAACTTAGACGATTCGTTCCACAACCCAAAAACTTTAATATAAAATACTATATGTACTTGTATTGCAAGACCTCGCTCATTCAGAACAGTCACTACACTCCCGCAGCGTCAGAGAGAGAATAACCATTGGCTCAGTTGTGATGTGTGTATACTGTATGAACTTGTATTGCAAGACATTGCTTGTATATCAAGTTAAAATTTAATTAAATGTTTTGCTTATCTTGCAAAACACTAGCAAACCAAGTTACCGTACTTGCAATCCAAGGTTTTACTCTCTCTATATATATTTTTTATATGACTAACCTTCAGGATGTGGCAATTGTTATTTTATTTCAAATATAACATGGATGAGTTTTGTTTCTATTGCCATAGGAATATAGAGGAAAAAATAAATGTTGATTATTTTTTGTGATATTCAGAATTTTTGTCCAATTTTTGGATATTTTTCAGTTTGCTTTAATAATTTATTTTACATTTTTTATTATTTTAGATTTATTAACTGCCTTTTCATGAAGAGATTCACCTAAAGTGGTTTACAATACATTGAATATCTTTCCTGGTAGGCTCATATTCTAACTGTGGTACTTGGGGCAATGGAGGGTTAAAGCTTTCATCATATAAAATAGGGGTGAACATTTGACAAATAGAATCTACATAATATAAGTATGAGAGAATGAATGCAGAATGTTTAGGGTTTAGTAACACATTTAATAAGGTGTGAAGCCCATTGACTTGCATTTGTTGCATCGTAATAAATGTCATGTATCTCTCTTTTTTATTAGATTTCCTTGCACATCCAGGGAGGTGGTAGTAATTTTAATAAATTACTTAATTATAATATTGTAATCACATAATATGTCTTCTTGTATTAATAATTGAGAGGAGGGGGAGGAAATGATTGTTTTAGGTATTAATTGTGTCTTTAATAGTGTGTTTTATGTAGTGTAATGTAATGTAATTTATTTCTTATATACCGCTACATCCGTTAGGTTCTAAGCGGTTTGAAGAAAATATACATTAAGATTATAAATGAGAAGTAAGAAGGTACTTAAAAAATTCCCTTACTGTCCCGAAGGCTCACAATCTAACTAAAGTACCTGGAAATTAATAAAGAAGAGAAAATAAAGATGGTTGAAAAAAGAAAAATTCTATGTGAATTTATAGGATGGAAATTAAACTGTGTGTATGTTCTATTAATTGTATTGCACTGTCAAAGTTTGAAAATCAATAAAGATTAAAAAAAAAAAAAGAATCTACATAATAAATTCAGACAATGACAGACAGAAACAAATGGAAAAAGGGGAGGAACAATTAAGGAAAAAAAGACAGAGAGGGGAAGGATGTTGCCATCTGCTGTCAACATGTGTTTAGCCCTTACAAGGGCAGCTAGGCGTCGAATGCAGCAACTCTAACTACTAGGCCACTTCCTTCATTTTTTAACAGATGTTCAGCCTAATTATTCTGAGAAGCAGCACGTGCTACCCAGTTAATTGCTGTTGACTGGAACCACGCCTTTATTTTCCGGCCAGTGCGACTGGAAATCCTAACAGATCCATTCAGCGTGATTGGCATCGTGATTTGAAGCCGAAGCAGGAAATTATTCAGTGTTAAGTTGTGAAGATTATTATCCAGATAATGGTGCTGGCTGTCGCCATTATCTGGATATACCGAGGGGTCGGTACCACTACAGTATATGGATAGTGACCAGCACGGAATATCCAGAACTATTTTAAAATATCCTGGCTGCTGTGCACAAGAAATATTGATCGTAGAGTTTAATATTGACCCGATCAACTGAACACATTAGTTCATAGGTTAAAGTGTATCTAATTATTTTTGTGCAAATGAACCCCTCATTTTATAACAGGTGGTCTAAACTTAAAATGCCTCTTGCATGCTTACGTTTATGGATCACACAGGTTACGTATACAATTGCGTGTAAAAGGAAGTAGCATTCCTAACTGCTATTCTATAGTTATATGCTAAATTGCCTTAACCCATAACTGTTAGAGAGGTGCTCACAGGGGAGGGGCTTAGGCATGGCTGACATTTATGCGTGTAACTTAGCCTTATGCAATCTACTTCTAACAGGTCTCCCGCTAAACCACCTCTCCTCCCTGCAATATATACAAAACTCTGCCGCATGACTTATCTTCTGTCAACCTCGCTACACTCACCTCACCCCTCACCTCAAATCACTTCACTGGCTCCCTATCCACCTTTGCATACAGTTCAAACTCCTATAACTAACCGACAAGTGTGTTCATTCTGCAGCCCCCTCAGTAACACTCCACTCTTCTTATATACCTCCCTGAGAACTCCGTTCGTCAGACAAATTGCTTTTATCTGTACCCTTCTCCTCCATTTCTAATTCCAGACTCTGTTCCATTCATCTCACCACCCCTTATGCCTGGAATAAATGATCTGAGTCCGTCCGCCTTGCCCCTTCCCTTATTCAAAAGTAGACTGAAAACTCACCTTTATGAGACTGCCTTCAACTCATAACCCTACTCCCCTCTGCGCTTTGCACATCACCGTAACCCTTGTTCAGGTTCTTTCTGCATGCTAAGGCTAATTTTTCCACAACCGTAAAATGGCTGAATTTCCAATGTTCTTATTAATGTCCATCAGCTAACGCTGTGGCCATTACATAAAATTTTCACATGAGCACTCACTGCCACCCATTTTGTAGACAGTAAAGACCTTATTATATAAAAGGCACCTACAGTTACGCAGCTAGATCGGGCGCCTAGCTGATCTAGGTTCCTAACTTTTTTTTAAATTGGTGCTGATAATTGAAAGCACCATTAAAAATCAATTTAAAAAACATTAAAAATTAATTTGCCAGTAGGCACCTACAACTCCAATGTAGGCATCTACACTGAAGTGCCTACTGGCAAATAGGTGCAGATTTAAGGCTATTTTGGTGTGGATTGAGTTATGCGTTGGTATATTAGACCAAGAAAACCCTAGTTTAATATACTGGTCCCTAAGTTATTCCCTCCTAATGGTACCTAAGTCGATTTAGGTGCCACTAGGTGTGATTCTACCTAACTTTGTTTGACATGTGGTAGATGCTGTTTTTCTAGGTACCATTTATAGAATCTGGCCCTACATTCTCATATAATAATCCTGTACTAACCAGTTAGTAGTAAAGCCTAACAAATATATAAAGTATAACCAGAAAATTGCTCAGCACATTAGCAATTATATCAATAGAGACTGCATAAGTTTCAAATAGTGGAGAAAAAGACCTCAGATATTTTGTTCCAACAAGTCCCAACTTCATGAGACTGAATATATTTAATATATTGGAGCTTCTCCAGTCATTGGTCAAAACCCTCCATTTTAAGTATATCACTCTATTGTAATCTTCAAAAAGATTACAAACATGGGTCTTTAAGCACAGTTTTCATAGACACAATCCCATATCATTCACAACTCACAACTATAACAGTTGAAAAAAAAGCAAAGTCCACATTCACAAAATATTACATTACATTACATTAGGGATTTCTATTCCGCCATTACCTTGCGGTTCAAGGCGGCTTACAAAAGATTTATAAATGGGGGTTACAATGGGAGAAAAATTGGTTTACTAGAGTAGTAAAGAGCAGATCTTTTGATATTTCTTGGGTTGTTAAGATTAAGGCGGCTTACAAAAGATTTATAAAAGGGGGTTATAATAAAAACAAAAAAACCTAACCCAACAGTGACCCTGTTTTGCCTCCAGCTTTATCAAGGGCTGCGACATTAATGCTCCAAGAGGAATCTTCGTCAAACATAAAATTCTTCATCCTCACTAAGGGATTGCACAAAATGACTCAAAACACAGAAGAAAACTTAACCAGTTAATATACAGTAATGTAGCTGTGCTAACAGATTAGTGCGGGAATGCTCCCTGACATACCCCTTTCGCCCCCCAAATAGATTTTTTTTTTAAGTGCATAGAATAGTATGCGCTAAATTGGCACTTACAGCAGGCCATGAGTGCATTCCATAGAATGTCATTTTAAGCTACATGAGGCATGTGTATAAGGCTTAATAAAAGAACCACCAAATGCATGTTCATCATCCCAAGAGATCTGCCCATTGGTCACCAATAGCAAAAGAAGGATAGAATGGGAGTGAGTCAAAATAAGTGTTAAAAAAAAACCCTTTAACAGTTAATCACAAAGATTGTAAAATACTGAAGAATAGTTTTCCTTAATCACAATCTATTTTAAGAATCTGCTTTCATCAAACGGTCCAAAATTATTGCAATTAGATGTTCTATGCAGTTCCCATTACTTAGCAATCAGGTTCGGGTACACAGCAAATTTGGAAGAGCCAAGGGATGCATTTATGGTTCTTACCCACAGAGAGCAGCCTCCACTCACTAAATTCAGTTTTGTTTTTATCCTCCATAAATACCAACTAATCATGGAATAAAAATTGACAGTCGGAATTCTATGTTACATAGATGTTTCTGCACCCCTGTTTACTGAAATTGGATAGTTCCAAATCTAATAGATGCTGGCACCGTCATCTAGACATTGGGACACTGGATCATCTGTTCTATTGTCCTTTGATACTTAATTTTTGGAAGTCAGTATGGGAAAGATCAATAACATATTGGAGTCATCAATTCCATTGACGCATGAGGTTGATATATGTTTCAAGTTTCAAGTGGGATGATATTACATCTTAAACCCTCATTGGATAGGTATAAATGTCGACTATTTCTTATTATGACCGGAATAGCCATGCAAATGGGTAGAATTGGATCTTACTTGGAGAAGTGCTGTTCACCAGCATCATATCCAGATTTTCAATATCTTCTGAAATTGTCCAGATAACCTCTTATGTATTCCGCCTTGAATCACAAGGTAATGGCAGAATAAAAGTCACTAATGGAATGTAATTGTCCAGATAATAATCTGGCTACTGGCGCTGAATATTTGTGATAGTCAGAAATAGATATCTGGGTACAGCCTAAACTGAATATCCGAGTACAGCTTTTAATTCAGCTGGCATTTTAAAGCAACTCTGACTATGGTGTTTAAATATTGGAGGGTATGGTTTTGCCCTAGTTTGCCCATTCTGTACTGACCTGAAAAAGGAGGATTTTTAGCCCCTGAAAGACAGTCAGAAAGGTAACTAGTTTTATTTTGTTTTTTATTTATTCACCTCTGCTTCTATACTTTGAAGTGGACCAATATAGCAACCGCAGTACTTTATCATTATACTGGTAATCAGTGGTTGTAGATGTCCTTGATTAGGTTACTATTCTGTTTATATTTGTTATTGACAATGTATTAATTTTGTGATACTACACACTAGTGCTTTCACATGGTAATTATATGCAGGATATGACATCATAATGTTGTTGTTTTTTTTCCATCATACATCACTTTGTAATTCCTATGCATCAGCATAAAAGCTAATGCAAACCTTTACATCCAAGTTCCTATCAATAGCTCAGATTCTGATTCTTGCTCCTAAGGGATTAAATCAAAGGCCAATCAATCTCATTAAGTCTAAATCTTTGACAACATCAAAGCTGAGACATGTGTTAGGCAAGCACTATTTGATATGCTGCAGTGGTCTCTTCTGAGAGAAATAGAATCCCTCCTTCACGACACTGTCTGCTGCTCAGCAGGTGTGGGCAGCCGAGGCCCCTGTCTGCTCTGTGCGGTAAGGCTCTTCAAAAGATTTACAGCTCAGAAGATGGAATATCTGGACTGGCTGATGGAAAACAAGACAGGTGGTACCCCCTACAAAGACCCACAGATCATGTAGCTAGTATATCTTTGATATGCATGCCACGGCTTGCTCTATTGATCATGGAACAGCCTCAAGAAAGCACAGATCTGAACGGGAACAGGCAGCTTCATATCTGCAGTAAGTAATAATCATTATAGAGGGCATCAACAACGACTTCCTGTGTACAATGTTGAAGTTATTTAGCATTGGTGATCAGAAACATGCAAGCCTGTCTGACAGTAAATCACATTTATTTTATTCCTGAGTCTCAGAAAAACTAATGCTATCCCTTCTACCTTTCCTTATGTACCTTGTACATACTGGGCTACTTGTTTCTCTTAGGAGGGTAACTTGATTTTATAGCTGCCTTCAATACTCTCGTACAATATCAGTGATTCTCAAACCAGTCCTCTAGGCACACCCGGCCAGTCAGGTTTTCTGGATATCCACAATGAATTTGCATGAGATCGATTTGCATACAATGTCTCCCTTAGTATGCAAATCTCTCTCGGGCATATTCATTGGGGGTATCCTGTAAACCTGACTGGCTGGTTTGGTTTGAGAAGCCCTGCTCTTCTGTTGGAATATCTAGGCCAGGTAGAGGTTCAGGGATTGACAGCACAATACATGGACTTCATATGCCATCTTTCTGTGGTACAACCAAAGCGGTTTACATTTTATTATATGTAGGTACTCTCTCCATCCCTAGTGGGCTCACAATCTAAATTTTTGTACCTAGGGCAATGGAGGGTTAATTGACTTGCCTAGAGCTGCAGTGGGAATCTAACCCAGTTCCCCAGCCTACTGCTCAAACCATTAGGCTACAATACCACTCTATTATAACACTTGAAGCTTCCTTGACAATACTGGGAATTATTCTGTATTGTTCATTGAATTTGGATTTACAAATTAATGCAAAAGTTTGCAGTGCCTTTTGGAAGTTAAGAAAACTGAGACACCTATGTCATTATTGAATACAGCAAAACAACAAAAAGATTGTGGAACAGAAGATTGGATGTACCAGTTTGCAGCTTAATAAGCGTCTAAATAACTTAAAAAAAAAAAAAAAAAATCCACAAAGAGTGTATACAGTCACAAGTGACCCACAGGATAGAAATCAAATAATGCATAAAATAAAAATGACCCAACACGGACTGTGTTTTGGCAAAATAAAAATGCCTTCCTCTGGGGTTTTATAGGGTCTTTGGCTATCTTAAATATAAAAACATAAAAAGGTTACGCACAAGAATCATAGCTCACAAGACTCCAATGTGGTGGGTACTAGACACCACGCAAAAAATCTATAATGGCTACTTGGTGCCAATTAGCATGCCAATATAGCACCAATTAATTTGTGTGCATAACTGAAGCTATTCTATAACCACATGCCCAGTTGTGTGCCTAAACTTTGAGTACCATTCACAGAATGAGTGGGAATATGTATACTTTGAAAGAAAGGCATAAAATGAGAGATATGATAGAGATGCTTAAATACCTCCATGGCATAAATGCACAGGAGTTGAATCTCTTTTATTGAAAGGAAGCTTTGAAATGATGGGGGCATGATATGATGGTGAAAGGGAACAGACAAGAGCAACCTAAGGAAATACTTCCTTATGACCTTTTTGTGGAGGTCATGGAGTTGAAGACTGTATCTGAATTCAAGAAACCATGGGAAGGGGGAAAAGGGTGGGTGGGAGGTGGGTGGGATTGCATTATTATTTTACAGAAAGAAAGGTTACTGAATGAATATATGTATTCATGCTTTTATTGATCAATCAGTGGATGGGTGGGTGGGTTAAAATTATTGCTTAGATATGTTTGTATTATATTCTTTTTCATTGATGTCTCTGTTTGATCATTTCATCCATGTAACCTGCTTGTTTCTCTTGTTGACTCCCTAATAAAAATGATTTTTTTTAAAAAAGTGCTTATCTTGTTGTGCTATATGTCCACATACTTGTTTATTGCACTGTTAATATTTTAAAATCAATAAAATTTAATAAAAATAAAAGAAAGAAACCATGGAACAGGCACACAGGATGTCTAAGGGATAGTAGATTATATGGAAGGGAGACACCTTTATCTGACGTCAATTTCTAAGTTTCTTTCTATGCTTAACTTTGCTTTCTAGAAGATTCTCATAACTGGGTATACATGCAAATATGATTAGTCATGTGCTCTTATGTCAACCACAGATCTGGCATAGGTGTATGTACCTAAGTGCTGGTTACTTCTCACCTCTTATAGTAAATGTGCACCCATGTCCAGTCTCAGCTTGTCCCTTTTATTTTTTTAACAGACATTCAAGCTGTTTGGTTTGCCAATGAGACACCCTACAACGTTTGTAACTGGGGTGTATCGGCTAATCAAAATTAATCTGTTTGAATTTAGATCACTGCATTTTTTTTTCAGTAGTAACTCAAGATGAGTTACATTTAGGCATATTAGGAGTTTCCTGGTCCCTGAAGGATTTACGGCAGTGTCTCGCAAACTTTGTCAAGCCGCGGCACACCAAACATAGTGGCCGCGGCTCGACGCATCCGGAAGTGCGTGGACATCAACATGATGATGTCAGAAGCATGCATGACATCATCACATCGACATCCGCTCATGTGCGAAGGCCCTCCAGACGGGCACTGAGCCGCCAGTGGGGATGCCGGAAGGGAAGATGTGCGGAGAGGAGAGGCGCTCACGCCAGCTGATTGCCTACGGGATGTGCCTCTCTCCATGAGAAGCATGTCCTATAGGCAGTCAGCCGGCACCGGTGCTTCACCTCCTCCCCAGCGTCTTGCAGCATACCTGAAATCTCAGGAGGCACATAGTTTGCAACACACTGATTTACAGTCTAATTTTGTACCTGAGGCAATAGAAGGTTAAGTGACATAACCAAGATCGCAAGGAGCAGCAATGGTGTTTGAACTGGGTTTCTCTGATTGCTAGCATGGTGCTCTGACCTTTAGGATATGCCTACACAGGGCCAACTCTCTTGCTTTTCAGATTCCCATTTCCCTGACCATGGCAGTGCTCCTTTAACAAAGAAAATACCCTTAATGCCTGCTCTAACAGGACAAGCAAGCATGCACATTATATACGTATTATATTGATTCTTGGGCTGTGAGAAAATCCAAGTATGATATAGTGCCTGAGCTCTCTAAATCACACTGTCTCCTAAGATCTTTGTGGTCTAGACAGCTCAGGCGTTGTAAAATCTTTGGACTATTCACACACTGGTGCAAGAAAAAGAGTCATGACCTAGAAAGAATTACATGTTTCCCAAAGCAAGGTGGCAGTGTTTCCCAATCTTTTGTGACTGTGACCCCCATAATTATGACCAAATGAAACGGTATGACCTCCTGGGGGTGCAGAATAATGATATACCTAGTTTTGTGTTCCCAAACACAGGTTTACTGACCCCCATTTGAGGTCCAGACCCACAGTTTGATAAGCTCTGCAATAAAGTAACAAGAACTCACCACTGTCAGTCTGTATCATATGTAATACTGAGCAACAGTTATATCTTCCTTCTTTTTATAGACCAGGGCTTTTTCACATCTCCCCTGGATCTCTGATTAAGAAAGACATTACCCTCCTGCAACCCTCCAGCAGGGAGAACAAATGACTTTGATTGCATCTTTTAAAACAGGTCTCATGTCTCTCTCTCCTAAGGACACAGAGGGAGTAATTGTTCTCCATAGACAAGGAAGCCATTTTGTATTGTTATTAATGTTTGGTGTAGATTTGAATTGAAACTATAACGAATTAAGGGGACCTATACTACATTGTGGTAACTTTTATAGTTACCGAGGATTTACTAAGCGGTAGCTTTTTTAACCTAGCACCCATTGGCGGCATTCCTACTCTTTTCTATTGCAAGTTGTGCATTAACATTCAGATCAACATGTGACACCTGCTCCTGGTTATTGTTGAAGCACTTGTCACCTCCAGTTTAGGAGGCAGTAAGTGGTCCCACGTTAACGCTGCATTAGGCACTTAGGCCCTGATTCTATAAATGGCACCTAACTCCTAGACGCCGTTGAACGTGATTGTCAGTCATCCACTAGACACCATTTATAGAATCATATCTAGCGGCGCCTAAGAAGTCTTATGTGCCGGAAGGCATTGAAACCTTAGGAACAGTCTCATTTAGGCCAGGATTTTCTTGGCCTAAACAAGTGCGCCTAAGTTAGGCACCTACTGGTGCTTAATTCAAACCATGCCCCAAATCCTCACAAAATCCATCCATAACCATGCCTACTTGCTAGTAGGCACCTTGAAGTAGACCCTACCTGCTGAGTTAGGCACCTACCACCAAATTAATTTTTAATGTATTTTTAAAAAAATTGTTTTTAATGGCACTTTCAACTAATGGTGCCAATTTAATCACCTAACTTTAGGTGTCATTTATAGTATCAGGACTTGAGGGTGCAGTAAGCATAGCGTGATAACTTCCAAACATATTACATACCACTCTCCACACATGCCATGCCCTCTGAGACAAATATACACTTACACCCAGATTTGGATGCCTAAATTTGGGTGTTGGTCCCAGATTGGCACATAAATTAGTCAATTTACTGTTAATCTATTACTGGAGACAACAAACATTTAATTGGCACGGATCTCCCAGTTAAAAGTTACACATGGATCTGCCCTATGCCCTGTTCTAAAATATGCATGGCGTGACCATGGGAAGTGCATGGGCAGATCAGGGGCATTCCCAGAAATTAGTTGCAATGCTATAGAATACCTGCAGTTGTACGCCTAGCTGCGTTAGTTGGGCACAAGGATTTCTATCAACCTTTGGTATGCATAAATACTCGCGCCCAAAGTTAGGCACAAAAGGGATGACTCTGCAAGAGGTGCCTGCCGTGGCAGGTGCCTACAAAATGGGCACCTGCCATGTGTCACTCACAGACAGGCATCGCTTTCAGAATCATGGATTGACAGGACCCTAGGCGGCGGAAATGTAGACCAGGATTTCACAGGCCTACATTTCTGGTTCCTAGGGTCTTGTCAGAATCATGGCTAGTGGCACATAGTAATATCGAAGTCTGGCACCATGCCCACGTCCGGGCTTCAGTGTCACTATGCACCACTAGCCATCAGGTCCTAGGCACCAATCCTGGAGGTCGCATAGTGACGTCTTTTTTTTTAGTAATTACTTTTTAATTGGTTTTAAATTATGTGGTCAATTGCCATGTCATTTGGCATCAATTAAAACAAGTCAAGTGGTGGTAGGATGCCTACCGCTGCTTAACATTCGGCATCCCAATGAGAATCCAGGCCAAAGGGACAGATTCTGCAACCAAAGTTGTGCACACAAATCTGTGCACATTGCCAATTCGTGCATGAAAAGTAAGAAGCTAATCAGCACCAATAATTGGCAATTGATAAATAATAATTAGCACTAATTGGAAATTATATGTAGAACTTTCTAAGCGTATTCTATAAAGCGGTGCGCATAAAATCTAGTGCACAAAACTTTAAAGGGGGCATAGCTAGGGGAGAAGCATGGGCAGGTTGTGGGCATTCCTAAAAGTTAGTTGTACTGTTATAGAATTTGTCCGATCCTTGCACAGCTTAGGCTCAGGTATTTAGGCCTGATTTTCATTGGCTTAAATGGGTGCACCCAAATGTTAGTCATGCGTACCAGTGCTAAGTGTGATTCTATAAACTGTGCATAACTTCTGAGCTGTTTTATAGAATCACACTAAGTGCCATCCATTTCAGCGCCAATTTGTTTAGATGTTATATATAAAATCTGGCCCGAAGTACACACTAAGCCGGTATTTTATAAAGGATGCTCTGCTCAGGTCACCATTTAGAGAATACTAGCTTAGCACAGATCATCCCGGTGCCTAACTTTGGGTGCCATTATTGAATCCAGCCCTGAACATGTGGTTTGCCTCGAGAATGACAGGGGGACAGTATTTGTCCCCGTCTCCACGGGAAACAATCCTCTGTCATTCTTTAGTGTCTTTCTCAACCTCAGTCCTTTGACACCAGTATTCTTCAGTTCAAGGCTCGAGGGTCAGTGGCTATGCCCATTCATACTCTGATTCTTATTTAAGCCAAGTATAGGATAATGAAGCCATTGTGACATCACTGATGTGACTGGCTCTTAGGCACTGATGGAATGAGGCATTATGACATCACAATCTCAGCTCTGGAATGTTGCTACTCTATGGGTTTCTGCCAGGTACTTATGACCTGGGTTGGCCTCTGTTCAAAACAGGATACTGGGCTTGAATTGCCTTCGGTCTGTCCAAGTATGGTAACACTTATGGTCTTATGCTCTAACCATCCTGTGTCATTCCTTAGTATCTCTCTCAACCTCAGTCCTTCTACACCAGCATTCTTTAATGCAGGGCTTGAGGGTCAGTGGCTGTGCCCATTCATACTCTGATTCATCCCTCTCTCCTTAAAGAATGACACGAGGGCATGTGCTGTGAAAATACCATAAAGCAGTTTCTCCAAGATAAAGTGAGTATTAAGTGCTTACTGTAGTTTAGTAAGAGAGCCCGTATATGATGGTTAGGATTGTATGCTGGGGAGCAAGGCAGTTTCCCCCAAGACATTTTCTCAGTTTCATCAAAGTATGGTATACAATGTACCTTTTTGGCAGAGAAATTCTGTGTAATAGAGACCAAAAATGCAATGTAAAACTTAGCATATTTGCTTTGAGCTGCTATGAATCTTTTTTTTTTTTTTCATATGACAAAAGGCCATTGTTTGAAAAAGGCAACATGACTTTAACTGCAGGATACATTACTTCTAAACAAAAGAATTAAATCTAGTGTAATTCTCCGCAGTGTTGGCATCCCGAAGAAAGCTTATCAGGAAGCAGCATATGGATACAGCAGAGGTTCAAACGTTTAATTGCATGGAGTCAAAAATAGCACAGCTACTACAGAACTCTAATTAAAAATATCTAATTAATTACTTGAGAGCAGAGGGGTCAAACAGACCTTTGTTGCCAAGTCTCTAAGTATCTTGGAAGGGTTTTTTTTGTTTTTTTTTTGGCACTAGCTTCTCCTAGAGGCCTGTTTATATCACCTTGTAGGTTACCTGCAGAATTATCGTGAGCAACAATGCAACACACTTCTGCTAACTTTAAAATAAGCTAACCTAGCATAATTCAAGGCTTTTTTTTTTTTTTTCCAATAGCCTATTACTTAGGGCTCCTTTTATGAAGCCGCGTTAGCGGCTTTATCGCACGCAACGTTTTAGCGTACGCTAACCCCCGCGCTAGCTGAAAAACCACCGCCTGCTCAAGAGGAGGCGGTAGTGGCTAGCGTGGCCGGTAAATTAGCGTGCGCTATTACGCACGTTAAACTGCTAACGCGGCTTCTTAAAAGGAGCCCTTAGCTAATTTTTAAAATTCCTTGAGCATGAATGTTATGCTGGTGCAACAGATATTGAGGTGGAACAGTGTATGTTAGCTGTAATCTGATTCAGACTTTATAGTTGCATCCAGTAGAGAATGACACAGTGACAAAATTCATCACCGTTCCCGTCCCCGCGGATAACCGCGGGAAACCATCTTCATGTCATTCTTTAAAGAGAGGGAAGAATCAGAGTATGAATGGCGACAACCACCGACCCACAAGCTTTGCTTTGAAGAATGCTGGTGTAGAAGGACTGAGGTTGAAACAGACACTACAGAATGACAGTCTCTGGTATCCAGAGCAGATATTGTGATGTCATAATGCCTCATTCCACCAGTGCCTAAGAGCCAATCACATCAGTGATGTCACAATGGCTTCATTATCCTTGGCTCACATAAGAATCAGAGTATGAATGGGCTCAGCCACTGACCCGCAAGCTTTGCTTTGAAGAATGCTGGTGTAGAAGGACTGAGATTGAAATAGACACTAGAAAATGACATGGGATTATTTCCCGCGGTTATCCGCGGGGACGGGAACGGTGATTAATTTTGTCACCGTGTCATTCTCTAGTATCCAGCTCAGAAATTAGAATGTCCTACAATCCATCCATTTGTGGTATTCAGGGACTGCAAATCAACTTTTAGGGCTCCTTGTACAAAGCCGCACTAGCTGGGTTAACGTGCGCGACTTTTCATCACGCGCTGGCCAAAAATTACCACCTGGTCAAGAGGAGGTGATAGTGGCTACCAAGTCCAGTGGTTTAGCGCGCGCTATTATGCGCGTTAAACCGCTAGCGTGCCTTTGTAAAAGGCGCCCTTAATCTTTGATATAAAAAAATGTCATCAAGACGGATGAGAAGCGGAGATTTTATTTATGTATTGTTTTATTCGCCTGTTTAATAAAAAACACAGAGAGGGTTAAAGCACACCAAATAAATACAGAAAAAAAAAGCACAAAGGGCTTCAAAAATTGGGTCTAATCTTTATTAAATTGACTTGACATGAGCCGTGTTTCAGCATACAGTGCCTGCATCAGGAGTCATCTGATCAAATAAGTAACCATAAAATACCGATTTAAACAATGGTGCTTGGTGGAATGCACTGTCAACGTCTTAGTCAGAAACAAGATCTGGCCTAATAGTGTGCACTGTCAGTGTTCTTTTGGGAAAAGGCAACCCTATGTGGCATTTTGATAGAAAGAACATAAGAATTGCCACTGCCGGGTCAGACCAGAGGTCCATCGTGCCCAGCAGTCCGCTCCCGCGGCGGCCCTTAGGTCAAAGACCAGTGCCCTAACTGAGTCTAGCCTTACCTGCATACGTTCTGGTTCAGCAGGAACTTGTCTAACTTTGTCTTGAATCCCTGGAGGGTGTTTTCCCCTATAACAGCCTCCGGAGAGCGTTCCAGTTTTCTACCACTCTCTAGGTGAAGAAGAGCTTCCTTATGTTTGTATGGAATCTATCCCCTTTCAACTTTAGAGAGTGCTCTCTCATTCTTCCTACCTTGGAGAGGGTGAACAACCTGTCTTTATCTACTAAATCTATTCCCTTCATTATCTTGAATGTTTCGATCATGTCTCCTCTCAGTCCTCTCGTTTCAAGGGAGAAGAGGCCCATTTTCTCTAATATCTCACTATATGGCAATTCCTCCAGCCCCTTAACCATTTTAGTCACTCTTCTCTGCACCCTTTCAAGTAGTACTGTGTCCTTTTTCATGTATTGCAACCAGTGCTGGATGCAGTATTCCAGGTGGGGGCGTACCATGGCCTGGTACAGCAGCATGATAACCTTCTCCAATCTGTTTGTGATCCCCTTCTTAATCATTCCTAGCATTCTATTCATCCTTTTTGCCACTGTGCATTGCGTGGATGGTTTCACTGACTTGTCGACCAGTACTCCCAAGTATCTTTCCTGGGGGATCTCTCCGAGTACTGCACCGGACATACCGTATTCATGTATAAGATTTTTGTTTCCGACATGCATCACCTTACACTTATCCACGTTAAACCTCATTTGCCATGTTGCGGCCCATTTAGCAAGTGTGTTTATGTCACGTTGCAGGTCTTCGCAATCCTTCTGTGTCTTCACTACTCTGAATAACTTTGGATCATCTGCAAATTTAATCACCTCGCTCGTCGTACCAATTTCCAGGTCAAAAATTGATTTTCTAGTGAAACAATGTACCCATATATAGTACCATACTAGTCTGCTTGGATCCATGGAGGGGCGTTTTCGATTGGACGTCTAAGCCTGTCTTTGGATGTTTTGGGAAAGACATCCAGAAATCCAGCAGAGAACATGCCCATTTTCAAAATGGCAAGATATGGTTTTTTTTTTTAACCTGTCTAGACATTTTGACCTTCAGAAGTTTCTGTATACCTATTTTTATGTCATAAATCAATAAAACTGTACAGGAAAGAATGATACATGTAAGGAGAAAAGATAAATATGGAGGAGTTTTGGTTGCAATTATTAATAACTCTCCCAAACTCCCCCAATGGTTATAACACTGACAAGATATTGAAAACATGGAGGGAGGACTCAGCAAAAACATTTGACTTCATGGCACCTCTAACCTCGAAGACAGTTTCCTACACCCGTAAAGCTCACTGGTATTCTACCTACCACCGTGAACTTAAACGAGATTGTGGAAGACTAGAACATAAATGGAAGAAAAAAGCAAATTATAGGCTGATAAATTAATTTGGAGAAGAAAAATCACAGAGTACAATCAGGAACTAAACAGAGCCTGGAAAATGTATTATGGAAATAAAATAAATAGTTCCAATGATCAGAGTACGGATTTATTTAACTTTGGAAATCCCTTACTAGCGCAACTAAGGGCTCTTTTCACTAAGGTGCGCTAGAGTTTTTAGCGTACGCACAAGATTAGCACGCGCTAGCTGAAAAATTACCACCTGCTTACAAGGAGGTGGTAGCGGCTAACGCACGCGGCATTTTAGTGTGTGCTAAGCGCACGCTAAAACCGCTAGCGCACCTTTGTAAAAGGAGCCCTAAGTCCACTCACAAGAATAGTGGACCATCTGCAAATGAACTTGCAAAGTTCTTTGATGATAAAATCAAAATCATTAGGGCACCTTTTACTACTACGAGTCATGATGATTTAATATCCTGCAGGGTAGCTTAGATGACAGACCAGTAGTTAAATGGAGTGATTTTGAACATGTCAATGAAGATCAGATTAGAAAGTTATGTAGTAAACTAGGGCGGTCCCGGTTTTTTCTAAGACTTATTGATTTTTGCTTCAAGTTGTCTATTTCTTTTAAGTTTTTATATCTGTTTTGTTCTTCCTTATTTGGTTCCTATTCCTCTGTTCTTGTAGTTTCCAGCATTATTATTTAGCATTTATTTCAAGTTTCAAGTTTATTTACAATTTGATTAATCGCCTATTCCAAATTCTAAGCGATGTACAAATCAGCAAAATATATAGTTAAAATATACATAAAATAAACATACATAACTAACAAGGGACTAAGTTTGCAAAACATAATCCCTTGTTAGTTATGTATGTTTATTTTATGTATATTTTAACTATGTATTTTGCAGATTTGTACATCGCTTAAGTTCCTTTTGTTGTTTTTTTTTTTTAATCTATTACTGCCTAGTTATTTCAATTGTATTGTAGATGGTGCTATCTGATATCTACAGTAAAACGTTGGTTTGCAAGCATAATTCGTTCCAGAAGGGTGAGGGGCCATTACCACCTACAAAATAGGTAGCAGTAGGGGCTTACCTGTTAAGTCATTTGGGGTTTGGTTTATTTAATGGCCGCACACTAATGACTAGTTCACAGCCATTAATTCAGAAAATGGGAAAATCAGCCATTTTCTGGCCACAGCAAAAGTGGCCTTAGTGCATGGAAAGACCCGCCTAAGGGTTATGCTGAGGCCACTTTTGCTGCAGATTTTATAAAAGGGTCCCGCAGTTAGGAGCTTAAATCCTTGCAAGATCAGGCCCCTAGTATTATTAGGAGGCATTCATCAATTCTTATTTCAAGCTCTGACACTGCCTGTGTCGTTATCCAATTTTACTTAATCTAAAATGCTGGAACAGGTGTCAGGGACAGCCTATTTCATAGGGTGCAGTATTGATTTGACCTTAATTAGACTTTTTTTAAATTTAATTTTTGTGGTTTTTTTTTTCAAAACATTGGCAACGATGGACCCAATCTTGTTCTTTCTCTCTCTTTTTTTTTTTTTTTTTTTTTAAGAAATAACAAGGGACTGACCATCCAAAGCTACCGGTAGTTGTTTTTCCACATCTGCTTAGGTATATTTCTACATCTTAATACCCTGAAACCAAAAGCACTTTTACCTTTTTTTCCTACTTTGTTTTGACAGATGACTTTTCCTGAACCATTTGACAACATCTGAACAAGCTCACTGACAGTTCCTTATACTGATCTCTTACATATTTGCACAGAATGATTTCCCCCCCTCCCCGAACCTCAGTAGAAGCCTTTTCAATCATTTAAACAGGCTATTTTAGGTGACTGCATTCACTATCAAATAACTTCAGACATTTAAATATCACCCTCAAGATAAATGGGCTTTATGCACAGTGACATGTGGAATATAAAACTCACTCAAAACCAGAATCCCAATCAGATCTGCCATGCTGCTTGATGCCGCAAGTGTGTGGGTTAATTCTCTAAAATAGATGCTAATATTTAGATGCATATCGCACACATGAATGATTAGAATAATGACATGTATGTGCATGCACTTGCATTAATGCCAAATGTTTGCCTCAGAACTTTCCTATAACCACAAACATACAGAGGGGCATTCTCAAAAGTCAGAATTATCATGTCCTACCCATAAGGCCCCTTTTACAAAACCGCCATAGCGATGCTGCCATGCAGCTTTCAATTCTTATGGGCTTCAGTGCATTTACCGCGGCAGCATTACTACCACAGCTTTGTAAAAGGGGCCCATAATTTCCAAAGAAGTCCATCTCACAATTATTCTCAAACAGGAAAAATGTACAGATTTCCTGTCTGAAAATATGTGAGAAGAACGTCCTTACACTGGAGATGCCCATCCTATATAATCATTGTACAAACTGACCCCCCCCCCCCATCCCTTTTATCAAGCTGCATAAGGGTTTTTTAGCGCAGACCACTGAGGTAAAAGCTCGTTTAAATTTAACCAGCCAAGCCAATATTCAACACTGGCTGGTTAGGTTTAAAACAGCCAAAGATTCTGTACCTATTTTGGCAGCTTAACTTGGCTGTCAAACCTAGCTGGCGATGCGCTGAATGTCAGCGGATATCTGTTTAAATCACACAATATAACTAACTACCTGATAAGTGCTAACTGGCAATATTCAGCAGGAAAGTTGCTGTTGAATATTGCCAGACAACCCATTAAGTGCTATTTAACTAGCCAGGAGCCGTTCCTGGCAAGTTAAATGGTTTTAAATATCAGGTGGTCTGTTTTTAGGCAATTTTTGAAAATTTCCACTTTTGGGGGGGTTATCTTCACATTTGAATTAATAAATTTTAATGTGAATATATATTTTTTTCATACAAGCAAATTGATCGCATGCATGTTAATACCGGTGGCATATTTAGCTTGGTTGCCATCTGGGGGTAACATCCCCCTCCTTCAGGCATATCACCCCCTTCAGGCAGTTAGGGGAGGTGCATTAAGCAGTTGTAGAACCACAGAGTGCATGTGCACCCCTGTCCGCTTTGCAATTGTCCAGTGTATCCGCTTAGGGGGAAATTCTAGAAATGGTGCCTTACTGGTAAGTAACAAATGTCTTTTAAAATGGCAAAAAACAGCACCGTTAAAGCGCCGTTAATACACACCAGAATCACGCCTACATAGGCACCTTAGGCCGCTGAATGCCACTATATGCATGGCTAACACTGTAAGTGGTGTTAGGCAGCCTAAAGCATCTATGTAGACACAATTCATGGCCTAGATAGGTGCCAGAAATGTAGGCCCAGAAAACCCTGGCGCCTATCATTTGTGGAGACATAATTCTCTATAGGGTGCCTTTGTATGATTGACACATGATC
Source organism: Geotrypetes seraphini (assembly GCF_902459505.1). Taxonomy (NCBI): domain Eukaryota; kingdom Metazoa; phylum Chordata; class Amphibia; order Gymnophiona; family Dermophiidae; genus Geotrypetes; species Geotrypetes seraphini. The sequence continues at coordinate 203,255,565 of NC_047089.1, forward strand.
GGCAGCTGCTATTATCAGTGCCTTAAAGAGAATCCGATCCACCCCAGGCAGACCTCACGAACTACCTCGCCATTGCTATGCCACTGGTTAATTCATAAGTTGAAGTATATTAAATCAATTTTGCAAGGACTGAAATTATTAAAGTATGCTAATGAATTTACATCTGTTTAAGACAGGTGCACGTCCTCTTTATTCATAAGGACTCAGATCCATTATGAAATCATATTTCACATGTCGCTTTATCGAGGAGTGTCCCCTTCAAATTGAAAATGAAAAATTCAAAAATTGTTACATTTTAGAAATTAAAAATTTGTCTAATTCAGTTTGGAATAAAATTGCAAAGAAAGACCAATGAATAAATCATGATGAAAACCATTGTCTGAGTATCACCGCTGATAGTCCAGAGTTCTAATATTAATTTAGTCTGGAGTATTTATTTATTTAAAAAATGTATATAGCACCTATGATCTAAGCGGTTTCCATAAAATGAACATGCATAATTATAGACATAAAACTTAAAAATTTATAAACTTCCATTCACTCCTATCTAAAATTTACAAACTTCACTCACTCTGAGCAAACAACCATTTCACAGCCTAGAAAATCCCACAGTCAGTTTATAACATAGATGATCAAAAATTGTCTGCTTGTGGACTCCAAAGACAGTTACGGTATCTGAAGATCTCCATGACTATAAATTTTGCTTATAGTTCTTTGTCTAGTAATTGAAAGTTAAACATCTATGTGCTCTAGGGACTATTGTATAAGGTAGTGCCTAAGGGCTCCTTTTACTAAGGTGCGCTAGTGTTTTTAACATGCGCTGAAGATTAGCACGCGCTAACCCCCGCGCTACACAAAAAATACTAACGCAAGCTCTATGGAGGCGTTAGCGTGTAGCACACGCTAAAACCAATAACGCGCCTTCATAAAAGGAGCCCTAAGTGCCATGACACCTAACTGCAAAGGGGAGTTTACACATACACACGCATAGCACGGGTTTTAGCGCTGGCAGCATCGGTATCTGCTCCAATGCTCATAGGAAGCCTTCTATGAGACCCCAAACGTTATATTTTGAAGCGAGACATTGTGCTATTGAATTCTAGTTTCTGGACAATTATGTATTTCCCTGTCAGCAAGAAATAATATGCTCTGTATTCATCTTTGCCCCAGAAGGCTGGCAAGCATTTGCTGACTATTACAACATTGGTTATCTGCTGACTAACAGCCTTGGATGTTTTAGGACTTTCCAGAAGATGACGAACCCAAAATAAAAACAAGAAGATAAGCCCAGGCAGCATTACTTGCAAGATAAGATGTTCTACCAAAAGTTATTTAAACTACTAATGAAGGACAATGAAGCTCAGGAGGGGAGGGGGGCCTGCTCTCAGAAATTATTGACCTTGGTATTAAGAATACATTGTCAGGGAAATAGAGAGGAGTCAGATTTTGTTACTGGGTGGTGCCATGCTTCAATATGGCTCCAAGATAAAAATGCAGATTATACAATTAATAGATATGATAAATGTGTCAACCCAATAGAAAGTGAGTATGTAATCTGTAACTAGGCTAGGCTACTGGACTAAAAGTATATAAGTGGCTACCAGCTGGTTTAATTTTAGGATGGACCCATAAACAGGGGTGGCCACTCTATATGTATCCATTGGCTCAATGTGCTATACTTTGTTGTTCCATGAAAAGCTGACTTTTGTCTATTGCTAATAAATCTAAATTATCTTAAATAATAAAATGCTAGCCTGCGCATGCGCACTCGCGACAAGCATGTTCCCTGATCCCTTTTCTGTTGGGATGTGGCCACACGAGTGCGCATGCGCGCGTATTACCTCACAACAGCCTCCCTACTCTCCACCTAGTGCTGCTTTCAAAGGGCCCGGTGAAGGTCGGAGAAGGCGGCGAGCTCTGACACCAACAGCAGCGCCACTGCGATCGGGAAAGCACAGCACAGCCGGTGACTCCCCCCTCCCGCCCTCACTCACTGCCAAAACCACCACCTCCTCCTTCTCGCCGGCTCACCCGCTTTTAAATGAAGAGAACGCTGGCTTTGCTGTCTTCTGTTCACTGCGGGCCGCCCTCTCTGATTACTTCCTCTTTCCGCTAGGATTGGCCGCAGTGGATAGAAGACGCCGAAGCCAGCGGCTGTAACCGCCGATATCCATTCCTCCAGCGGAGGGGGGGGGTGTCTGGGAGGAGAGGGATCACGGCCACTCAGTGCCCCCACCGAGGAGCCCAGCAACTTTCCGCTGCCCGGGACCTGACTCATTTGCCGCCCCCCCTCTTCCCTTACCGCGGGCCCGACTGGCGATTTAAGCAGCGTGTCCAGCAGTCTTCACACGCTGCTTCGGGCCCTTCTACTGGGAAGGGAAGGGGGGGGCGGCAAAGGACTCGGGCCCGCGTTTGTAGTCGCGACTGTGGGAAGGGAAAGGGGGTAGAGGAAACGCTAATGCAGGCACAGGGAACTGGTGTGGGGGGAGGGAAATGGAAGGGGGAGGGAATGCTGCTTTGGACAGACAGACAGAAGGAAGAAGGGAGACAGAAAGAAAAGAAGAAAGACACAGGGGCAGGTGCACAGGGAACTGGTGTGGGGGAGAAAAATGGAGGGGGGAGGGAATGCTGCTTTGGACAGACAGAGGGAGGAAGGGAGACAGAAAGAAAAGAAGAAAGACACAGGGGCAGGTGCACAGGGAACTGGTGTGGGGGGAGGGAAATGGAGGGGGAGGGAATGCTGCTTCGGACAGACAGACAGAGGGAGGAAGGGAGAAAGAAAAGAAGACACAGGGGCAGGTGCACAGGGAACTGGTGTGGGGGAAGGGAAATGGAGGGGGAGGGAATGCTGCTTCAGACAGACAGACAGAGGGAGGAAAGGAGGCAGAAAGAAAAGAAGAAAGACACAGGGGCAGGGAGATATACAGAAAGACAAACAGACAAAAGGGGCCAGGGACAGAGATACAGAAAGAAACACAGCGAGAGTCGTGTCAGGAGGGGTGCGGGATGCGGCAGAAGGAACTTTTCCAATGGATGCAACTGGGCAACTGTCGGGAACCTCTGATCAGGGGCAGAGCAAGGTAAGTGTATCATAGGGATAAGAAGGAGGAGGGTGGGAGAAAAAGGAAGGGACGCCTACTGCTGGACAGGGGGAGAAGGAAAGAGGTGCTGATGGACAGGGGGGAGGTAAAACAAAGGGAGAACGGCTGCTGCTGCATAAGGAGAGCAGTGAAGGGGTGGTGGTGGACACAGGGGAGGTAAAAAGAAGGGAGAATGGACAGGGGGAGCAGGCAAGGGGTGGTGATGGACAGCCAAGGAAAAAGAAAGACAGAAAGAAAGAAAGCGGCTAAGGAGAGAGAGAGAAAAAAATAAAGAGAGACACACACACACATATATTCTAGAACCCGTTAATGTAACGGGCTATAAGACTAGTATACAATAATTGGGTTGTTACAAGGTCAGTCTACAGCCTCCTTCTCACTTGCCTTCTGGCCTTCCCTCCGGTGTTATCTTAGGGCCGGCTCCCTCTTCCTCAGTGCTGCAGTGCACAAAGCCGTGGGCAGCATCGCGCACCTCATCTGGAAGCCTTTCCTCTGACATTGTGACATCAGAGAGAAGGCTTCCGGTTCAGGTGCAGAACAAGCATAGGAGTCTCTGCCCACAGCTTTGTGCACTGCAGCACTGAGGAAGAAGGAGCCGGCCCGAAGACAATACCGCATCAATCGCACCGTGGACCGGTGGCTGAAAATTTCTGTGGACCGGCGGTTGAAGAACACTGGTCTTCTTTTTCCTATCTTGAAGCCATATACAAAGTTGTTGTACACATAAAAAAGTGTTATGTATATTTCACTACATATTTTACTAATTCTCAAATATAAATGCTGTAAAATGTATCATTTAGATACTTGTTTTTGAAAAACAATCTTAATAGTTATAGGGATCGGGAGTTATATACCCCTTTTTGTAGTTTTGCAACCACACTTAAAGTGGTTTACATACAGGTACTAGACTTCAAGCATTTTCTCCGTCTGCTCCAGTAGGTTCACAATCTATATAATGTACCTGGGGCTAGTGGATGATTAAGTGACTTGCCCAGGGTCACAAGGAGCAGCATGGGATTTGAACCCATAACCTCAGGGTGCTGAGGTTGTAGCTTTAACCACTATGCTACACAGTTCATAGCAATAGTAGAAAAAAATATTTTAAAGGGAAGAAATTAGAAAGAGAAAAGGGGGAGAAAAAGCTCACACAGACCTCAAGTTGCAATTTTAGTAATAGAAACTAATGTTCCTGAAATAATATGGTCGCTGCTAACAGCTAAGGTATTATCATTAACTAGATGGGAAAATAGTGCAGTTTGAGTCGATAAATCAAGATAGCTTTTATACAAATATGAAGTGAGAAGCTTATTATTATCTATGTGTCCCTTAGCTGGAGTCTCACATCTAAAAATATATCAAAATTCTTATTGCTATATTATTGCCCTATAATTGTGGATTTATGGTAGAAATGTTAATATATTACATTTATCATCAGGAAATGCAATCTGTTTTAGTAAAATGGTTATCATTCATCATTGGAAATCATGCAAGATACAATAAGTTTGGCACTCCCCACTTTTCTTTTGCAGTTTCTTTTAAACGTCCCATTGTTTAGCAGTTGGAGCTATGAGTATTTGCACTGAACTAACCCCCCCCTTTTTTTTTTTTTTTTTTACAAAACCATAGCGCGGTTTATAGCGCCAGCCATATTGGTAACAGATCTGATGGCCATATGAGCGTCAGAGCTATAACCACTGCGGCCGGCGCTATAAAATACATTACGGTTTTGTAAAAAGGAGGGGGGAGGGTTAATGAGTCACATCTTGAAGAGGTAAAGGGGCTCATTTTCAAAAAAGAAAAACATCTAGAAAATGACAAAAAGGGGCAGATGGACCTTTTTCTTCGCTAAACCCTTCCAATTTGCTATTTTTGAAATCTATTTTCTAGATGGATATCTATGTTGCTCATCCGCAGTTCATCTAAATCTCAAGGGGGCATGATGTGTGTGGGACTAGGACAGGCTTAGGACTTGGACATTTTTCTGCCATAATCAAACATTTCCGTTAGAAAGGCATACAGGGACTCAATATAAATACCAGTCAGAAAAGGAGTTATGTTGATGAATGAGAGACTGACTGTAATAGTATTAAATACCAGTGGGGAGAGAGCAAATGCCTCCTAAAAACGCTCAGAAAAGTGAAACTCTGAAAGGGAGGTGGATACCTCCCCTTGAGGCAAGAGTTTACCGTCCAATCATTGCATTTGCTTTGTAGAACATCACTTTCTGACCACTGGTAAAAACTAGTATTGTTTAAATAAACTTTGTTAAATTGACTAAAAAGTTCAAAACAATTATGCACAACTCTTGCTTGGAACGATGATACCATTCACTTATCTGTACCAACTTTAAAATTCGTCTGGAATTTTTGAAGTTTTACAAACGATCATCTCTTGGACAGATACGTTTAACAGTGTGTAGCATTGTAGCATTGGGTCTCCTGAAGCAGAATTTTCAAAACGGGGCCACGTTGAGACCCCCAAGAGCCCTTACATCTACAAACTTTAAAGTTGGTACAGATAAGTGAATGGTATCATCGTTCCAAGCAAGAGTTGTGCATAATTGTTTTGAACTTTTTAGTCAATTTAACAAAGTTTATTTAAATAATACTAGTTTTTACCAGTGGTCAGAAAGTGATGTTCTACAAAGCAAATGCAATGATTGGACGGTAAACTCTTGCCTCAAGGGGAGGTATCCACCTCCCTTTCAGAGTTTCACTTTTCTGAGCGTTTTTAGGAGGCATTTGCTCTCTCCCCACTGGTATTTAATACTATTACAGTCAGTCTCTCAATAATCAAACATTTGGCAATATGTCCAGGGCACAGTTTGACACTGGCAAATACAGCAGTTTTCAGCACCCATTTCTTTTTATGATCATAGGACATTTGATATTCTGTTAATCGATGTATTGTAAAGCAGTAAGTACGGTATTTGGCTTTAGTCAGCCATGAAATGTGCCACTTCCCTTCTTTTAATCCTGCGGATGACAGACCATGAAGATGGCAAACACAGAAGACACAAGAGAAGCTGTTTTGCTTATTAATTAGTTGACAGAAAAACATGACTATACTGTAATAAGAAAGAAGAGACTGTTATATAAAGCTCTGGAATGAGGGGGGATAGGATAAACACGAAAGGGGACAGACTCCTGAGTAACCTAAGGACATACTTTACGGAAAGGGTGGTGAATTCATGGAACAACTTTCAGGTAGAAGTGGTGGAGATGAAGACTATCCGAATTCAAGAAAGCTTGGGACAAGTACACGTGCGTTGGATTTCTTTTTTTTTTTTTTTTAAATCTTTATTCATTTCAAAACTTAAATAAAGTATAATAATAACACATATCAATTAAACTTACAAATACACTTGAAATCTTACAAATATTCCTCACAATAAAAATAATATCCCCCTCCCTTATTCAATTATGAAAATGAATTATTTTATAAATAATCAAAACAGAATTCCCTCCCCCCCATCCCCCTATTATCTTAAAATTTTTTATTCAGGGAAGAATAATTTTGGATCATTACAATATTCTATTAATGGCCTCCACACATCCTTAAATTTGTTATAATTTCCTTTTTGGACAGCTAATGTCCTTTCCATTTCATAAATATGGCAAACAGAGTTCAACCAAAAACAATAATTCAATCTATCTCAATTCTTCTAATTATAATTTGCATTGGATTTCTAATGGAGAGAAAGGGATCGTAAATGGAATGGATAGGCCATATGGTCCTTATTTGCCCTCATTTTCATCCATTCATTCATTCAATCATTCATTTAGGGTTCCTTTTACTAAGGTGCGCTAGCTTTTTTTAGCGCATGCACAAGATTAGCACGTGCTAGCTGAAAAATTACCACCTGCTTAAAAGGAGGCGGTAGTGGCTAGCGCACGGGGCATTTTAGTATGCGCTAAGTGCGTGCTAAAACCGCTAGCACGCCTTTGTAAAAGGAGCCCTTAATATCTGGTTTTATATTATTAAGAGTACTTTTGGATCTCCAGATGTTTACGAAGATTTTTAAAAACTACTTTGTTTATGGAGGCTTTTAAGTGAATGAATAGTAATATTTTATTGGGACTGATTTAAGTTGTATGCATGTATGCTTTTATTATTATGATTGAATCCTGTAAACCACTTAGGTTTAAGCTAGTAAGACATTTTTTAAATAAATAAATATCCCATGCTCCCAGAAGAGCTCAGATCGGGTTACACGTTTACATACATAATAAAGCGTATTTATACAAAGTGATGGCAAACATGGCAAGGCAGAACATTGTCTGACAAAGATGGCAAAGCAATTAACAAAGCATAGTAAAACATAATATGACAAAACATGGTATGGTGAGATACCATAGAAACATAAAAACATAGAATATGAAGGCAGAAAAGGGCCAATGGCCCAACAAGTCTGCCCACTCGAGAACCCTCCCTCCAACTAGTCTGCCTACTCAAGGACCCTTCTTCCCTGGAGTATCTATCGATTGAGCATAACTCCGTAGTACTCCCACCTGTTTGTCCCATCGACTCTTGAAGTCGAGCACGCTACTGGCCTCGACCACCTGGTGGGGAAGATCATTCCATCGATCAATCACCCGTTCGGTGAAGAAGTATTTCCTGGTGTCACCATGAAATCTTCCTCCCTTAAGTTTTAGTGGATGCCCTCTTGTCGCCATGGGACCCTTTAGAAAAAAGATTTCCTCCTCCACTTTGATGTGGCCCATGATGTATTTAAATGTTTCTATCATGTCCCCCTTTCCTCTGCGTTCTTCAAGAGAATATAAGCGCAGTTTGAACACAGAGAAAGGGGACATGATAGAAACATTTAAATACATCATGGGCCACATCAAAGTGGAGGAGGAAATCTTTTTTCTAAAGGGTCCCTCGGCGACAAGAGGGCATCCACTAAAACTTAAGGGAGGAAGATTTCATGGTGACACCAGGAAATACTTCTTCAGCAAATGGGTGATTGATCGATGGAATGATCTTCCCCACCATGTGAGAATAGTATGGCAAAACCTAGCATGGTAGACATGGAACAGCAAACATTGTGTAGCAGACATAACATGAGAAGTTGTAGCATGGGAGTCAGGGCAAATATAACCCCCCTTTTACTACACCCCCCCACACACATATACACCCCCCCACACACTATCCTATGAGTGTTGGGAGCAATGCAGAGCATTCAGCGCAGCTCCCTGTGGGTGATAGTGCGGAATATATGGTGTATAGTATAATAAAGTATGAGAGAAATGGTGATAGTATGAAAAAACGTGGCAAAACATTATTTGACAAAACATGGCATGGTTAGAAATTTAGGTTGGTGCAAGGGAAGAATTTTCTCTGTTTCTATGCACTGCCAGAGCCGCTGATGGTTTTTCAGAGAGCAAGCTGTAACCGTGCCATAAAGGAGAGATTGCAGCACTGCTACAGTTCAGCACTGATGTCACAGCACCATGTTGGTGTGTTCCAGAACTTAATGAATTAAAAGACCTTTTGAACCGGCCACTGCAATTGATTACGGTTCAAAAGTTAACTTGAGGGGAAGAAAGAAACCAAAGTTGAGGAGAATATGAAAAGGGAGCAAAAGGAAAAGAATGTTGCTCTCGCTTAGAAATAGAGGAGCTGAGTTTGAGGACGCCATGCCAGGAACAAGAAAGCTAATGCACAGTATTAATGTGCTTTGAAGTATGTTTCAGAATTTCTATCCATTTAAACTGATCGTTGGATAGACAAAGAAAATTAGAAAATGGAGGCAGATGAGGGTCCATTATGAAAATAGATGAAAATAGATGAAAATAGAAAAATATTTTGATTAATTTTTACAAGTTTTCCTCAGTTTGGGGTGCATTTCTGAAGTTTGAAACCTTTTGGATGGCAAAACACAGTGAGGAATCCACTCTGTGATGTTTCACGGCAGAGTACAGGAGTAGTTTGCCGTTGCCTTCTCTTGTGCAGAATGTGGCTGCTGCCCAACATAGGGCCCTGCTGCACCTGGTATTCCCCAGTGGTACTCCATCCAGGTACTAGCCAGGCCTGATGCTGCTTAGTTTTTGATAGCAACAGTGGGCCTAACCAGGGTAGCGAGGCCGTAGGCTTGCAACCTTTTAAAACATGTAGAAATTGATCTTGTATGTTAGTTTGTAAGTTGATATGCATGAAATCAATTTGCTAAGACTCATTTCTAGGCATGTTTCACTGAAGTGGCAGCATCTATTAGGAAGTGTCTGTCTTATCTGTGGTTTGCACATAAACCTGTGTATAAATCATTGTAGGCAGCAGTGTAAAGAACTGAATGCTGGTAGTGCCAAATTTCTGCTCAGTGTGTCACAAGGAATAAGTCCTGCAATATAAGAAAAGTAGCCCCTCCCCTACACACACATACTACTGAGTATGCCATGGAGATCCCAAGCCCCTGTGGAAATGGTGAACCTTCTAGGATACCCCTGCTCTTGGAAGATTTTGTGGAGGGGGCGTGGTTCTATCTGGTGAACTAAGAGAAGCTTCAAATGATGACAGTCCCTGTAATCCAACAGTTTCTTAATAGATACTACAGTTGCTAGAACCATATGCTTTTCCATTGGACCTGAACTGAAGTCAACACTTTCAGTTTCCCTACACCTCTATGCTTCCCTGTTATAGCACCCAAAATTTCCAAAGCACCTCGATACTCCTTGTTCTTCCCGCAGAGGCAGAAATCCCAAATAGTGCTGGGAAAGGGCCCAGAGGATGTCAAAGGGCTGTCTGCAATAGTGCCTGATGGCAATAGGCACTGGAGCATCCAATCAAGCTCTACTGGTTTCTCCAGCTGTCACTCTTTTGCCTCGACTCGCCAGGTACTGACACAACTTCCTCTTTTCCATAAGTGAAAGTTTTTAAAAGGCTGCATATTTCACTAAGGTAAGATGTCCTTTGAGCGATAAGTGTCAAATGTGGGGTGACCGTAAATTCTACCATATTTCCCCTGTGATAATGAACTCTGGATTACCGGGCCCAGCTGAAAAAGAATGACCTAGAAATTAATAGTGATAGTAAAATGGAGTGATCTGTTCATTCAAGAAGACCTGGGATAGACAAGTGGGATCTCTCAGAGAGAGAAAGCAATAATGGTTACTGAGGATGGGCTGACCAGATGGGCCATATGGCCTTTATCTGCCGTCATGTTTCTATCCAAAAATTGCTGCAGTTTGCGGGGAAAAAGGAAGGGCAGGATTTCCTGCTTTGTTATCAAGTCAAATGACACTTAAGAACATAAGAACATAAGCAGTGCCACCGCTGGGTCAGACCACAGGTCCATCCCGCCCAGCAGTCCGCTCCCGCGGCGGCCCAACAGGTCATGACCTGTCTGAATCACCCCTTGATTTCAGTACCCTACGATCCCTTTGTCCCTCAGGAATCCGTCCAATCTCTGTTTGAATCCCTGTACTGTATTCTGCCTGATCACTTCCTCCGGGAGCGCATTCCATGTGTCCACGACCCTTTGGGTGAAGAAAAACTTCCTTGCATTTGTCTTGAACCTATCCCCCTTCAGTTTCTCCGAGTGCCCCCTCATACCTGTTGTCCCTCTCAGTCTGAAGAACCTAACATAGTAACATAGTAGATGACGGCAGATAAAGACCCGAATGGTCCATCCAGTCTGCCCAACCTGATTCAATTTAAAAAATTTTTTTTTTTTTTTTTTTCTTCTTAGCTATTTCTGGGCGAGAATCCAAAGCTTTACCCGGTACTGTGCTTGGGTTCCAACTGCCGAAATCTCTGTTAAGACTTACTCCAGCCCATCTACACCCTCCCAGCCATTGAAGCCCTCCCCTGCCCATCCTCCTCCAAACGGCCATACACAGACACAGACCGTACAAGTCTGCCCAGTAACTGGCCTAGTTCAATCTTTAATATTATTTTCTGATTCTAAATCTTCTGTGTTCATCCCACGCTTCTTTGAACTCAGTCACAGTTTTACTCTCCACCACCTCTCTCGGGAGCGCATTCCAGGCATCCACCACCCTCTCCGTAAAGTAGAATTTCCTAACATTGCCCCTGAATCTACCACCCCTCAACCTCAAATTATGTCCTCTGGTTTTACCATTTTCCTTTCTCTGGAAAAGATTTTGTTCTACGTTAATACCCTTTAAGTATTTGAACGTCTGAATCATATCTCCCCTGTCTCTCCTTTCCTCTAGGGTATACATATTCAGGGCTTCCAGTCTCTCCTCATATGTCTTCTGGTGCAAGCCTCCTATCATTTTCGTCGCCCTCCTCTGGACCGCCTCAAGTCTTCTTACGTCTTTCGCCAGATACGGTCTCCAAAACTGAACACAATACTCCAAGTGGGGCCTCACCAATGACCTGTACAGGGGCATCAACACCTTCTTTCTTCTACTGACTACGCCTCTCTTTATACAGCCCAGAATCCTTCTGGCAGCAGCCACTGCCTTGTCACACTGTTTTTTTCGCCTTTAGATCTTCGGACACTATCACCCCAAGGTCCCTCTCCCCGTCCGTGCATATCAGCTTCTCTCCTCCCAGCATATACGGTTCCTTCCTATTATTAATCCCCAAATGCATTACTCTGCATTTCTTTGCATTGAATTTTAGTTGCCAGGCATTAGACCATTCCTCTAACTTTTGCAGATCCTTTTTCATATTTTCCACTCCCTCTTCGGTGTCTACTCTGTTACAAATCTTGGTATCATCTGCAAAAAGGCACACTTTTCCTTCTAACCCTTCAGCAATGTCACTTACATACATATTGAACAGGATTGGCCCCAGCACCGAACCCTGAGGGACTCCACTAGTCACCTTTCCTTCCTTCGAGCGACTTCCATTAACCACCACCCTCTGGCGTCTGTCCGACAGCCAGTTTCTGACCCAGTTCACCACTTTGGGTCCTAACTTCAGCCCTTCAAGTTTGTTCAACAGCCTCCTATGAGGAACTGTATCAAAGGCTTTGCTGAAATCCAAATAAATTACATCTAGCATATGTCCTCGATCCAGCTCTCTGGTCACCCAATCATCCACCCTCTCTATGCCTCTCAAGCTTAATATTTTCTCCAGGCTAAAATAAATGATAAATCACAGTTCCTCTGGTCCAGTTAGATGTGTGTGCATGAGTCATCATGAGATTTAATTCACGTTCCGAACATCAAACAAGCACACCTTCTACGCCTGCATTTTTGTTCTGAAGAAAATAACATTGTAGATCAAAACCCTTTCTGTCAACTTAAGGATGAGATATTTTGGCTCGTTTTCTGCAAGTTGCAAACATGGTCAATTATTCCCCTGCCATGCAAGCCTGACCCCTTGACTCTCTCCCTCTCTTTCCCTTGTCATGTTAAAGATGATGAAACAAACTCAACTATAATTTGCTTCATTCCCACATAACATCAAAATGCATGGGATAGCTGTGAAAGCATTTAAAGCCACATTGACTGTACCCTGATGATTATGCTTTGCTGCAGAGAAAGTCTGACAGCTTCCGAAATAAGAAATGCCTGTCAGGTGAATGGCTTCTCTCCTGTAAGAATAGTGTTTTGCTTGTCATTTATGGCCCAATTACCGCAGGAGACGCTATTTATAACCTGCCAGTCTTAAGTAACTAAAGCAACGATGATTTAATTACCATGGAACTGCTGCAGGTGGTAATGAGACTCAAATGGCAAACAAATAAATATATAAAGTTTTCTCCAATGCATAATCTATAGCAATAGCAAATGTTATTGACTGAGGACAGCAGATGGGTGGTTCATCTCAGTTTTGTAAATCTAACCATTGTGTATAATACAACAGAGGTAGTTGCATTAAGCAATGCAGTGACTGAAACATAGCAGCTGTGGGGGAAGGGAGAGATAATATCTGGGACACTGGGTCAGGTCATTCATTTCTCACGCACTCCGAGATCCTGGCTCCAAGGCATCATTTAGGCCCCACATGAAAAAGGATTTGGTGAACTTGATCAATGCTGTTTATGCCTCTAGCTTTGCTCACAAGTCAGTGACGTAGCAAGGATAGCTTGCACCCGGCATTACCACCCTATGCGCCCCCCCCGATTCACCCTTCCCCGCGGTCGTCCTTCCTCGTATACCTCTTCAAATTTTCTCTCAATTAGCATATCTTACCTACTGGTCTCATCCTTTCCTCTGATATCATTTTCTGGTCCCTGTGAACAGGAAGTGATGACAGAGGGAAGTATGAGGCTGGCATGAGCAGCAGGTAAGAGATGCTGCTCACAGCCAGCAAAGATTTGAAGAGGGGTGGGGTGGGGGAAGAGGAGAGGTGTCAGTGCCACTGCCAAAGTGGCATCTGGGGCAGTCCTTTCTCTTACCATCTTAGTATGCTGGTGTCACAAATAGACTTGCATACATAAAGACATTAAGCAGTTAATGCAGGGTTTTCAATGTGGTAGGTTAGAATAGTCCCACGTTATTATCTACTGCACTAAAAAGGGAACCTTTGTTTTTTTTAAAAACAGAGTTAGTTGCCTAACATGGGAATAAGTGGGATATGGGCATGACATTGGCATGACATGGGCATAACATGGCTGGCTATAACAGCTAGCACAAGGGGTATTACCATGCACCTGCTTCCAGGATTGCCGATAGCATAGCCAAACTTACTGTAACCTAGGCAGTAAGTGCAACAGCGCCATTATCAGCCCTTTAGAGCTGATAAAACAAAGTGCCTCAGCGGTGTACCCCTTGACCTTCCAGTCTTTTCCAAAACTTCAGCTCACCTTCTAGATCCATTCTTCAATATCAGCACTCTTTCCCAATCTTTTCTTCAGCATCTGTTGTCCATCTCTCTGGAAGATCAGACTCCCTGAGAACTCCCATCTGCTCTTTGCTGTATAATACATCCAACATATCCATCCAAACAGTCAAAGGTGCCCCCCCCCCATATCCTGCCCCCCAGAACTTACTTGAGTCATCAGTAATGGGTGTAAGTGAGCCCCTTTTACTGCCACTCGGTTAGTGCCTGAATTCAAAATGGCACCTCTGCCTCTTAGTGGTGGAAGTCTTTGGAGTACTAGAATTTGGGCTGAGAGAGGGAGTGATGAAAAAAAATGCTGCACTTGGGTTCCACCTAGAGGTGGATAATGAAATTGCTGGATGCAGCAATATGACTGGTGACAGTCTCTAGATTCTTCCAACTGAACATATGACAGAGCCTCCCATGCAGAGTACCTGGAACCAATGCTGTTCCACCTTCTCCTCACTTTGAGCAGGTTCAAAATATGTGCTCTAGGCTTGCACTTCCTGATGTTGACCTTATGAGTCTCTGTTGCCTAAGATATATATCTTACATTTCAGTGGCTTAGCTATAGGTGCACCTGGGTGGACAGAGGTCTACCTGTTCTTGACTTAGGTGCACACTCTCTAGCTCCTCAACATAGTTCAGCTGCAGCCACCTCACTTTACTCTCTTCCACTCCTAGATCCACCCATGGCCCGGCAGCTTCCCCCTTCCTGATCTACCTCAGCATATTTACAGGTGACAGCAGCAATGCATGTCCACTGCCTATGCCAGCCAGCAGGCTATTCTCTGCAGCATCCTGCCCTCACTGATGTCACTTCCTGTTTCTTCTCTGGAAGGACATAGCAGAGGAGAGCAATTCTCCCTCTAAGGATTGGCCAGGTATGTGCAAATTATTTCTCATGTGAGAGACTTCTAATTTTTTTTTTGTTTGTTTAAAAGTTTAAAACCAACAAGTTTCCAGATTTGCAAGTATTTTTGTGAGTGACCATGTAAAATCTGTAATCAATGCTCCTAGAATTTAGGAGCGATTGTTCATATATGCTCAGCATAGAGGGAACACAGGAGGATAGCCTGTGAGTCTGATGCTACTCATGAAGATGCTGAAGCAGACCGGGGGCATGTGGATAAGTTGCTGAACTTCAGGTGGGGAGCAAATGTCAGATCTTTAGGGATGGAGTTGGAAGGCTCACCCATCTTAACTGTGGGCCCACCCAAAATGATAAGTCTGGCTACTCCACTGCTTGCATTGATGTCTAACTGAAGTGCCTATAACATTTATATTATACTCAGTTTTTGAATCACTTGTGTTTACCTTTTGGCATTGTTACTTTGAAAAATAACACTAGCAGCACTCTTAGAAAGGACACTCACAACATCCCCCTCCCCCTACCTCCCCCCAAAAAGGGAAGAGGAATGTGTGATTATAAATCTGTGTGTTAAGAACTTAAGAATTGCCATACTGGGAAAGATCAAAGGTCCATCAAGCCCAGTATTCTGCTTCCAACAGTAGCCATTCCAGGCCCCTAGCTAGATCCCAAGTAGCAAAACAGATTCTATGCTGTTTGTCCTAGGAATAAGCAGTGGATTTCCCTAAGCCTTCTCAATAATGGCCTATGGACTTTACTTTTAGGATATTATCTAAAAAAATTTTAAACCCTGCTAAGCTAACTGATTACACCACTTTCTCTAGCAATGAACTTTTACACTAATCTATGTAAGGTTTAAAAGTTCTAATATATGGCTATTCTAAGATTTGGATGTATTTTTAGAATATACAATTACTTGACATTTTTTGTTTTTTGCCTGGGAAAATTTATTGTATCCTTTTTTCTTATTTCCTTATGGGTTGTCTGGTATTGTCTACTTTTTCTTGCCAATACACAGCTCAATCATAGATATCATACAAGGGGTTAAGAGAACATATTTTCACTTACTAACAAAATGCTTTTAAACACATTCATGCAATGTTTACCATATTTTTTGCTCCATAAGACGCAACTGACCATAAGACGCACCTTAAATTTAGAGGAGGAAAACAAGAAAAAACCCCATTCTGAACCAAATTTTCCCTGCCAGGCTCTGCAACCAACCCCACATTCATTGCCAGGTTCTGTACCCTGTCCCCCCTCCCTGTCAGGTTCTGCACCCTGTCCCCCCCTCTGGTGGTCTAGTAGTAGGCTGGTGCAGGGCACAGGGTGGGCAGGGACAGGGCACAGATGTCAAGGCAGATGACTTTTTAAAATATGCAATGTGACCTCAGTAACAACTATAGAAAAATAGACAAATATAGGGTAAAATATAGACAGAAGATATAAATTCTCCAAACTGGCACATTTTCATCACTAAATTGAAAATAAAATCATTTTCCTACTTTGTTTCTTTCTTTCCTCAGGCCCAATAGTTGTCTCTTCCTCCCTCCCTCCTATGTTCCCCTCACTGCCTTGGTCATCTCTCCCCCCCCAACTCAGGCCCAACAATTGTCCCTTCCTCCTTCCTTCCCTCCTATGTTCCCCTCACTGCCTTCCAGCCTGTCTTCTTCCGCCCCCCCAAGCTTGCCCGCCTGCTGGTTTTAATTGCTTCCCGCTGCTGCCACTGTGAGAACATGTCCTCAAAGCAGCAGCGGCAGGGGGGACTCCTGTCTAAAGCACCTAGAGCGAGAGATGAGCAGGGACCTAGCGGCGCTTCACTCCCTACAGCAGAATTTTACTCCCTACGAAGAAACAAATTGCTGGGAAGGGCCAGGCAGATGCGATTGCATGCCGCCGGCCCAGAAGTCTTACCCCCAATGTCAATTCTGACATCAGAGAGAAGGTCTGAGCTAGCCCTTGGCCAGCCCAGACCTTCAGTCTGACGTCAGAACTGATGTGGGGGGTAAGACTTCTGGACCGGCGGCGTGAAATCGCTGCACCCGCCTTGCCTTTACCTTTATCTATTTATGGCGGCCAGGAGCAGCGGCAGGAGCAGAAAGCATCCCTTCCTCTACTTGCAGAAACCACCAGTAGCAGCAGCGGTGGAAGTGGGTGAGGGGCGGGCGCTGTTCTAAATAAGGTAATGGGTGTGGGGGGTTTGGTATTCGCTCCATAGAACGCACCCTTTTATCCATCCACTTTTTTGGGGAAAAAAGTGCATCTTATGGAGCGAAAAATATAGTAATCGGTCAGAATTTTTCCAATTTTTTAAAATCATTTGGATGGCTACCCCGGTCATTATACCCAATAACCTATTTTTATGTCTGTCTACTGGAGTTGTAGGAGATAACAACATCCCACATATTATCACTTCATATGAAAGAGGAATCACAGTCTCCAGAATCAGATTAATATGTCCCCAAATAGATCTCCAGAAGTATCAAAGGACAATAGAATAATAAATGATCTAGTGTCCCTATATCAAGATGACAGTGCCAGCATCTATTAGATTTTAAACTATCTAATTTCTGCAAATGAACAGGGATCCAAAAACTTCAATGCAACAACAAAAAAAAACACAGGTTTGTCTCGGATGCTGATGCTGTACATCTCATCTTCTAAGACCAAATCCGTGGCCATTCATACAATGTTAGTCTGCTTGGACTTAGAGAAATGAAGGTTAAGCAGCAAATAAATGAGGCAAAGGTTTTTAAAGTAGAGGCATTTCTGAAATTCTATCCTGCTATAGGAAGTGGTTTCATGTCTAATATATGATGACATTTGTAGAAAAATATAAAATAATGCACAGCCCTTCAACTAAAATCATACTCGGTTTGGCAGAGGGTCAATAGTATTCAACCTGTGCTCACAGCTTAGTCTCTGAAGACCCTCGTAGATTTTGTTGAACTTGCCTGATGTGGCCTTAAGAGAGAAGCTATGACGCATTTGTGATTTGCAGAGACATGACATTGCAAATGCTACTGGGAATGAGGGTGATGAGTTTAAGGTTCATGCGAGGGATAAATGTGCCATGCCATTCCTACATGCACCATCTATTGTATTTTCTTGTTAATAAACACATTTCTGTAGAAAAGAAGATCTACAAAATTGATATTGTAGTCACAGACGCAAGGGGTAAAATAAAGATGAATGCAGTGGCTGTGTTATTCAGAAAGCACTTCTCATTTTCTCACCTGGTCTTGGGCTACTGTCCCACTTTCTAAGCTTTTGCTAACTGAAGTTGAAATGATAATCCATGTTAGGGATGTGCACAGGCAAAAATGAAATCAGTCTGTTTTCAGATTTCTATGCCTTTTTCTGGATTTTCAGGCTTTTATATTTTTTTTATACATTCAGTTTCAATATAAAATATTTAATACATAGGGCTCCTTTTACAAAGGTGCGTTAGGGCTTTAACGCACGGAATAATGCGTGCTGAATTGCTACGTGCGCTATACCTTAATGCCAGCATTGAGCTGGTGTTAGTTCTAAAAGCATAGCGTGGGTTTAGCGCGTGCTAAAATCCTGCGTGCGCTAAAAACGCTAGCGCACCTTAGTAAAAGGAGCCTATAATGTTTATACATGCAGAAAACAATAGTGTGCACACTACTTTAAAGGTTAGCTTGTGGTAAATCAATTTTGTGCATACTGAAGTTTAAGTTGTATTAATGGACTGAATGTGTGCTAATAAATATATATGCCCACACCATATTATAGAGGGAGGGTGTAGGTCAGTGGTCTCAAACTCAAACCCTTTGCAGGGCCGCATTTTGGATTTGTAGGTACTTGGAGGGCCGCAGAAAAAAATAGTTAATGTCTTATTAAAGAAATGACAATTTTGCATGAGGTAAAGCTGTTTATAGTTTATAAATCTTTCTGTTTGGCTAAGTCTTAAGAATAATATTGTAATTTATAGGTAAAGAGACATAGGATCAAGAAAGTGTTTTATTTTACTTTTGTGATTATGATAAACATACCGAGGGCCTCAAAATAGGACTTAGCGGGCCGCATGTGGCCCCTGGGCCACGAGTTTGAGACCACTGGTGTAGGTGCACCACTCTGGTTTGTAAAGCTACACTTCTCTCAAAATGAGTAGCTTCGGATCGGCCTGGTCTGTGAGGATAGAGGACAATCGAGAGCTGGATGGATTGTTTTAGTTTTTTTTATATATTTAGCAACTTTTCCCATGTCTCTGTTGACTGTTGGCAGAAACTGACTAGTATTTTAATATATAGACAAGATGCATGAATGGTCCTCAGTTGTGAAAAGGTAGAGAGGGGAAAACATGGTCTTGTATTTTTACAGAGTCTTACTTGAATGATTCTAGAAAGAACGCTGGGGCTGCCAGAATAAATGAAAAAAGTTTAATATACGAGTAAAATGTATAAACTTCTAGTTGGAAATGCAAGTACTGGTACATTTTTTTTCTCTAATGACTGTGCACTGACAAAGACCTGGGCCTTATATTTGCCACACACTGAAATTTGCTCTATGTTCTGAGCAATGCATTCTAGTTGATTTTGTCCTTCTAGAGCAGGGATCTCAAAGTCCCTCCTTGAGGGCCTCAATCCATTCGGATTTTCAGGATTTCCCCAATGAATATGCATTGAAAGCAGTGCATGCACATAGATCTCATGCATAGTCATTGGGGAAATCCTGAAAACCCGACTGGATTGCGGCCCTCAAGGAGAGACTTTGAGACCCCTGTTCTAGAGTGTGTCATTAGTATATAAGGGAGTTGTTGTTGTTTAATATGATCTTTAACATATAAAACCACTCCCCATCCTTTTCTTCCTACCCTATCTTTCCTGAACAGATTATAGCCTGTATTAACCATATCCCAGACATGGTTCTCCATAAATCACGTCTCTCTGATCACCACTAAATTTAATTCAGCCTCTTCTAGCACTGCCTCTAACACTGGAGGAAAGAGATCAGGCAAAAGAGCCACAGAATCACTAGTAAATAGATATGCCAAGGTATATAAATGGCACAGCTTGGGAATATGCACCAAGGACTAGCAAATGGAGCAGAAAAGGCTGGAGTTCTAACAAGAAGCAAGATAAAAGGTTAGAATAAACAAACTCAATTTTTGTGACTCCAGTTGCTAAAAAGAAGTATTAAGTACTGGGAAATAGAGAGTTTTAATCCATTCACTGTAAAGGTCACTTATTCAACTTAGATTGCCTTTTCTGGTTGCTGGTCTGCTAAGACATTGGCCAGTATAGACCATTGTGTGAAGTTTGGAGAATCTGAAACTATTTGTAGGGGTTGAATGTTCTTTTGAAAATTGAAGGTATGGAACCTTGGGAGTGATCTATTGTCATGGGATTCTAGGAAGTTCTGTGGTGCAGAGCTGTTTCCAGTCGGTATTCTTGATTTACAGCACTATCAGGCTCTATTGTATATGAGTAAGCTACAAAACTATGAGATAATTACTGAGGAGTTTCATTATTTCTGAATCAAAAATACTTGAATAGGCAGATAAAACTGAGGTTGTTCAGATATTGTGTGAATGTGTGTGTTTAAACTCTGTGAGCTGATTTCATATCAGCAGTATTTTTTTTTTGAAGGGGGAGGGGGGTTTCCTAGGAGGATCATCTTAGGGAAAAAATAATTATCCTGTTATTTTGCACATATGGTTAGAAATACATGGCTTTTTCCTAAGAAGACATTGACTTTAGCCTACATTCATCCAGGGAGGTTATGTTTTGCTTCCTTTCATTTGTTTACAGATAGGATAGTAGCAAACATCTGGATCTTCAGGGGAGCTGCTTGTTCCATTCAGGTGACAGGATAACAACTCTTCAGTACCCAGCAGAAGAAAGCAGAGCAATACCGGTGAAAAACAGGGTTATACAGAAATTTTTAAAAATATAAAAATGGTAGCAAACAGACTTACATAAACAATACAGACATAACATGCTACGTAAAGGTAAGTGAAGAGGATATGTTGCATGAAACTAAAAGAAAGGGGAAAGTGAAGAACAAAAGAGGTAAGGGAGTCTTTAATGTTAAGCCAATTGTCTGAATCTCATAAGCGAAAAGCCTTAGGAATAGATCTCATAAGCATCTTTGAAAAGAAATGTTTTAAGGTTAGATTTAAAGTTTATGAGACTGAGTATCACTCTTTAGTTTTGAAAGAGTCATCTTGTGAAATACTTACCCATGGTTCTGGATATTCTAGGCATGACATGTTTGTTTGAGGTTTGAATATTATCACTAACTATAATGGTGTCATCAATGTAAACCTGATCACACATGAATGGTAAATTAGCTTTGCTATTCATTTATATTTAAATTTAATTTACCTTGTTTAAACAACATCTGATAACAACAATTGTTAGACATACTTATTTGGTTTTCTTTCACCCAAAATTGTTATTGTTTTTCTTTTTAGTTGTAACAAATAAATGCAAATATTTAAATGCTTAACCTCTGTGTTGGTGTGAATTGAAGGGGGGAACCTATTAAAACATCTGACTGTGATTATAACACCTCATACATTTAATTGTAATAATTAAATTGTAATTGCATCACATCACCACTAGGGGGATTTACATCAAGAAGAATTAGGATAAAGAACCCCCCCCCCCCCCCATGGAACTTAGAGGAAAAGAGGCTGAAAGTTAATTTGCATAAGATCTGAGTAAGGTTGTATGTATAACTTAAAGTCTAACAAAATGTTATTTCTAAATTCTCCTATGCAAGATAGCCAGGAGGATCCATTGAATAACCTTGCTGTCTTTACTTCAATAAGGAATAGTACTCAACTGCTGGAAGTAACTGGGTTAGGAAGGGAGAGGAATTCACCTTGATAGTACAAGCTACCAGGAATAAGGACTACTGTTACTGAAGAAGCTGTATTTGTTAGTTTTTGCTAATCCTTTTTAAAAATAATTAGTAAAAG
Source organism: Geotrypetes seraphini (assembly GCF_902459505.1). Lineage (NCBI taxonomy): Eukaryota > Metazoa > Chordata > Amphibia > Gymnophiona > Dermophiidae > Geotrypetes > Geotrypetes seraphini. The sequence continues at coordinate 203,277,232 of NC_047089.1, forward strand.
CAAGACTCTCTTCTTGTCACTGAAGGGCTAGTTTCCAGACGTGTCCCCTAAGCAAACTGCCCCCTTAAGTACTGCAGACCAAGGGCTTTGTGATATGTTTTAAACACATTAAATACATATTAACCACCTTTAATTTACATACATGGTTAATAAATGAGCCTCTTTAAAAAAATGGATTTGTATTAAATAGTATTAATGTGTGTTATGTTATGAAATTAATGCAATGTAGTAAATGAGAATCAATGAACCTATAGTGAAAATTGCTTCAGTGAGATGCCGGAATGACAACATGACTTGGATTTTTGGTATACTTACTAAACTATTGATTTTGTTTGATAACTGGATGAAATTATTCATTGGGTATGAAACAACTTGTCAGAAAAAACATTATTTTAGCATCAATAGGGTATTCTTTCAAAGACGCTTCAACTGTATTATGATTTTGCAAACACAAACTGACAAAAGCTATAGTTTGTATTAGGAAAGGTAAAATGCATTTCTTCTTATTGATGATATTATTCATGTTTTCCTTTCGTCAGAAAGCATTCAGCAAGCTGAAAATTCATTTTGAACTACATATTGTATTTATTCCATGTAGCAGTGGGTTTTTTCCTGGTATTTTGTAATAATGGCATTCATTATTATTTGCCTGGGAATGAAATGTGTAACATTCAAATGTCCCTCGAGAGATGCAACATGAATTTCAGAGATATGAGAATATTGAATGATTCCGTTCATTTAGAATTCATGCTGAATACAAAATTATTCTAATAACTATCCCAATGCACATGTTATTATTACAGAAGATTGGAAGTGACTTACCAATATATAGCTAAAGCAATTGAGTTAAAAGGAGGAGAGACAGCTACTTTTGTTAGGCCACCTAACTTGTACAGCACACACACATTTTAAAATCTTTTTGCTATAAAAAAAGTAGCCTGTTTATGCGAATATGGATTTTAGATAGAATGCTGATACAGGAATTGAAACATTTAGGTTATGATGTCTTAAATGCTGCTATCATTTTAGAAAAGGATCTGCTGGGGAATTGCAGAAACAGCCTCTGCCTGCATCACGGGCTTGCGGAGTGCTGGTAGAGGAAATTGCTCTCGTTGTCGAAGATGCTATTTGGCAGGACCAGCGCAAGCAGAGTAACACTTGTTGATTATATAAGACCTAGGGCTAGATCAGGGGTGGGCAACTCTGGTCCTCGCGGACCGGAATCCAGTCGGGTTTTCAGGATTTCCTCAATGAATATGAATGAGATCTATTTGCATGCACTGATTTCAATGCATATTCATTGGGGAAATCCTGAAAACCTGACTGGATTCCGCCCTTGAGGACCGGAGTTGCCTACCCCTGGGCTAGATGCACTAAGCGGGATCGGTAAGACCACGTAGGTCCACTCTGATTCGATTTCTGGCCGATTCAAAAAGAGCCAGTGATGTACAAGAAAAGTTAGCATGCAAATGATTCAATTGGAGATTTGTCACAATCCCCGTCTCTCCTGTCCCACTGATCACTGTGAGAGCAACTCTCACAGAGCAGGCATGGGAAGCCTGAACAGCTGAGAGGCAGGGGAAGCCCTGAAGCAGCCCTGAAGCAGCTGTTTGGAGCAGGAAACCTGGTACTGAGAACGAACCCTCCCCCTGTGGCAGTGAAAATGGCAGAAAGGATGTCTAATCCATCCTGTCATGTCAATCCTCCGCCCCCCCCCCCCTGCAAGAGAAAAAAATGGTTAGAGGGATACCCACTCCCTCCTGCCATCCCAATTGACCTCCCCACAGCAAAACGGCAGGAGGTATGCCCACTTCCTCCTGCCATGAAGGATCTCCAATGCCAATCGCCCCCTCCCACCCTCTACCCCCTGAAAAAAAGGCAGGAGGGATTCAGCCTTGAATCCATCCCCTCATACCTTTTAAGTTGGGAGCAAGAGGGGTGCTCAGTCCCTCCTGCTCCAAGGATCACCAGTATAAAATGGAAGGCCTTCCTCTCCCTGGTGCATCATGTGATACACAGGGAGGGGCCTAAGGCCCTGATTGGCTCAGATGCTTTGGGAGGGGTGTTAGGCATCTAAGCCAATCAGGGCCTTCCTTAGGCACCTCCCTCTGTATCCTGGATACAAGGGGGAGGAGTCTAAGGCCCTGATTGGCTTGACTGAGCCAGAAACAACATTTTGTAAATCACAAATAATACAGAGCAACAACATCCCTGCCTCCTCTCTCCTCTCCCTCACAAATATCCTCTCCACTATTGAGAAAACTGAAGTCAAATTACTACAGAATGCTACATAGAAAATTTAAGCTAATAGAATACTTCAGTCACACATGGCAGGAATAGTGTTAGGGAAGTGCAACTAGGTCAATTCTCCCCATGGCCATAGAGAGCCCTAAGCCAGCTGGAGGCTAAAAAAGTATGGCCTGGGTTTTGTGATCCCCAGTTACATCTAACACCATCTCTAGCAGGATACATATTTCAAATATGATATATTACTAATCACAAAATAGAAATATTTTTTTCTATCTTTTGTTGTCTCGTCATTTTATTCTTCAAATCATGTTGGTCTCTGTTTCTTTTGTCTTCTCTTAACTCACTCGCCAGTATATGTAATCTGGGATTCCACCATGGTATTTTTAAATAATTTCCATGCCTGGTTTACAGTCCTAACCTTTGCTACCGATCCTTTAAGCTTCTTGTTAATCATTTTCATCATCTTATTGTAGTCACCCTTTTGAAAATTAAGTTCTGCTGCAGTAGATTTCTTTAGTGATGTCACTCTAGATGTCAGCTCAAATTTGATCACATTATGATAACTGTTTCCATAAGGTTCCCCAGTGTATGATACCTGTTTGGACCCCTGAGGAAGAAGTGTTTCTTTGAAACACGGACCGTGTCAGGTCCGGGTTCTCCAACCTTTTTGGATACAAACTGTTTCATGTTCATATTTATGGGTTTCTTAAATTAAAGACTTGGCGTCTTGTACACCATTCCTGAAGTTTTTTCTTTAATTACCAATAACAACTACTTATTTATTAAAATAGGTATGAGATGGAACTAATGGCACTAATTAACAGTTATGATGGGCAGTGTTTTATATTTTTATATGCTATATAATGTTTTTTAAAAATTTATTATTTATCACTTTCTTATTTACAATCAAATATAATATATAACTACTTGAGTTAGATCAGTAATTTCCACAAAAAAACAAACAAAAAACAAGAAAGAAAAGTTTCTGTTCAATTATATCGACCACAATACTTTGGGAACAGACTTCAGGAAATAAACCAAAAATTATTACAATATCAAATGGGAAAACAGCAATACTCAGTTAGCACAACAGCCGAATTATGATAGGTTACATATCTTAAGTTACAGATGCTTCACCCTCCCTAGATTCTACAAATTCTAACAGTTGTTTAGACTCCAAAAACAAGTAATTCTTTAACTGATACGTAATAAAACATTTTGCAGGAAATTTTAACAGAAAAGTTGCCCCCAGGGCTAGGATCTCTTGGCTTTAATGCCAAGAGATCCTTTCTACGCCTCTGGGATCTCTGAGACATATCAGGAAATATTTGCACTGTAGAGCCCAAAAACTGGTCATTTATATGTCTAAAATAAAGGCACAATACATATTCTTTATCACTTTCAAAGCTAAAGTTATCAGTAAGGTTTTCCTCTCCGTTATGACCTCAAGCGAACTTTCCAAAAAAGCTGTTAAGTTCATGTCCACAACCTTATCAACTTGAGCCTCATTAGGAGTGGAAACACTTACAGGTTTCTTCATTTGAAGGTAATTAGCTCTCACAATCGGAGGTAATTTATCCGTTGGAATACCAAGAATTTCTGTAAAATACTTTCTTACCATATCCAATGGAGAAATCAAAGGACACTTAGGAAAACTCAAAAGTCTCAAATTATTTTTTCTTAATTGATTTTCAAAAGATTCCATTTTCCTTGCCATAAAATTTATTTCCTTCACCAATTCATTTTCTACTACCTTCATATCTCAAATCTTTTCTTCTTGTTTCTCCAACTTTTCATTTACCTTTGTAAGGGCTAAACTTTGTTGCTCAACTTTGGAAAAAATAGTTCCACAATCAATACTTAAAGTTGAAAAAGAAAGTTTAAGGTTAGCATCCATTACTGATATGGCCGACCATAATGCTTCCAAGTCAATTTTTTGTGGCTTTTCAAGCACCCCAAAATGAATGGAAGAGGCTCCAGAAGCACCTCTCATCTCTACTCCAGTGCTTGATAATTCTTCTACTGTACCTTTCCTCAAAGAAGTTGACACAGGAAAGCCTCCAGTGCTGAGAGCTGAAACCTCCATTCTGGGTTCAGCTAATTCAGTCTCTGCAAGCACTGGTGTGCTTCCTGGTTGGGGCGGGACCAGCTGCTGTTCCGGGCTTAGAGATGCCCGATCAGAGTGGAAGCCAGGATCGCCTGAAATTGATGGGCTTTCCCCTGAAGTAGTGCGCACCGGCTCACCGGAGAGGGAGAAAGCTGCCGGTAAGGTCATCTGCCTCAGACGCTGTGGGTCCACCACTGCCGCTGGAGGGTTAGAGCGCGGGGATCCCTTCCTCTTTCCCATTACAATGGAAAAGGCCGCTGGTGCAAGTGCGAGTGAAACGCCAACTGCTCAGAGCCTCCCTCAGATGTCTGCTCTCAACGCCATCTTAGCCCAATCTCTGTAATGTTTTAATTATTAGGTATGTGATGTTGTAATCCACCTTGTGAAAGGTAGACTATAAACTATGCAAATAACTGCCCTAAGTCAGGATTCTAAAAACTGAGCGTACAAAGGGCCTGATTCTATAAACAGTGCCTAAATTGATAGGTGCATAGGAAAATGGTACCTACTGCATGTCGTTCAAAGTTAGGAGCTGTTTATAAATCAAGTTAGGTGCCACTAGCGGCCTCTTTTACAAAGCCATGCTAGCGGCTGCGCTACACTCACGGCCCCGAAGCCCATAGAGATTTAAAGGGCTTTGGGGCTGTTGAAGTGCGGCAGTTGCTAGTGCGGCTTTGTAAAAAGGCCGTAGATGTCTGCAACTTAGGTACCTGTATATTAGGCCAGGATTTTCTTGACCTAAAATACCGATGCCTAACTCATTCTATGGCCAAACTCTACCCCTAACCACGCCCACCTTTTGGGTAGGCACAAGTAAGTGCCTCAATATAGATGCCTACCAATTTAAATGCCTACCTGAAATTTTTTAATTGGTTTTTAATGGTGCTGTTCAATTAACAGCGCCAATTGAACCAAAAAAAATAAAAAAATTTGGCGCCTATCTCAGTAGGTACCCTAATCTAGGTGCCTACCGGTAGGTGCCATTTAAAGAATCAGGCCAAAATTCATAGCATGAAACTTCAACTGGGCATAAACCTGGGGCATGCCTACCACTTACATGCACAGTTTATAGAATACCAACAGTTATGGCCTTAGTTCACACCTGTTAAAGGTGCAATTTTACATCAACCTTTGAGCTAATTTAAATGCTCACACCTAAGATTCAACACACAACTGTACACTTACACTATTATTTTATAACAGCAATTAAGCGTGCAATTACCGATACAGAATCCACACTGACTATGCAGCATCCTGGCATATAAATTTTGGTGACCTTTAGTGAATTAGTCCCAAGATGTTGCGTTTTAAAAATAGGTAAAACATACAGCATATAGCTTTATGCCTTTCTTGCTTAGGTATCCTGTTAGAAAATTAGCCTCCTTGTTCTAAAAATGGGTAATTTAAAAAAACCTACAGAAGAAAATAAACACTGTACCCTTAAAAAAGAACTGCCGATTTTTCTTGTGCACTGTACAGTATAAAGAAAGCAAAAAAGTATTTCCAGACATAAACCTAGAAACTATAATCATTACAGTCAACATTTCAGTTCCTAATATAATGATAAAATATGCTTCTGATCATTAATGACTTTTTTCTATATTCCTCTGATTACATGATTCATGTGCCCAGATATAGTCTTGCTTTACAAGGCCTGCCTAATGAGGATACATGAGCACCTGGTAAAATCTGCCTTCCTTTGTCTGCATAGAATTCACATTTTAAATCAAGTTTTAAAAGTGAATGATATTTAAATACATCAATGGCATACATAATTCACAAAAAGTCAACCTCTTTTTAAGAAAGAAAATTCATGAGCTAAAGATCTTGATATGAAGGGGGGCAAACTTTGGAACAATATCAGGCAATATATATTTCTCATGGGATGGTGGATGCCTGGGGCACCCTTCTGAAGCAAATGGTAGAGGATAAAATGTTAACAGACTTTAAGAAGACATAGGATTTTCACAGGGATCATTAAATAAACTTGTTTTGGGGATGTGCAATGTTTCATCTAAGTTTTTTCAAGGGTGTGCAAATATGCCATGCTATTGGGGACAAACTTTTTGTTGCCTCACCCCCTTCCATTCAAGCTGTTTCTACCACAGTGTGAATATTATTCTTTTTTTGTAAATCTTTATTCATTTTCAAAACTTATACAAAGCGCAAACAAAATATACAATCAGAAGAAAAACATATAAACAGCACTTATCTTCAAACAGATAATAAATAAGATACTTTACTCCCCCCCTCCCTCCCTCCCTCCCTCCCTCCCTGGATGTGTATAAAGATCATCAAGGAATTAAATGTTCATCAATTAATCAGTCATTAAATTAACAAATGTCTCTAATGGACCCCATATTTTTAAAAAATTAATATTATTTCCCATTTGTTCTGCATACATTATCTCGTATCTGTAATATAAACAGAGTGTTTCCCACCAAAAGAATAGTTTAGCCTATCCCAGTTTTTCCAGTTTCTGGTTATCATCTGTATGGCCACCCCTGTTATGATCAGAAGACTGGTTTTGTATATGTTTATTGGATTCTTAGCAGTCAACAATGTCCCAAATAGGACCACAGTGTAAGATAATGGTATCGATGCCTCAAATACCATATTAATTTTCCCCCATATTGATTTCCAAAAATTGAGTATCAAGGGACAATAAAACAACAAATGGTCAGTGTCCCTACTTCAAGATGACAGTGCCAGCATCTATTAGATTTTGAACTGTCCAACTTTTGCAAACGAACTGGGGTCCAAAAAATTCTATATAACAGGAAAAACCAAGTTTGTCTCATAGATGCTGACGCTGTACATCTCATTCTCCAAGTCCAAGTCTGTGGCCATTGAGTAGCAGAAATCTGCTGCTTTATCTCAATGCTCCAAATATCTTTTAAGCTTGTTTTTGGTTTTTTTTTTTTTTAATATTCAGATATTAATTTGTACCACTTGGCAGCCTGATTCCTTTGCAGAGGTAAGTCAGTCTTATGGTGTGAGGTTCTGTTGCATAGGGGAATGGGAAGGAGGGATAGAAAGATGCAGCACAAGGGGGATAGGTGAGAGGGAGGAAAGATGCTGCACATGGCGGGGGAAGGACAGAAAGAAAAGAGGAAGAATTGGGATGGAGGAGAGGAAGGGAGAGATGATTGTTGTACATGAAAAAAAATAAGACATCCCCTGAAAATAAGCCCTAATGTGTTTATTGGACACAAAATTAATATAAGACACTGTCCTATTTTGGGGGAAACATGGTAGGTAAGTACATTTATGCCAAGTCTATAGCTGGCATGAATGGGCACCTAAATACATGCATAATTTATAGGATTATATTGATCTGGATTACAGCAACTGTTATCTAGCTAATTGAATTTCAATATTGACAGATTGTAAGCCCTCTGTGCAAAGAGCAAAAACTACAGTAACTGACAATAACTTTCCTTGAATTACTGCTGAAAAGGACTGATACAAAAAACAAACAAAAAAAAAGAGCCTCAAGGGGCTATATAAATATGTTAAATAATAATAGAGATAGCAGCAACCTCTAAGGCAGTGGTTCCCAACCCTGTCCTGGAGGAACACCAGGCCAATTGGGTTTTCAGGCTAGCCCTAATGAATATGCATGAAGCAAATTTGCATGCCTATCACTTCCATCATATGCAAATCTCTCTCATGCATATTCATTAGGGCTAGCCTGAAAACCCGATTGGCCTGGTGTTCCTCCAGGACAGGGTTGGGAATCACTGCTTAAGGGGCTCCTCACTGAATGATCTTGACTATAGATAGGGAGTCTCACCAGAAATTATCTGTCCATTAAAAAAACACCATGCCGCTACCCTCAATTTCATTGTTACTTGGACTAATGCCTTTGAAATTTGTTCTTTATGTGCCCTAGTTGTACCCTAGGGCAGTGGTTCCCAACCCTGTCCTGGAGGAACACCAGGCCAATTGGGTTTTCAGGCTAGCCCTAATGAATATGCATGAAGCAAATTTGCATGCCTATCACTTCCATCATATGCAAATCTCTCTCATGCATATTCATTAGGGCTAGCCTGAAAACCCGATTGGCCTGGTGTTCCTCCAGGACAGGGTTGGGAATCACTGCCCTAGGGAATTAACATAGAAACATGATGGCAGATAAAGGCCAAGTGGCCCTTCTAGTCTGCCCATCCACAATAACCATTATCTCTTTCTCTCTCCGAGAGATCCCACGTGCCTAGCCCAGGCCCTTTTGAATTCAAACACAATAGAAACATGATGGCAGATAAAGGCCAAGTGGCCCATCTAGTCTGCCCATCCGCAGTAACCAGTTACACCCTTTGTGGATTGTTTTTAAGATTATTGTTTTAAAGTTATTTGGGCGCTTATTAAACTACAAACTGGTACATCTAATCTTCTGTTCCACAATCTTTTTGTTGTTTTGCTGCTTTATTTCCTCTGTGGAACCTTTTGGTGCTATTTGGATTTTGTTGTTTTGTCTTCGGATAAAGTTATATGCACACTCCCTGCATATATGTAACTTTACCCAGACTGAGCAGTAGGATTGTGCTTTTGTTAGCATATATTTTGCTTGTTAGCATGCCTTCAAATACTTAGGGGGCCTTTTTCTAAAGTGTGTTAAGCAGTGCACACGCAGCTGCTGTTACCGTACAAACATGGTAACTGTTCCCACAGTGACATGACAACACATGTTTATTCACGCATTAACTGTATGTAGTGTTAGGAGGCAGGAACTAGGCAGGTAATGGGTATGGACTGTACTGTTAAAGGTCAGTTCCTCGTACCTGAAGTTGTGTTCTGAGAAATAGACTTAGCATGGGTTTGCATTCATGTGCATATTATTAAAAAAAGAAAAAAGTTTGTTTGTGCATGCTATAACTCAGAAAATATGTGTTTTCTAGAGAGGAGATACAAATGTAAGCATGCAAATTCCCAGGATTACTTTCAGAAAAGCTTAGTGCACTTTGTATTTTATTTATTAACTGCCTTTTCATGAAGAGATTCACCAGAAGCAGTTTACAATGCATTGAATGGCAATCAGATACCCTTAAGTAGTTTCCCTATCTGACCCAGCAGGCTCACAATCTAATTCTGGAACCTGGAGCAATCGAGGGTTAAGCGACTTCCCAGAGTCACAGGGGGCAGGCTGGGATTGAACTCACAGCATCGGAGTGACGAGGCAGCAGCTCTAACCACTAGGCATCCTAGAGGAAGAGCCGGAGGAGTGACAACAAAACTAGCAATATCTGTGACACAGCGGGCAAACACAAATGGGAAAATAAATCTTTTATGCTGACATTTTCTACGCTTCTTTGTAAAAAGTAAAGCACAGCCAGGTATATGTTGCTATGAGATGACATTCCTTGGACAACTGGAACTGACAGAAAACCATATTCTGAATTTTGTTTTTTTCTACATTTCATTTGTCTAAAATCTCATTTTATTGCAATTTCATGGTTGTGACATCCCCCCTCCCTCCAAAATTCCTTACCACCTTGATCCTTCTCCCCTATTCTTTCCTCTGGCATATCATAATCAGATCCCCTTCCCAAGGATATCCTGGCCAATAATACCACCAATTATCACTGTTCCCTGTGTGTGTGCGTGCGCGTGGCCAGAGAGCTTCTACATTGTGTTTTCAGTTGCTAGGGATAGGCAGGTTCCCTGGAGTCCTGCAGAATTTGTCTGTCCCTTACTATTGAAAATGTGATTGTGAAACAGCACCCCTAGTGGCAGGACTGTTGGTGGAGGACTGCTTAGCTTAGAGGGAACATTGCTAATTACCCTGCTTCTTCTGAACCCACTAATAAATGTTCATGCCCCTTGGATCCCAATGGGGCAGGTATCCAGTCAATCCTCGTGGAAACAGGGGGAATCAATATCATAGCCAGAACAAAATCATAGGAGCAAAACTCAATTGCATTTTACTGTTCAAACATAAAATTGTGTTTTAGGGCTCCTTTTACAAAGGTGCGCTAGCATCGGATTAGCGCACGCTAGCCAAAAAAACTACCGCCTGCTCAAGAGGAGGCGGTAGCGGCTAGCGCACGTGGCATTTTAGCGCGTGCTATTCCGCGCATTAAGGCCCTAATGCACCTTCGTAAAAGGAGCCCTTAGTTTTCCCCATCATTTTTAAAACGTGAGCATGCTTTTATGAAGCATGATGGCCAAGTTCCTGGAGGAAAAGTCCATAGTCTGCTATTGAGACAGACATGGAGGAAGCCACTAGGATTGGTAGCACGGAATGTTGCTACTATTTGGATTTCTATCAGGTATTTGTAAAAACAGGATACTGGACTAGATGGACCATTGGGCTCAGTACAGCTATTCTTCTGTTCTAAGGGTAATGGGAGATATTCCTAGTAGACAGCAGAAAGTAATGTCACCTCTATATAGATCTCTGATGAGACACCACCTTGAGAACTGTGTACAGTTTTTGGAGATTACATCTAAAAAAGACTTTGACTAAGTAGAGACAATTTATAGGAATGTTACCAAAATTAGTACTTAAAGAACTAATGATATACCATCTAGAAGATATAAGGGAAAGGAAAGCTAATATACAACCATTCAAAGATATATTAAGCTTGGAAAAACTACTAGGAAAAAATATTTCTATAGAATGAAAATTTCATGTACAAAGCTTTATGCACTTATCACTGAGTGTAATAATTTGACTATAGGTGGCAGAATTCAAGTATTTATAAGATAGACAGATGGAGAAAAATTCCTTAAAGGGGCACCTATATTTAAATACATTGAAGGCACCTCCTATGCTGTAAAGAAAAGTAGGCACCTACTTTCCTTTAAAGAGTAACTAGTGTAACTGATCGTATATATGTATCTTAGGGCTCCTTTTACTAAGGTGTGCTAGTGTTTTTAGTGCACGTAGGAAATTACCACGCACTACGCTTCTAGAACTAACACCAGCTCAATGCTAGCATTAATGTCTAGCGCACACGGCAATGTAGTGCATGCTATTCTGCGTGTTAAAGCCCTAACGTGGCTTAGTAAAAGAAGCCCTTAGTGTTTAGGTACAATCACTTAATGCCAGCCATACACTTGATGTAAATATTTATACCTTGATTTGGAAGATATGCACATAACTTATACTATTCCATAAGCTATGTATGAAGACTGACAATTAAGTTCATGAACTTATCCTAGAAAAAGTGCTACATACCTCATTGCTGAATATCAATATGATCACCTTCAAAGTCCTCCCCTTGGGAAGCTATGCACCAATGCCAGCACCTAGTCCACCCTTTAAAACAATTTTGGAACTCTTTTTTCTGGAATACCCATCAGAGCTGTCATCATATTACCCTTGATGTCCTGAATGTCATCAAAATATCTTCCTTTCAATAATTCCTTTATCTTTGGGTAATGAAAAAAGTTTTGGGGGCCAGATCAGGTGAGTAGGGAGGGTGTTCCAATACAGTTATTTGTTTACTGGCTAAAAGCTCTCTCATAGACATTGCCATGTGAGCTGGTGCATTGTCGTGATACAAGAACCATGAGGGACCATTTATGAACACACCTTTCTCATGCCTAGGTTTTCGGCTAATATTTTCATATTTCTCTCTCAGTGTTTACTTGTTCTGCTATGCTTCTCACAGTCAGCTAACAATTTTGCTGCACATTTTTGCAATGCTTTCATCAGTTCTGCTCATTACTGGCTGCCCTGACCTCTCTTCAGAACCCCCCCCCCCCCCCCCCCCGTATAATCCATTTGTACACTGCCATTTTCTTCATGGCATTATCTCCATAAACTTGGACTAACATGTCCCTGATTTAACTTCCAATCTTGCCAAGTTTAACAAGAAATTTAATTTTGTTTGTTGTTCTAATTCAAGCTCTGACATTCTCGCGACGGCACACAAAAAACATGCAACAACAATAATGAACCACTCATCAAGACACTGCCATATGTCAACATGAACACAGCTGTGAGACACTGATATGCAAAGGTTATGAAACCTTACTGAGCTGTTTGCACAGTGCTGCCAACGTAATCGCTCGGTGGCAAGTTCATGAACTTAATTGTCAGGCCTCATATGTAAGTGTGTGCCCCACCCATGCTCCACCAAGATTTTACTTAAGTGAATTTTTACCTGCAAAGAATAGCACGTAGGCAGATAATTTTGGTTTATGCATGTAAGTTTACATAAGTGCAGAAATGACTAGAATACTGACATTTATGCGCACATCTGTTAACTAACTTGAAGCAGACCCTCCATGAATTTCCCCCATGAAGAGTAGTTTTATAACAGATCATCTAAATATGAAGGTCATGATGGCACCTACAGTACTTCAGGCTATTTTGTGAAGATAAATTGGCATTTACAGTGCTCATTTTCAAAGCATATAGATGTCTCAAAATAGTCCCAAAAAAGGCTATCTGCCAAAAAGGTCCAAATAGCATTCTTGAAAAAAAACAACAAAAACAAACAACCAAAAAACACATTGCAGTTTGTCCAAATAGTAAGAAAGTGTGTTGGGCGTGGGTAGGAGGCATGTTTTGGATAGGACTAGGGAAGGGCATTCAGCAGCGATAATTGAACAGGAAGAAATGTCTAAGTTTTAGATTTCAAATATCCTAAGTTAAGCCTGTTTCAATCATGTCCAGAGTTTAAAAAAAAAAAAAAAAAGAAGTTGCTTTGATTGAGCAGCTGACCACTGCAGGGATTAAGGCATGACCTCTTTGTAATTTCCCAATACCGGTAGTTACTGTTTCGCTCTCTCTTGCCTGAAAGTGAAACTGGAAAGGTACACCAGTCTCTATAACAGCCAGAAACAAGTGTAAAGTGTAGCCAAGTGATTATTATTTATTTATTCATTTTTTTACCCCATCCTCCCAAAAGAGCCCAGAACAGTTTACAATTCACATACATAGTATAAATCAACAGCAACATCATATAACTGACATTCTTAAACCTAATTAGACATAGCTTCTACAGATTGAGTGTATGTTGAATCATTTCAGATATTAAGAAGATTAAAAAATAGTCACAAATATTTTTATCTAAGAAGTTAAATTTTTGCAGCTTTCCTGAAATTTAACAGTCCTTCTTCATATCTAACCGATGAACATAAGAATAGCCTTACTGGGTCAGACCAATGGTCCATCAAGCCCAGTATCCCGTCTTCATGGAGGCCAATCCAAGTCACAAGTACCTGATAAAAACTCAAATTGTAGCAGCATTCCATGCCACTTATATAGGGCAGTCCAATAGATTAGACCCAGGCTAAAGACACCTTCACCATTCATTTAAGGTTACTAAAAGGTAGCCTCAGCCCCACCACTCCACCGCTAAATCAATATTTCATTGCGGGAAGAATTATGCGAGAACTCATCATTGGCTGCCTCTAACATATTTTTAATACCAAAAGTTTGTTATATCAAAAAGTCTTCATGTACCTCAATAATAGTAATAAATATTCAATGCTTTAAAGCGTCATTGTACTTAGCTTGTTTTTATCCCGGGTTCTACTCCCGGACGTTGGCTGATAAAAACAAGCTAAGTACAATGACGCTTTAAAGCATTGAATATTTATTACTATTATTGAGGTACATGAAGACTTTTTGATATAACAAACTTTTGGTATTAAAAATATGTTAGAGGCAGCCAATGATGAGTTCTCACATAATTCTTCCCGCAATGAAATATTGATTTAGCGGTGGAGTGGTGGGGCTGAGGCTACCTTTTAGTAACCTTAAATGAATGGTGAAGGTGTCTTTAGCCTGGGTCTAATCTATTGGACTGTTATTTATGCTTGAGTGACTAGGGCTGAAATTTAACATTGAATCTTAAAGCCATATTTTGAAGACTTATATAGGGCAAGCAGTGGCTTCCCCATGTCTGTCTCAACAGCAGACTATGGACTTTTCCTCAAGCTACTTTTCCTCAAGCTACATTAACCACTCTCACCACATTCTCTGGCAATGCATTCCAGAGCTTAACTATTCTCTGAGTGAAAAAAAAATATTTCCTCCTATTGGTTTTAAAAATATTACTCTGTAGAGTGTCCCCTAATGTTTGTAAATCTTGATGCAGTAAAATATCGATCCACTTGCACCCATTCTACACCATTCAGGATTTTGTACACTTCAATCATATCTCACCTCAGCCATCTCTTTTCCAAGTTGAAGAGCCCTAACCTTTTTAGTCTTTCCTCATGAGAGGAATTCCATCCCTTTTATCTTCTTGGTCACTCTTCTTTGAACCTTTTCTAGTGCTGCTATATCTTTTTTGAGATAAGGAGACCAGAACTGAATGCCATACTCAAGGTGAGATTGCACCATTGAGCAATACAGAGGTATTATGATATTCTTAGTCGTGTTTACCAGTTCATTTCTAATCATTTCTAGCATCTTGCTTGCTTTATTGGCTACCACCACCCATTGGGTGGAAGATTTAAGAGTATTGTTCATGATGACACCTAGATATTTTTCTTGATCATTGAGGACCCTAGCATCCTATAAATATGATTTGGATTATTCTTCCCAATGTGAATCACTTTGCATTTGTCCACATTAAATTCCATCTGCCATTTGGACGCCCAGTCTTCCAATTTCCTATTATTTGTTGGAATAGAGTGCATTATGTTATGTTACTTGATTATTCATCTGTTTTGCACTATGTATTTGATTTAAAAAATAAATAAAGAATTTATAATAATAAAATAACTCCCCATCTTGTCGGTTCCTGGACCAGTTGCTCCAAGAAGAAGTCATTTATGACGTCTAGGAATTTTTCTTCCCTAGTATTCCCTGATGTAACATTGATCCAGTCAATGTTGGAGTAGTTGAAATCACCCATTAATGTGCTGTTGCCCAATTTGCCAACTTTCCCAATCTCTGAAAACATTTTTTCAGCTATCTGCTCATTCTGTCCTGGGGGGTGGTAGTATAACCCTACCTGTATATTCCTTCCCTTCATACGTGGAATTTCTATCCATATGGATTCCTCACTGTTATCTGTGTTGTGCAGATTGTTTGTTTGATTTAATTCCTTCTTTAACATATAGGTCAACCCCCCCCCACCCCCTTCTAATTTGATCTACTCTATTATTGCAATATAATTTGTACCCAGGTAATACAGTATCCCATTGATTGTCCTCCTTCCACGAGGTCTTTGAGATGCCTATTATATCCACCACACCATTGAGTGCTATATACTCTTAGTCTCCTACTTTATATTTTTAGACTTCTAGCATTTGTATACAGATACTACAAATTGTGTTTTTTCCTTGTGTCTACACGCTGCTGAGAAGATTACAGGGATAACTTGACATATTTACTCTGTTTTCCTTCTTAAGTACTCTTGGCTTTCTTTTACCATTTTTGAAACCTATTGGGATTCCCTAAATGTTCTGCTTCAACATTATCCTTCTAGGATACTCCACACTGAACTATCTGTTCCTAGGTGATTGTTGGGTCCCACCCCCATCTTAGTTTAAAATTTGCTTTATCTCCTTTTTAAATGTTAGAGCCAGCAACCTGATTCCATTCCGGTTAAGGTAGAGTCCAACCTTTTGGAATAAGGCTCCCCTTTTCCTAGAAAGTAGCCCAGTTTCTAACAAATCTAAATCCCTCATCCTTGCACCATCGTTTCTACCAAACTTTGAGACTTTGGAGCTCTGCCTGTCTCTTGGGTCCTGCGTGTGGAATGGGGAGCATTTCTGAAAATGCTACCCTGGAGGATCTGGATTTCAGCTTTCTACCTAAGAGCCTAAATTTGGCCTCCAGAGCATACCTCCAATATTTTCCTATGTCATTAGTACCTATATGTACCAAAACAGCTGGCTCCTCCCCAGCACTATCTAATATCTTATCTAAGTGATGCATGTGGTCTGCTACCTTTGCACCAGCAGGCAAGTGATCAGGTGATCTTCACACCTACCAGCCACCCAGCTATCTGGATGTCTAATGATTGAATCTCCTACTACAATGGCTGTGTTAACTCTTCCCTTCAGGGCTGAAGCCCCTGGAGATAGATCCTTGGTGCAAAAGGATATTACATTTGCATCTCCTGGAGGGCAGGTCCTGGCTACAGGATCATTCCCTGCATCATAAGGGTGATGTTCTCCTTTTAGGAGACTTCCCTCCTCTAAGGTAGCACAGGAGCTGCCAGACTGGAGGTCTCCTCTATATACCTCTCTGTCTCCATTCAGCTCCTCCAAGTCTGCAACTCTAGCCTCAAGGGAACAGACTCATTCGCTGAGAGCTAGGAGCTCTTTGCAGTGAGCACACACATATACAGTAATTTCTTGTCAACTGGGTGATAATCATACATGTGACACTCAGTGCAAAAGACTGGATAGCTCCCCTTTTGCTGTTGGACTACTGACTGCATCTTATTATTGAGCTACTTAATTAAATCCTATTAAGGTACTAGGTATGTCAGACTGGTATAGATGGCCTTGAAATAATTTGTATGCTTCAGTTACTTTTTGAATCTTAGCAAGTAATGACATGTAAGAAAAATATGTAAGAAGGTAAAGGGGATGTAACTCATCTCGTATGAGGAAAGACTAAACAGGGCTTTTCAGCTTGGAAAAGAGATGGCTGAGGGGAAATTTGATTGAAGTCTACAAAATCTTGAGTGGAGTAGAATGGGTACAAGTGGATCAATTTTTCGCTCCATCAAAAATTACAAAGACTAGGGAAATACTTTTAAAACTAATAGGAGGAATAGTTAAGCTCTGGAATGTGTTGCCAGAGGATGTGGTAAGAGCGGATAGCGTAGCTGTAAGAGCAGATAGTATAACTGGTTTTAAGAACGGTTTGGCCAAGTTCCTGGAGAAAAAGTCCATAGTCTGTTATTGCGAAAGACATGGGGGAAGCCACTGCTTGCCCTGTATCGGTAGCATGGAATATTGCTACTCCTTGGGTTTGGGCCAGGTACTAGTGACCTGGATTGGCCACCATGAGAACGGGTTACTGGGCTTGATGGACCATTGGTCTGACCCAGTAAGGCTATGCCTATGTTCTTACTTTGTTCACTTAAGTAGTTTAATTGACTAGGTTGTGCAGTGAACTTTAAACAAATTGTCCCCAGTTCAAATCCCACTTTAACTCTTTTTTGTTGTTGTTGTTTTAATGTGTGGCATCCAGTAACAGAAATATGTAAACCACCTGGAAGACTAAAGGCTATTGAAGCAGTGTATATTTGGGTACAGTAGGCATTTTTCTGTTCCTGTAGAGCTCACAATTACAAATTAAAAGGGTTGAAATAGGATTTGAACCACTAGGCTACCCTTTTGCTCTGCTTGGACATCTGGTGCCAGTTAGATGTCCCTCTCCCTGATTTTTTGTTAATATTTCATTTTGGAAAATGGCTATTCATTTTGGACATTCTTCGCATAAAACATCCATCTCAGGGCTGAACTAAAAATATGGACATTTTTCCTGTTTCAAATTTGCTGTGAGATAGACATCCCAATTTTGACTTGGACATCCATTCAAAAATGTCCCTTCGTGTCTCTTTAAAAAATGACCCTACAAAAGCTGAAGAAATCACATGGCTGTGTAATAGTACATGTATACAATAAACACATTTGCACCTATTTTAAGAATGCACATCAAAAGTGACACTGCCCACACTCCACCCAAATTTCTCCCCTACCATATACTGTATATACCAGAACTGTATACAAGTATGAACGTTCTTGTCTTATGTTTATTTGTACATATAGGGTTATTTTTTTGAAAAACAAATTACTGCAATATACTAACATATATGCTCCAAAAGTCTTTCAAAAATTACTCCCAAAAGGGATCTTAGTGACAGAGGGAGAAAGAAAATCAAAGGGACTACTGTTTAGGCAACATAATAGACAGACTAGGAAGAGAAAATGATCCTTTTTAGTCAACATCTATATTTTTGCTTTATGTTACCTAAGAAAAATGCAGATTTTCACAGTTGCATATACAGGCAGGCCCTGAGTTACAGACGCCCGACTTAAATACGATTCGTAATTAAGAACGTGGTTGCAGCTTCATTTGATTTCACTGAACATTGTTTCCAGTGGCATAGACTCCTACACTTCTCATGAGCAGATTCAGGAATGATGCATGGCCATATTAAGAACAGTTTGTGGTTGTGCATGCTGTACCTTAGAGGGCTATAGTGTTGTGCCTCTTAATCAGTACTTCATCATATATCTACCCAAACCAAGTACTAATAAATCCACTGCATTTTTATTAAACTATCATACAGCTACATGTACCTGAAAATCATATAGCAGTACAAGACTAGGAAATTTTTCCGAATAATTTTTTGTATGGACCTTCAGGTTGCAAGGGGGAATTAAATATTTTCAACTGCTCAAATCTTCGTTGGCCCAAATTTTATTGAAATCATTTATCAATTAATTGTTTCATTATTCATTATTTCATTTGTTTAAAGATTTTTTGTATAAATAACACTTAACTTCAAGTTCTGTTTTCTTTCATTAAATATGAGGGAGAGGTGGTCATATTTAATGAAAGAAAACAGAACTTGAAGTTGTGTTATTTATACAAAAAAAATCTTTAAACAAATGAAATAATGAATAATGAAATAATGAAACAATGAATTGATAAATGATTTCAATAAAATTTGGACCGACCAAGATTTGACCAGTTTGAAGTATCTAATTCCCACCTGCAACCTGAAGGTCAATACAAAAATGTCTTCTGAAAAATGTCCTATTCTTGTACTGCTATATGGTTTTCAGGTACATGTAGCTGTATGATAGTTTAATAAGAATGCAGTGGATTTATTAGTACTTGGTTTGGGTAGTTACCTTAGAGGGAACACTGCTAGGGACAGCTGGCCCTTTTGTCAGCTGGGAGCAGAGGTAAGCAGCAAGAATCTTAAAATCTACAGGTTCTGAGTTACATACAAATCTGGCTTAAGAACAGCTTTAAAAACTTAACTTGTTCTGGAGTTTCTTATTATGGATACAAATTTGCTTTTATTAAAAAATATATAATTTTACAGGACCTGGATCCCATTGTCCATACCACTCTGCTAGGATATCAATACAGGCTGGATCCTTCAGTGGCCATCGCAAAGCAGGCTTTCTTCATACCATTTCATATTCCCTTATAAACTGTATAAATTTGGTTTTGGAAAGTACCGTATTTTCGCGGATATAACGCGCGCGTTATACGTGATTTTACGTACCGCGCATACCCCTCGCGCGGTATATGCCTGAGCGCGGTATACAAAAGTTTTTAAACATAGTTCCCACCCCGCCCGACGCCCGATTCACCCCCCCAGCAGGACCGCTCGCACCCCCACCCCGAACGACCGCTCGCACGCGCTCCCACCCGCACCCGCATCCACGATCGGAGCAAGAGGGAGCCCAAGCCCTCTTGCCCGGCCGACTCCCCGACGTCCGATACCTCCCCCCCCCCCCCGGCAGGACCACTCGCACCCTCACCCCGAAGGACCGCCGACTCCCCAACAATATCGGGCCAGGAGGGAGCTCAAACCCTCCTGGCCACGGCGACCCCCTAACCCCACCCCGCACTACATTACGGGCAGGAGGGATCCCAGGCCCTCCTGCCCTCGACGCAAACCCCCTCCCCCCAACGACCGCCCCCCCCCCAAGAACCTCCGCCCGTCCCCCAGCCGACCCGCGACCCCCCTGGCCGACCCCCACGACACCCCCACCCGCCTTCCCCGTACTTTGTGTAGTTGGGCCAGAAGGGAGCCCAAACCCTCCTGGCCACGGCGACCCCCTAACCCCACCCCGCACTACATTACGGGCAGGAGGGATCCCAGGCCCTCCTGCCCTCGACGCAAACCCCCTCCCTCCAACGACCGCCCCCCCCAAGAACCTCCGACCGACCCGCGACCCCCCTGGCCGATCCCCCCACCCCCCTTCCCCGTACCTTTGGAAGTTGGCCGGACAGACGGGAGCCAAACCCGCCTGTCCGGCAGGCAGCCAACGAAGGAATGAGGCCGGATTGGCCCATCCGTCCTAAAGCTCCGCCTACTGGTGGGGCCTAAGGCGCGTGGGCCAATCAGAATAGGCCCTGGAGCCTTAGGTCCCACCTGGGGCGCGGCCTGAGACACATGGTCGGGTTTGGCCCATGTGCCTCAGGCCGCGCCCCCAGGTGGGACCTAAGGCTCCAGGGCCTATTCTGATTGGCCCACGCGCCTTAGGCCCCACCAGTAGGCGGAGCTTTAGGACGGATGGGCCAATCCGGCCTCATTCCTTCGTTGGCTGCCTGCCGGACAGGCGGGTTTGGCTCCCGTCTGTCCGGCCAACTTCCAAAGGTACGGGGAAGGGGGGTGGGGGGTCGGCCAGGGGGGTCGCGGGTCGGTCGGAGGTTCTTGGGGGGGGGCGGTCGTTGGAGGGAGGGGGGTTTGCGTCGAGGGCAGGAGGGCCTGGGATCCCTCCTGCCCGTAATGTAGTGCGGGGTGGGGTTAGGGGGTCGCCGTGGCCAGGAGGGTTTGGGCTCCCTTCTGGCCCAACTACACAAAGTACGGGGAAGGCGGGTGGGGGTGTCGTGGGGGTCGGCCAGGGGGGTCGCGGGTCGGCTGGGGGACGGGCGGAGGTTCTTGGGGGGGGGCGGTCGTTGGGGGGAGGGGGTTTGCGTCGAGGGCAGGAGGGCCTGGGATCCCTCCTGCCCGTAATGTAGTGCGGGGTGGGGTTAGGGGGTCGCCGTGGCCAGGAGGATTTGGGCTCCCTCCTGGCCCAATATTGTCGGGGAGTCGGCGGTCCTTCCGGGTGGGGGTGCGAGTGGTCCTGCCGAGGGGGGAGAAGAATCGGACGTCGAGGGGGGGCATCAGGCTTTCAGGATGGGGACAGGACTTCAAGGGGGGACAGGCAGATCTTCAAGGGGGACAGGCAGACCTTCAAGGGGGGACAGGCAGACCTTCAAGGGGGGACAGGACTTCAAGGGGGACAGGCACGGAGAGGCGGGGCAGTGCACCGAAAGTCAGGGCGGGTGAACGGTGAGTCGGGGCAACCAGAGGAGAGTCGGGGCAGTGCACCGAAAGTCAGGGTGAGTCGGGGCAACCAGAGGAGAGTCGGGGCAGTGCACCGAAAGTCAGGGTGAGTCGGGGCAACCAGATGAGAGTCGGGGAGGGCGAAAGGAGAGTCGGGGTGGCCAGAGGAGAGTCGGGCAGCATGCGCGTTATATGCCTGAGCGCGGTATAGAAAAGTTTTTGTACATATCATCGTGATTTCTGCGCGCTATACCCCTGTGCGCGTTTTACAATGGTGCGCGTTATATCCGCGAAAATACGGTATACAGTTATTTTCCCACACTGTAATCCACTGTGGGTCACAATGAGCCGTAGAAGACAGATCCTATCAATGCATTGACTCTAACAGAACTGATATTTGTATTGCATAGAAGCCATGTGGGGTTATTAGTGGTTAATATATTTGATTGAAAAAATTATGGAGAATTGCTTAAAATACAATTTCTGCAACCATCAGAATCTCCAAAACCCTTATGGCTTTAAATTCATTTTCCATATAGTCTCTGTCCTGAAATCATGATTAACTCAACCATAATTCTTTTGGTACTAGGCAGAAACCAACGTAAAAATCTTACAAAAGAATTTATTTCAACTCTGGAGATTTATTGACTGGATCTTAATGACATCTGAGAGTAAATGTCATGTCTTGAGCATCTAGCACAGAAAACATGGGGAAAAATTTTAGAAAGCAATGAAAACCGGTTGAGTCAAAACCAGGTGAAATGACAGCTGATAAGATGTTAAATACATTTACCCCTGGATTCTATATATGGTGCCCAAATTCGAGTGCTGATCCAAGATGCGTGTAGAACATAATTGGCTAATGAGCAATAACCAATTATTGAAGTTAATTGGAATTAATTAGGATTTGTGCATACATCTGTCTGGTGGCTATTGTATAATGCTGGGTGCCCAAATCCCATAGTGTGCAACCAAAAAGGGGACATGAGCAAGGGAGGGGGGCATGGGTGATGTTATAGAAAACAAAGGATCTATACCCAACTTGTGCACCAGGAATTACACTATGTTTCAGCTGGCATAAGTCTGGGCTCAGAGTTAGCCTCAGAAAATTGTTCGAAGTGCTATTCTTTAAAGAGCATGCACGCTTAATAGACTAGTGCCTAGTGCTGTTTTTTTTTTTTTCAAACACTGAATTTTGAGCACCATTTAAAGAATTCCCCACTTATCATCTACATTGCCACCAAATCAATATCCTAAGAGGACTTGACTTAATAGATCTTACAAATAGAGCAGGGTTGGCCCTGGCCAATATCAGAACAGGGGTCACCAGGGTATTATAGGTGCTATAGGCTGCTATCTAGTCGTAGGCATTGTGGTGAGACCATAATTACTAAACCTTAAATACCCAGGAATGGAGAGAAGAGAAATGGGTACGCAACAATATACCCTACAAATGCAAAATATAAATACAGTATTGCCTTTAATAGAAAGGAACCTACTACCAGGTCTCTGATTATGGACTAATGATTACAGTATATACTCTTGTCTCATAAAAAAATAAAATATTTTCAGCTTTATTAACTCTGTTTCCAGCAAGTAAAATGATAGCACATGGTGATGTGGAATCATGGGCTTGTATTTCTGCTTATCCTAGTGGCCATTTTAAAATCTTTTTTTTTTTTCCTGCCAGGGTGCAAATAGTGCTCACCATTTAAACATCACTCTCGATCCAAAAGCTGACCCATTCTATAATATAATAAAAGATTTGGAGAATTAACTGGATCATGTATGTTTGAGGGTGAATTGCACATACTTGAAAATTATGGAAAATCTATCTGGAAGCTCGCCTGCTTATCAGATGGTTGAAGAGTTCTGAGGTGGGTGTTTCCGGGTCTTGATGTCAGGTAGAAAAAAAAGAGACCAACTGATATTCCTACTAAAATTCAAATTGGTGACCAACTAACTTTCCCACCAAAATTCAAATTGGTGACCAATGGACTGCCCTGTTCCCAATCAGGTCAGGGGACTAACTATTTACAAAGACAAACTGCAGACCTCACACATAACCATAGCATAATGGCTGAAATGTCAGTTTCTACCTGACAAGATGCAGCGAGACCCAGAAACCTGGAACAAGCACAATGCCAGCTGCGGAAACCCTGAAACAACAGTTCTGAGGTGGGCCTCCTATGCTTCTTAACCTTATCCTGAAGGGACATCTAGCCAGTCAGATTTTCTGGATTATCACAATGACTAGTATCAGATAGATTTGCATATAATAGGTCTCCAGTACATGCAAATCTATTTGATGTATATTCATTGTGGTGTGCCTCCAGGATAGGGTTGAGAAGCACTGGCCTACCTGAGCCTGGTCAAAATGTAAAATCCTTACCCTTATATAGACTATTGTGTGGGGGTGCCATAGTGGTGGTATGTACCAAAGAAAGAACAAAGGTAAGTTAAGCTAGGCTGCCAGAGATTGATTTATTTAGGAAGGTGAGGAAGCCTAAACTAAGCAGCAAACCTTTAGTGAGGTTTCTCCAACCCTCTGGAATGTTTTACCTGTGGCCATAAGGAAAGAGATAAGTGCTCTTTTTAGAAAAAAAAAAAAAAAAAAGGAAGTACAACTTTTATATTTTTTTCTGCTGAAAAATAACTGAATACTTTTTGGTTGTTGTGCACTTATAGAAGGGTGGGAGGGTGTTTTTCTGTTTTTGTATTAAAAAATAAAAATCAATTTAAAAGTAAATACATGGCAGATGTTCTAACCACTAGTATTCACAGATGCTATGATTTATAGATATTAACCAGACAGCCACTCTTTTGTTCTATAAATGTACCGTATTTTCACGCATATAACGCGCGCGTTATACGTGTTTTTACAAACCGTGCATAACCTTGTGCGGTATACGCGTGAGCGCATTGTACAAAATTTTTTTTACATAGTTCCCCCCCGATGTCCGATTCACCCCCACCCCAAAGGACCGCTTGCACGCACCCGCACCCCCACCCCGAAGAACCACTCGCACGCGCTCCCACCCGCACCCGCACCCCCACCCCGAAGGACCGCTCGCACGCACCCGCACCCCCACCCCGAAGAACCGCTCGCACGCGCTCCCATCCGCACCCGCATCCCCACCCTGAAGGACCGCTCGCACGCACTCCCACCCGCACCCGCACCCCCACCCTGAAGGACCGCTCGCACGCACTCCCGTCCTCTTGCCCCAGCCAACCGCGGCACCCCCGACACGATCGGGGCAAGAGGGAGCTCAAGCCCTCTTGCCCCAGCCAACCGCGACACCCCCGACACGATCGGGGCAAGAGGGAGCTCAAGCCCTCTTGCCTCCCCCGACACGATCGGGGCAAAAGGGAGCCCAAGCCCTCTTGCCCCACCGACTCCCCAACTCCCCGACAATATCGGGCCAGGAGGGAGCCCAAACCCTCCTGGCCACGGCGACCCCCTACCCCCACCCCGCACTACATTATGGGCAGGAGGGATCCCAGGCCCTCCTGCCCTCGACGCATACCCCCTCCCCCCAACGACCACCCTCCACCAAGAACCTCCGACCGCCCCCCCAGCCGACCCACGACCCTCCTGGCCGACCCCCACGACACCCCCACCCCCTTCCCCGTACCTTTATGTAGTTGGCCGGACAGACGGGAGCCAAACCCGCCTCTCCGGCAGGCAGCCAACGACGGAATGAGGCCGGATTGGCCTATCCGTCCCAAAGCTCCGCCTACTGGTGGGGCCTAAGGCGCCTGAGCCAATCAGAATAGGACTGGGAGCCTTAGGTCCCTCCTGGGGGCGGGGCCTTGGGCACATGGTCGGGTTGGGCCCATGTGCCTCAGGCCCCGCCCCCAGGAACAGGCGGGCGAAAGGAGAGTCTGGGTGGCCAGAGGAGAGTCGGGGCGGGCGATAGGAGAGTCGGGCGGCGACGGGAGAGTCGGGCAGCATGCGCTGTATACGGGTGTGTGCGGTATATAAAAATTTCTGTACATAGATTTGTGTTTTCCACGCGCTATACCCGTGTGCGCGTTTTACACGGGTGCGCGTTATCTACGTGAAAATACGGTACTGGCATGTGTAGGCATACTATCATTTTTTTTTTCATTATGTTTTCCCTTGTTGCGCTTTTCCACCAAGTAATCATTCACAGTCTTCTCCATTAAGATTCCCAGATAGGCTTGATACACCTCTAAGTCTGTGGTAAGGTTTAGTTCACACAAAACTGGCTGTCAAAAGTCATATAACTCCTTGTTGGTAAGTGACATGAGAGAGCAAGAACACCTGGTTTTAAAATCTCATTTTAACAATATTTTTTTTTAAGCAATTGACTGTACATACATACTTACAAAATCTAATTAGTGAGTCTTATTTTCTGTTTTTGGGCCAAATTCCAGAGGGCTGCTACTGTTGCACTGCCTTTAAATTTTACATTTGGCTTAACTTCAGTGTGATCTCTAAATCAAATAGACCCTTCCAAAAGTCTTTCCTGTACATTTTATCAATGCAGGTAAACGAGAATTTTTAAAGAAGAAACAGAAGGTGGGAGAAATCCCTTTGGATAACAAGGCCCAATTTATTGCTGGCTTGAATTCGATTTGGAGTTGGAAATAAGCCAGTAAAGAAAATCTGGTTTCCCACTGACTAGGCAATGAAGGACTCTTAAAATCATCATCTTTCACATTTGATGTATGGTTTGGCCTACTGAGTTGATTCTAATAAAGTACCAGCAGGGATAATGAAAAACCCTTATCATCTTCTAATCCTGCTAATTGCTGTGTCACACATAGTTTTAAATAATCATAAACCTAGTTGCCAGACAGTTAAAAAAAAAAAAAGTATTTTCTTTTATCCAAGATGTTGGTTTTGAACAGTTGAATTGTTCTATTATGTCTTAGCAGGAAATTTAATGACAGAACAACGGGCGATATCCATTCTTGTATGAAAGTTTGCACTCATAAAATGTAGCACTCTAGAGCAATGTTTTTCAACTTTTTTACACCTATGGACCGGCAGAAATAAAAGAATTATTCTGTGGACCGGCATCGGTCCGTGGACTGGTGGTTGAAGAACACTGCTCTAGAGGAAAATCAGTACTTTGAAACTTATCTTTGGCTGGTCCTATCATGGGGGGTCCCATAATGTTGTTAACATGCTTAATTCAACATTTGCCTTTATCCCATTAAAGGTCTCCCCCCCCCCCTCGACACACACAAATGTTTTCAACAAAAATTCCTAATTAAAATAAAGCTAAATTGTCAACCCTATCAACATTCTTGAAACAGGAAGTGAAATAAAACAGCTATATATTTACTTTTTATCATTGAATGAGCTTCCTTCAAGTACTAGTGGTAAACAAAAAAGAAAAATAAATAAAAGGCCACTTTTTGTAATTTAATTTCACCTTACACACTCAGCCAAACCAAAAATCAAGTCTTATGAATCTTTCTAGTGATTAGATACCTCAAGATCATCAAACATTTACCTCTGCTTCCCAGCAGTTGAAATGGTTTTAGGAGGATCATGGTTCATACCTCACATTCCCTGGAGCCAGAGATGGTGTACGTGCAGGGTCCTGATCCATTTACCAATACATCCATGGTCTCAGAGTTTGTAGGCTTGTAGTCCACATAATACTCCTGTAAAGGGGAGTTCATTTGCCTCTCTGATTCTCTGACCTTTTTCCTACGTTTCTTCATGAGCGAATGTTGCTGGAGTTGTTTCATGCTTGCTGGATAACGCTTCCAGGATACATAAATGACCAACAAAATCATAGCAACAGAAAGGAAGAGAGCCACGCTCCCTGCAATGATTTTATGAAATGAAACATGCTCATATTCTTGCTCTGAAGCAGTGGTCTGCAAGCCTGGGGAAGGACTTTGTGAAAAAGCAGTTGGTGGGTTACTTTCTAGCTTGAAAACTGTGGGTTTAGGAATGAACTGAGGTTTTGGAGGAGTTTTCGGTGCTGAGTGCGCTCTTTCAGTAACAACAATTTGGATTTCAGCACAGATATTATATGTTTCCACAGCATCAATGACTTTTTCTCCCTGGATCTGCTTGGGGCCTGCACAGATCATTGTGCTTTCTTTATTTCCTTTGAAATTCTTTAGCCAAAAGACCAGAGGACAAACAATTCGACTGCATTCCCACATATTTCCAGACAAAGTTATGGATGTTAATGAAATCCAGGCATTGATTGTTTCCTGGGAAATGTTGGTGAGCTTATTGGAATCCATGTTGAGTTTTTGCAAATTGGGCAGACATTGAAATGTCTGAGGTTCAATCCCTTGAATATCATTCCCTGATAAATCCAAATTGTGTAATGAACTCCAAGTCCATGTTAGACCTTGGTTGATAGAGCGAATCCTATTCCATTGTAAGTAAAGTGACCGTAGATTGAAGAGGCGTGGGAAATGAGCAAAGTTGACCTTTGAAAACTGATTGTGCTCCAAGTGAAGCTCTGTTAATTTCAAGAGACCAGCAAAAGCATTACGTGATAAGCTGCGTAGGCGGTTGTAACCCAAATCCAAGAAGTCAAGGTTACGACAGTCTTGAAAAACTCTTATTGGCACACTTTTTAATGAGTTTGACCGAAGATGTAAAATTAAGAGTTTGCGAAGGCCTTTAAACTGCTCGTGTTGCAACATTTGTAGTTTATTGTAAGAAAGATCCAGATTGCGGAGATTGGGGACTGAATGAAAAGTCTTATTGTGCAGATTTGTAATTTTGTTGGAGCTCAGAATTAATTCCTTTAGCCTCCGGATCCCTTGGAATGCATCCTCATCTATGGAGCTGATGTAATTATGGTCAAGATAAAGCCATATGAGCTGGGTCAGACCAGCAAACTGATTCAGCTTAAGCTTTTGGATGCTGTTGTACCGCAAAGATAAACCTTGAGACCCAGCAGAAATATTCTGAGGGATGTCTCTGAAGGCATGAGACTCACAGTACACAATTTTGCCATCACATCTGCAGTTCTTTGGGCAGGCTCTCTGAGCATCTACCACCCAAATAAGCAGCAAACTGAGAAGTATCACCAGCACCACAGTCGCGCCCCTTAGCTGCTTAACTAAATAGAAACCTACAAAATTAAAAAAGAAGATAAAATATGCATTGCAAAGCTATTGAAATGAATCAGCAGCAGATTAAGAGTGCCAGAGGTGCTTCTTTTAATGCATTATGGATGCACTTCATTTCCAAGTAACTCATATGACATTTTTCTTCTTTCTAATTGCAATATTTGTTGTATACATAAGTACTGCAGGGCTTCCCAATACTATCATAGCAACCCCACAACCAGTTGGGTTTTCATGAAATCCATAATTAATATGCATGAGATAGATTTGCATATTTTAAGTCTTCAGTGTATAGAAATTGACATGAAGCATATTATTTGTGAATATCCTTAAATCCCAACTGGCTATAGGTCCTCCAGTATAGGTTTTAGGAATCCTGGAGTACTGTTTTGCAGTATATTTTCATTACGACTTTGTGATTTACACTCCTCAAGGACACTGAGCATTTGCAGCTTCTGCAATTAAATTTTGCACAATAATATTTTATGGCCCTGCTCACCAGAAAATGACTAATGTTTTAGATAATCACTTTTTTCTTTTAATTGAGTCATTGCGTTGACTACTAGTTTTCAGTTTAACAAATGAAATGCTGTTTTGGAAAGATCAATAATTACATTATTTTCTTTTTTTTTTCCAATTTGTTTTGATTCTAATTTCACTTTTGTTTTCCCAGGAAATAAGGAGCTAGTTTTCTATCTTGTTGTCCGAGCTCTGTACTGTTTGTGTGTGTGTTTGTGTGTTAAAGCTCATCTCCATCACAAAGTTGAAAAGTCAGGCTTACATTAAAAAAAAAAAAAAAACCCTTGTTGCTAGTTTTGCAATGTTGGATTTCACAGGAAGAAATTGTTGGCAAAGGTGCCCAGTACTGAATGTTTGTTATTCTGGATGAATGGACTGAAGAGGAGAAGGAGGGAGGGTCAGGGTGTCTCTTAACCCTCTGCATGCCTCTATCTTTCTCTTTCCCCTTCCCCATACACTTTCTCTGGCATCCAATAATTTCCATACAGCTAGAGTTAACCTTATTGGAAGAGAAGCTGCATTTCATGGTGATTTATAATTTGGTAGCCAGTCTTTTCCTGGGCATTAAATTGGATATTATAAGTGGCAGATGCCCTCCAAATCTAGTTGCTATGTTAGAAATAGGGGGAGGATGCAGCAATAGGATAAGCATAAAAAAAAAAAAAAAGAAAGAAAAGCCTTAGAGCCCAGAGACTGTCTGGGTCCCTTTCTGCAATGATTTTGGTTAATAAGGCATCTCATTATTTTCAAACATTCCTTATGGAGAAGACTGGCTGCAGGAAGTGTTTTCCCAGTTACCATGCACAAAAGGGAGCCACTTGAAAGCAATAAAAATAAATAAATAAATAAATTAGAACGATTGGCAGGTGAAGGATGGGAACTGAGCGGCTGTGTTAGGATCCAATTGCAGGTGAAAAATGAGTCCTTGTTTTAAATTTTGAAAGCAAAGACAGGGCACAGTAAATCCCTCCTCGCCTGCAGAAAAGTCTTTGCCACCCTGACATCATGCATCTATTACCTAGACATGCCAGCAATATTAATGTGCAAGAAATCTCCCCTGTTATTTCCAAGGCATGAACTGAACGTATGCACCTGTGTGCCTATGTCTGTGTTAACACATCAGCTCTCCGGTTTCTTACCCTTAATTAATGGCAAAAGTGCTACAGAAAATAAAATATCCCCAAATTATAATAGCAAGTTCAATGAGTCACTTATCAAACTAGTACCCAGTTGCCGTTAGCCTGCTGTCTGCTAACCTGACTTAAAAATATATTATGTCCGGCAAAATGCAAGAATCAAAAGTTCACTTACCCATTCTTTATAATCCAGTAGTCTGGCCCCCTTTGCAGCCTGTTTATTCCTTTTCTTTTTTTCTATATTATAACCTTCATGGCAGGGCACATGTCAGTCACGCCATCCTGATCCGGCATGCATGCCAGTAACCCCATACAAAGTTGTCCCCCCCCACCCTCGAGAGAAACAACACAATTTGGGCAGGGGGGTAACAAGGGAGAATGGATCAGGGGAGGGGAGGTACCCCCCCTCTTCCGTGGCTCGTAGGGCTGCTTTTGTTTAATTCCTCAGAAAAAGCATCAAGATTTAATCTGCAGTCTGCACAGGGAGGCTCCAGCACATCGCAGAGGTAGGCAACTTCTCTGTCATATAATACCTGGCATTCCTTGTTATGCTGCCTCTTGCCATCCCTGGCTAAGGCAGCCTGTCCACTGCCTCTCCAGCTCTTGAAGAAGTCAGCCTACAGCAATCTGCAAAGCTCCCAGTTTAAAGCTAGGACAGCTTTATCCGTTTAGCTGGTCAGGTTTAAAATGTTTTGTAGCTGTGCTGAAAGGCAGCCCTTGTCTAATGCTGAAGGCTTCCTGGAGACTGCTGATGCTTTGGAGCTATTCTCTGCTAATGCTCCAGTTTGTGATACACTGAGTGCCCTCCACTGGAGAAAACAGATTGCACATTAAAAGCATGAACAAGCAAGCTTCTCATCCCTATGTCAAATGAAATCAAATATGTAATAATAATAACAACAACAACAATATTCTATATGCACATACAGTTAATAGCAGAGGGAGTTTATTTTATACGGATTGTTCAAACATGTGATATCCTGCATTGATCCAGTTCATTATAGGTATAGACAGATGGCAGAGGAACGAGGCAGTGGGGTGAGCACAGAAGGAAAGTTAGCATTCATGTGTCCCATTTTCCTCCCCCCACTGAGGAAATAGAGAAGAAAAAAAGAAGCATTTAATAACTAGAGCAGTCGTCAGACATAATGAGAATAACTGTCATGAGTTATATCAAATATTTTTAAAAGCACTTCGGTACGCAACAATGTGTAGCTTTAAACTAGTGGAAACAATCACTCAATCAGATGTTTAAATTTAAATATTATTCTAGATTTCTTTTGTTCTTAGCTTGTTATCATTGTCTTCTCTGCTTTTAACTTGTTTCTTTTTTGGGGGCCTCATTTGCTTTCTCCATCTTCTCTCCCCTCCATCTGTCCGACACCTGTCCTACCTCTTCCATTATCCTTCATGCCATCATTTTGTCTTTCCAGTCTGTCCCTTCTTTCACCTCCCCTTTAATTTTCTCCTGCTTCTCTAATGCCTTACCCTTGGCTTCCCATTACCACTCCCTTAAATAATATGCCTCACAGATTTCCATCGTCATCTTCTCTTCTGTCTACCTCTCAATCACTCATCCCCATTACCTCTTTCAGATCTAGTTATCCCTCTGTTTCTCACACTTACACAATGTTTATTCTTTCCTACAGTGGCACTTCTCTCAGTCCCTTCATCCAGTGCTCTTTGTCTCACTACCTTTCTCTAGTGGTACCTCTCTTCTTTTCCCCCTTCTTCCAGTTTCCTTTTCATGCTCCAGCTTCTTCCAATGCTACTTTTCAATCTCCCTCCTTTGGCTGAAAAAAAAAAAGTAATGATTGGGTCTACCAGAGAAGCAGGAATAGCGCTTGAAGGCTCCATTGGCTGCAACCTGTGATTTTGGCATCTGACATCATCTGGGTGCCATCTCTCTCATCTTCCCATATAATTGAGCTGCCACTTCAGCGCGGCCGCAGGGCATAGTCAAAGGGAGGCCACTTGGGAGCCCCTTGGAGCAATGGGGAGTCAATTGGAGCTGAGAGGAGTAAGGTGTTATTCTGAGGGATGTTATTTCCAGCAATACCGAGTGGAGCAAGGGTCAGAGGTAACTTTTGTTCTCTTTCTGCTAAGACTAATTTTTTGATATGGAAGGACACAAGAGGAAACCAAAAAACTGAGACTGTTACATCAACACCCAAAGTGGTAGGTCCTATGGACAAACACTTAGTGGTTGCTCCTCTTACGGAACCTCTTCCAGATAACTATTTCTCTAAATGGAATATCACTGTCTCCCCCTCTTAGAATTCCTCCCATTCAACCTCAATGATTATATCCGGAGACACCGGATCAGCAAAACTCTATAAAAGGGACAACTGTTCCTGTATCAAAATTATTGCCTAAGGAAGTGATATTTCCTAAAGATTTAGGCCCAAATTCTGTAACCAGTGCCTAAAGTTAGGCACCTATTTCAGAGGCACCCAACTAGATAGACGCCTATCTAAATTGGACAATGAGTCGTGGCTCGTGGCCAGCGTGCTGTTTATGGGACGATATTGGAATAGATATCAGGAGCATGATAGTGCAGTATTTTTGTGGACGTTTTTCTACAAAAGGCCAGTTTTTCGTATGATTCTGGGTAATTCTAGTTAGATAATTCTGTGTTAGTTAAGGACCACGCCCAAATAGAAGCGTACGGAAAAACAGGTGAATAAAAATTTGAATATAATGTAGCTAAGGCCAGAGAAAAACACACTAAGGATTAATATAAGGGAAAGCATAATAATATCTGTGTATGTACTTTGCTGTTGAGCCAAATCATGGTGGAAATCATGATTACATGATTACATAGAATCCAGTTTGGGTTCTCTGTTTGGACACCATCTTGTGCCAGTGATTAGTTTTCTGCCTTCTTTGTCCTCTCTGAGTTTTTCCCGCTCCCAGCCTCGTAACACCAGATGTGCTTGCTTTAGACTGGTAAAGAAGGATAATGTGCCCCAAACTGAATTGGATGTAGTTTTGAATGAAAATTATGATTTATTGAATGAATGAAAGCTTGGCCAAGCAAAGAGTGAATGAAACAAATATGATTGGATTGAAGTGTAGGACTGTGTTGCTTTGAAAAACATATTTTATATATTTTAAACCTGAAGAAACACTAAGGAAAATCCTAAGGCAGCATCTGGAAGTAATTAGAGTCAGCCTCAAGAATAGGAAGAAGGGAAGCATTGGAAGTCCACGCTTCAGGGAGAGGAGAGGGGGACTTAACCCCCCTTCCTCCAGAGTAAGGTTTCTGTGTAAGGCTGTGCAGTTTGAACCTGTCAGCTTAGGAAGAGTTTTTTCCTTTAGGGCTGAGAATTTCATAGCACCATGTTAATAATTATAGATTCTTTTGAATGTTATAATGTTAATTCAGAAATCAAAAGTAATTTTCTGAAAACTTTGTATAACTTTTAAACATGGAGGAATGTTTCTTTGTCCAACTTTAAGACCACCCTTAGGATTGTTATTGGTTGATTATGATGATGATGTCACGAAAAGCCAACAGCATATAGTCCCTCTTCCCAAAAGTGGAAGTAAATAAGAGGTCGGGAACTACAGGCCTATAAATCTTACTTCTGTGGTATGTAAATGAATGGAAAAGTTTTTTAAAGCAGAGAATAGTGAAGTTTCTTGAATCAAATGGATTACAGGATCCGAGGCAACATGGATTCAATAAAGTCAGGTCTTGTCAAACAAATTTCATCAATTTCTTTGATTAAATGACTAGAGAATTGAGCCAATTGGAGTCTTAGGCCCATCACAGAATGTACCGTGAAGGGAAGGCAACCATTTTGGAGTGGCAGGCCTACTGGGTAGAGGGTGTGAGCATCCCTCCAGCCTTCTTTGTACAGATATGGGAGTGGAGGTTGTGGGGATGATTGTCAGGGTAGACTTAGGTATATCAGGAAGGTTTTAGCTTTAAGGGGTGTGTCGTGGGGTTCTGGGAGGGAATTGTCAGTTCCAAGGGAGTTCAGCAGTTCCAGGGGGGTGGCGGAAGGAGGAAGTAGGCATTCCTCCTGCTAGGTGACTTCTTGTGGGGTGGGTTCGGGAGCAGGAGGAGTGTACATACCTCCTGCAGGCCGACATCATGGGGGGAATTCCCTGACACGGCTGCTCAGCTGATCATGGCAGGGAGATTCCCTTCCCACTACCAGCTGATGGCAATGTGATTCTTTAACTGACACCTATGACATGGGTGCCAATTAGAGAATTGGGCCAGTTAGGCAGGGTTAGGTGTCTGTCCACGATTCATTATAGGACACTAGTGTGCATTTCTCAACAGCTGTGAGAGAGGCCTCAACAGCTGTGAGAGACCCCTCCTATGGGAGGGGTCTTAAGTACCTGGGCCAATCAGGGTTTTAGGCCCATCCCCAGTGCATCCCATGATGCATCGGGAAGGGGCAAGCCCACCATTCTCAATAAGGTGTGGGGCAGGAAGATTGGGGGGGATCCGGGTGGGGGGGGCTTAGGGGGATCTGGATGGGCTTGGGGGGTCTAGGTGTGCTACTTTTCAGGATGGGTGGTTCCGACAGGCAGGACTGGGCATCTCTCCTCCAGTGATCTTTGTGGGGGGGGTGGAGGAGTTCTAGCAGGAGGGATTGGGCATCCCTCCTACTGGTAGTCTTCACGGGGGGAGGGAGGGACAATTTGCCGCAGGCGCTAAACTTATCGCAGCAGGGAGATCCCTTGCCACGATAAGCTCAGTGGCCATGTCTGCTTGAAGTATAGGCCAACATTGTGCTGGCCTACATTTTAGGCGCCAATCGCGGGCTTAGGAATGCACCTCAGGCTGCCTAGGGCTGCCTAAGTTCACCTAAGACCACTTCCGGGTGAAACCACTCCCACACCTAGCCTTAGGCAAGCTTAGGCAGTCCTACGTGATTCCCTAAGCTCACAGAGGCATCTACAATGTAGGCGGCCTGCTCAAGATTTTTTTTTTTTAAACGTGCATCTAATTGGTGGTTAGACAGCAATAGGCCACCTAAAATTGGGATGCCGTTTATAGAATTTGCTCCGAAATACATGCTAAGCAATATTCTTTAAAGGGTACTATGCTTAGACCCCCAAATTATCTATATGTTGCCTTAAGTTATGCATGCAAATTGGTGGCTACTAATATTAAGCTAAGTAAACATTATTGAAAAAGTTTTAAAAAGTTTTGAAATATAAGAAAAATATGACTAAAAAAAATTAATTAAAAGACAAAAATAATAAAAAAGATATATAAATATACATAAACTACTGATCCTATGACGATTGGGTTCAGTGATAATATTCACATGAACCAATGGGATTCTTTAGCCCTCTGAGGAATGGTTTAACTTAAGAAGACTGGTATTGGATTTAATGTAAGCACTATTGAAGTTCGGTCTGAAAATAGCCTTTAATATTGATACTGATTTGATAAAAGTTATGGCATGCACTGGTACTTACTGTGATTCTATAAGGTGCACATACTTTTATAGAAGTGTGCTAAGTGCTGTTCTAGTTGGCACCAATTTTTGGGGGCGTCATATATAGATTATGGTTCAGAGTGCCTTTACAGAATACTAACAGTGTGGATCATCCTAGTATCTACCTTTGGGTGTATGTGTTGAATCCAGCTCCTAATTGTTAGAACATAAGGCTGAGAACCAGGGGAGCTCAGCTCAAATACCACTGCATCTGCTCTGCATCTGCCCTTACGGCACCACTACAACTTCTTTGTTTAAAATATTTCATCTTCAGGGCAACGCGGCTCTTCCAAACTGCTCCCTCTTCAGGGCAGCTCCATTGCCAACAGGAGTTGCCCCACCGACATAACCATCGTCGCAGGGAACAGATTGGACTGGTGTGGGAGACGAGCTCCGCCTCCTGACTTCCCTAACAGCACGGATCTTTTGAACTGCACACTCTTCATCCCACTACCCTACCTTCCTATCTCCACTCTCCACACACACAGAAAAAGAACAAACAAAAAACAACAACAATAAAAAACAAAACCAATGAAGAGAGCTTATCTCCTACGAGCACCACTTAAGATCCTCAATCCATCAAAATGAAATTCTCATTCGCCCAAATTCTCCCAATTCTTTACCTTTCCAGCCTGACAGCTGTGCACAATGCATTCCCCAGCAAAAAACCCCACCCCTCATGGCACCCCAAACAACAGAGTTCCAAACCCCTTGATCCCCCCAATATTTATTCAAAGAACCTTCAAACCCACCACAAAACCATCCCAATACTCTGGAACAAAAACACCAACAACAAAAGACAGAAAAAAACAACCCCCTTTCAAACCACCCACCAATCCACATCCAGTAAAACAATCAGCCAAATCAAAAAACGGAAATACCCTCACCCACATCCACTGTATGTATTCCAATGCAAGTTTGGTAGTAAATAAGTTATTTCTCTTGAATGACCTAATCTCATCCAACAACCTAGACCTCTCATTCATAGTGGAAACTTGACTAAAGGACCTAGATAGCCCGGAACTATCCCACCTCTGCCCTCAAGGGTACAATATACTGCAATTCCCTAGAAAGCTCAAGTGAAGAGGCGGCCTAGCAATAATATACAAAAGCTCCTACATCATCACTGAGCTAGACTCAGCAGCCCACCCAGATCTAGAATACATTGCTTACAACAACCAACAAACTGAAACTAAACACAACTAAAACCAAAGTTCTACACTTCCACACAGCCCAGCAAACTGCACCTAAAAGCATCACCTTCAATCAGATGAAACCCTCTCTATAGATGAGTCCTCCAAAATCCTAGGTTGCATACTAGACCCTACTCTAACCATGAAACACCATATATCTAGTCTCCAAAATAAATTCCTCTACCCCTGAGACAATTAAGACTAATCAGACCTTACTTTCATCAATATCACTTTGCCTTATTCGTACTACTGATGATCATACCACAACTGGACTATTGTATCTACATGGGAATCAAGACTGCTCTAATTCACAAAATGCAACTCATCCAAAACACTTCCGTAAGACTTATCTTCAATCTAAGAAAATATGACTCAGTCACAACCTTCATCAAACAAATGCACTGGCTACCCATTCCATCATGAATAACATTCAAAATATCTTGCATCATTCACTGCATACTTTATGGAAACTCTGGGCCCCACTCAACCAGTTTTTCTCAATAGCATGGTCTACTTCCTGCAGAACCCTCAACCAGATGCTACTAAATCTCCCATCCACTAAAGTTCTTCACTATAAATTAGTTTTCTACTCCATGCTTACCTTTCTAGGAGCCAAAACTTGGAATGGCCTTACAGAAAAGACCAGAACTGAACCTTGCCAGATCATCTTTCGAAGAAAACTGAAAACCCATCTGTTCGATACTTAATCTCCTTTACCCTCTCCTCTCTCCCTTCCCCTTCCTCCCTTCCTCCTCTCTCCCCTCTTTTCCTCTCTCCTTCTTTTTCCTTCTACCTATCCACCTCCTCTCTCTCCCTCCTCTTCCTCTCTCCTCTTACCCCTCTTTACAGTTGCATTGAGCCTGTATAGATATGAGTGCCGCACAAATAGAAGATTAGATTTTGAGCAAGTGACTTAAGGAGCTGATTCTCTAAACAGACATCCCGATTGTAGGCAGTGGTAGTCATCCTATGGGAGGGGCATGGTTAGGCATCTGTTCATTAGGGCAGACACGACTCTATATAGGATGCTGGTGTGTGATTCTCAGCTGCTTCTTAAGCAGCTGCTGAGACTGGCATCCTATACAGAATCTGACCCTTAGAGGCCCTTTTACTTAACATGGAACAAAAGGCTTGCCACAAAACACATTAAAGCATTCTGTCGAAATGTGCCTCTTAGTGTGCTTTATTTATTTCTTATGTAATTTTTTTCAGGAGGTGGTATGTCACAGGTAGGGAATGGACACAGAATGTTTGTTTATGGCCAATCAGGGACTTCCTTAGAACGCTCCCTAAGGAAGTCCCTGATTGGCTGAAGCAACCCAGGCCCCTCCCAAGAGAGGAGCCTGAAGCGCCTCAGCCAATCCCCTCCCCATGCATCAGATGATGCGCTGAGGCATGGCCTAAGGCTGCTATTGCTCAGTGGCTGGCGGGGGTGCAGGAGCAGGAGGACTTTGCGCTTCCTTCTGCTCCTGAAGATTGGGGCCTAGGAGCAGGAGGGACCGGGCACTCCTCCTGCTCCCAACAATTTAAAAGGTATGCGGGGTTGGTGGGATGGGCCCGACCTGGGGTGGGCCGGTCGTGAGGCGGTGGGGCCGGTCGGGGGTGAGGCAGAGGGGTGGTCGGGGATGAGGCCAATGGAGCAGGAGGGACTGAGCACCCCTCCTGCTCCCAAATTGTATGTACAGACAGGGGGTGGGTGGGTGGGTTATTCTCTCTGGCTCCCCTGACTCTTCTAGTCTCTGCCACTGTTCCCCGCAGTGCAGCCCCACTTTTAAACTACGGGCTCGCACTGCGGGGAAGGGGGCCATAGAGGCAGGGTGAGCAGGCTGGAGAGATTGGGGCAGAGTAGGGCGATGTCCTGGCGAAACCGTTGGCTGAGCTATTCAATCTCTCCCTAAGTAAGGGGAAAGTTCCCCTGGACTGGAAATTAGCTAATGTTGTTCTTCTGCATAAAAAGGGTTGCAGGGCAGAGGCTGCGAATTATAGACCGGTGAGTCTCATATCAATAGTGTGCAAACTCATGGAAACACTAATTAAAAGCAAATTGGACACGATCTTGAATGAAGGGAATCTTCGGGATCCCAGTCAGCATGGATTCACCAAGGGTAGGTCCTGCCAATCCAATCTCATCAGCTTCTTTGACTGGGTAACAAGAAAGTTGGACTTGGGAGAGTTTTTGGACGTTGTGTACCTGGACTTCAGTAAAGCTTTTGACAGTGTCCCATACCGCAGGCTGCTAAGCAAGATGGAATCGATGGGGTTAGGAGAGACACTAACTGCATGGGTCAGTGATTGGCTGAGTGGCAGACTTCAGAGGGTGGTGGTTAATGGTACCCTCTCTAAAACATCGGAGGTGACCAGTGGAGTGCCGCAGGGCTCGGTCCTGGGTCCACTCCTTTTCAACATATTCATAGGGGATCTGACTCAAGGGCTTCAAGGTAAAATAACACTATTCGCTGATGACGCCAAACTATGTAATATGAATGCATTTTACAGAATTATATGGTGCAGGACCTGCTTACATTGGAAAGTTGGTCCTCAACCTGGCAGCTAGGCTTCAATGCTAAGAAATGTAAGGTCATGCACCTCGGAAGCGGAAATCCATGCAAGACGTACTTCTTGAATGGAGAAACTTTAACTAGGACTTCAGCAGAACGAGATTTAGGAGTAATCATTAGTGCAGACATGAAAACTGCCAATCAAGTGGAGAAGGCTTCATCTAAGGCAAGGCAGATATTGGGTTGTATCAATAGAAGTTTCGTCAACCGAAAGCCTGAAGTCATAATGCCGTTGTACAGGGCCATGGTGAGACCTCATCTGGAGTACTGTGTGCAATTCTGGAGGCCACATTACAGTAAAAATGTGCGCAGAATTGAATCGGTTCAGCAGACGGCCACCAGGATGATCTCGGGGCTCAAGGGTCTCTCGTACGAAGAGAGACTGAACAAATTGCAGCTCTACACTCTCGAGGAATGTAGGGAGAGGGGAGACATGAACAAAACATTTAAGTACTTCACGGGACGTGTCAAAGTGGAAGATGATATTTTCTTTCTCAAGGGATCCTCGGCCACAAGAGGGCACCCGCTCAAACTCAGAGGTGGAAAATTTCATGGCGACACCAGAAAGTATTTCTTCACAGAGTGGTTGATCATTGGAACAAGCTTCCAGTGCAGGTGATCGAGGCAGACAGCGTGCCAGACTTTAAGAATAAATGGGATACCCAGTGGGATCCCTATGAGGATCAAGATAAGGAAATTGGGTCATTAGGGCATAGACAGGGGGTGGGTAAGCAGAGTGGGCAGACTTGATAGGCTGTAGCCCTTTTCTGCCGTCATCTTCTATGTTTCTATGTAATTCGGGGCTGCAGAGAGCAGGGCTTATGGAGCTGGAGAGTCAGAAAGACGTTTTTGAATGGTCCCCAGCAGTCACGTTTTGCGAGCCCAGTTGGATCGCAAAAAAAATGTTGTGAATCTCGCCCCTGTCCACTTTGCATGCATTTTTCTTCATTTGCATGCATGGATTTGAACTGGATCGCTGGGGAGGTTAGTGAATAATGAAGGAGGGAAATCTGGTCACAAAGGGGTCGCAAACCGATTGGTACACGATCATTTGGTTTTGTGAATCTGGGCCTAAGTGCTCCTTCCTTAAATTTTTTGCAAGTCTAGTGCGCTAACGGAAAAATTAGCATGGGACCTTCAACAAAAGAAAAAGAAAATCCTTAAAGTACTGGCGCCTTAAATATGGCCTCAATGCATGAGAAAGTCCTGCATTAAAATGTGCTAAACCCATATTTTAGTAAAAGGGTCTCTATAGCCTCCAGTGCCTCAGGTACAAACTCAAATTGTGAGCTGAAGAGTACCTATTGTAACTGAATGCACACTGCTCCAATATTTTGCAGATAGTATATAAAAATAAAATAACAAAAGTTTGGACTGGTTTAATTGTATAGTGCAATGACACGTCATCTGTACCTCTTTCATGAATCTAACCAAGACAAAATTCCTGGCACTCTCATTTGGACATTTTTGGATGTATGTGGGCCACCTGGAGGGTCAAGAATAGCCACAACTAATTCCCAAGTCTTAGACTGAGTGACACTGGCATATCAATACTTGTGATTATCTCAGATTTTCTTCTTGGGAAGCAATTATTCGAGAAATATTGAGGTAAAACAGAGGACTCCATCCCTAATGCTTGTCTGGTAATTATTATGTGTAACCTGTTTCAACAACCAAGATTGATGAGATCGGTGGATGAAACAAAAAGAGGAAGCTTGTAGCAGAGCAACAGTGCCTGTTCACTCGGTAGGTCTCTCATTGTGCGACTCCTTTCTAATACAAAACTGACAATCAGGAGTTTAATACTTGGAATGACTCTGCGTGAACCAGACATTTGCCAATTAAGGAAAACCTACTTCATAGACAGGAATACCATGTACAGACTGCCCTATCTAGTGGATATAATAAACATTTGTTTCTGATTTTAGGCTTAAGCTTCAACTAGCGTGCAAATAAATGGGATAAAGTACAGCAAACAAAACAGGGTTATGGACCAGATTCTAAATGAAGCCCAAATTTGTGTGCCCCCCCCCCCAAAAAAAAAAGAGCACTGAGCTCTATCCTATACAAGGTATTCTGTGATGGTTTTGCACCACAATTTATTGATATGTGTTGTATGGAATTATTTTTTCTGCACCATTTGAATCATCTGTGAAGAATCGTTTTAATAAACTTTGACATCATGCACTTTGTATCCATTTAGAATCTGGACCATAACCCTTGTTTTGGGTTTTTCCTTGGTATTTTGTGGATTTTTATTGGCTTTTTTTTTTGTTATGGACTCTGAGTTGGATGCCATTTATAGAATAACTAGTCTTTAAGCCCGTTACATTAACGGGTGCTAGAATAGGGGTGTGTGTCTGTCTTTCTTTCTTTCTCTCTCTCCTTGGCCGCTGTCTGTCTTTCTTTCTTTCTCTCTTTCTTTCTGTCTCTCTCTTTCCTTGGCTGTCCATCACCCCTTGCCTGCCCCCTGTCCAGCAGTAGCCCTTCTCCCTTACTTTCACCTCCCCTGTGTCCAGCAGCACCCCTTCTCTGCTCCCCCTGTCCAGCAGTAACCCTTCTACCTTCCTTTTATCTCCCCCCTGTCCAGCAGCACCCCTTCACTGCTCCCCCTGTCCAGCAGCAGCCCTTCTCCCTTTGTTTTACCTCCCCCCCTATCAAACAGCAGGCCTTCTCTCTTCCTTTTACCTCCCCCTGTCCAGTAGTACCCCTTCTCCTTTCCCTGCTCACCCTGTTTAGCATCTGCTAGCCCGGGCAGCCTTGGGGCTTTTGCTAGGCCGGCCCACCTTGCATTATTAAAGTGGGCCAGCCTAGCAAATGCCCCGTGGCTGCAATATGAAACCGTGCTGCTGCATTTGTTGGTCCAGGGATGAGAAGAGGCAGCAGCAGCGCAAGAAGTCAGCCAGCATCGGAGATCAGGACAGAAGTCAGGCAGTGTGCATATGCAGCACGGAAGCACACATCACGTCAGCAGGGATCATGGCATCATAAGTTCACATGCGCGCTTAGGGTTATATTATAGAGGATGCACAATGCCGAGATTTGTGCCCAACTTTGGGCATAAAAATTTACACCCACCGAAAACTGGTGTAAATCATTATAGAAACTTAGAAACATGATGGCAGACCTGCTCATGCTCCTTCCATGGCTACATCCCCGTCTCCATTGTGTGTTTAAAGATGTATGTGCTCCTTTTTATAGATCTGCGCATAGCAAGATCTGTGAGTAAATCTAAATTTTTGTCAAGTAATACCAATAATTATATTTTAGTGCCCAATTATTGGCTCATTACTCAATTAAATTGTGCATGCAAAGTGGGTGTTTGCCCTAATTTGAGTGCACAGTTTTGAGTACCATATGAAAAAACCCCAGAGGTATATGGAAAAATCTAGTGGTAAATATAGTATTTAGCTGGTGGCAATCAGTGATTGGGCCTGATTCTGTATAGAATGCTGTTATCGGCGGCCACCTAAGAAGCGGTTGCCAATTGTCTATCAGTCATGCAGCGGCATTCTATTCAGAATCGGATCTGCACTCCCAGACAGATGCCTTATATGTGGGCCAGCATTTTGCAGGCCTACATTTAAGGCATCTGTCTCCTGTCTACAAAGACATGTACCGACACTTAAGCCCACCCAAGGCCATTTCCAGATGAAAACACATCCATGCCCACCTTGGGTGTGCTTAAGCATACCTGTGCATCTATGTAGATGCACCATAGATGCCTTCCTTGCAGGCGTCCTTCCAAGGCAACATATTTTCTATAAATGTGCCTCCTGATTGGCTGCCAGATGGCAGTAGGATGCCTACCGTCACCTATAATCGGGATGCATGGTTCGAGATCAGCTCCGGATTGGCTTTTAGCTGCCACCAGCTTTATGTCTAGCTATTCAATGTCATAAACTCCTTAGGGTGGGGACATAGTATACCTGAATACTTATCTGCCCTATGTACGTCCTGTAACATTAAAGAAATGAATCTGGTGAATATTGCCACTATCTGTATAAGTTCCAGTACTTATTGCATAATACCGTAGTTTATGGTTTATTAAAATTTTATATATCACCTTTCTTTGGATTAAAAACATAACTAAATCTGAAAGGAATGCCAGGACAGAAAAAAGAGATTAAACAGAAAAGAGGGACATAGGGATTGGATAGTGTGTGCTGTGTGCCAGGTTAAGAGCAAACTTAAAATTAGGTTCAAGTTATAATACAGGAGCAAAAAGTTCCAGAAAAGATGGTCTAGAAAGAAAGAAAGAACCCACCCAGTTGATTTCTGGTAGATTCCAGATGAGCTAAAAAACAGTCAACACCCATTAGATGAACACAGAAAATTAGAAGTAGCCAATAGAAACAGAAAGGTAGCCAAGTTGAGGAGAAGGAGGGGGACAATGAAGATAAAGAGTTTTGTGAACTAACAGACTTTAAACTGAATGCAATATGAGATTTTGAGTTAATGATGGTGTATGAACCTGGAACGGCCTTAAAAAACCAAAAATATGTTACCAATAATACGATAAATCCAAATCACAAAAATTGGTAAACAAATATTAATCTCCTCAACTGGACATCCAACAATGGAAAGATCATTGCACCGTCATCTATGTTCCAATAAACGAACCATTCAAAATAGGAAATAATAAAGAAAGGCAATCAGTACAGGCTAAGTTCTCCCTTCGTGATGACCAATAGCCTCAGGCAGATATTCATGAAGTGACAAGCACTAAGACTACCATCTCAATAAATTCTGCCCCGTACATCATAATGCCATAATATTTAATAACTAGGCTGATAAAAATCAGGTGCAAGCATCCATCCAAAGTAAAAAGACCAGGGGAAAACAATAAAAGAATAAGGGAATGAAAAAAGTACCTTGCAAGTCAGAAAAACAAAAAATGAATCAAAAACTACTACCAAAAATAAAAAAGACAGTAAAAAAAGTCAAACATGTCCCAATCCTCATTCAAAAACTCAATCAAACACCCATAAGAAAGTCCAAGTCCACATAACAATCCTGTGCCCAATGCTAGTGCAAGTGGAAATTCTTAGAGAAATCCTCAATCCTTAATCGAGTGATGGCATAGCTGACGGTGCAATGATCTTTCCATTGTAGGATGTCCAGTTGAGGAGATTAATATTTGTATGAACCTGGAAGTCACATAACTGAATATACTGCTTAAGAAGATAAGTTGGAAGACTGAAACAGACCACGTTTGCCTAGTCTAGATGAGAAAGGACTGTTGCATAAAGAAAACTCATGTGAGTCGAGGCATCAAGAAGGCTGCATATATTTAGTACCAGCCAATATCCAAATAGTCATTCTGAATATTGGAATATTT
This sequence comes from Geotrypetes seraphini, assembly GCF_902459505.1. Classification (NCBI taxonomy): domain Eukaryota; kingdom Metazoa; phylum Chordata; class Amphibia; order Gymnophiona; family Dermophiidae; genus Geotrypetes; species Geotrypetes seraphini. The sequence goes on from NC_047089.1 coordinate 203,321,836, forward strand.
TTTTATCAGTGTAGAGAGTGTTTAAAAAATGCTGAATATTGACCCAGCCATTTTTATAGTGCTATTGGTCACAAGCAGCGATGTATTCAGGTGCAACAAGTCTCCATTCCAAAGTGTTTACAATCTAACTGGATATTTGAGGCATTTGGTGATAAAGGGGACATTTCACTAAAGACGAGGAGTGGCCCAGTGGTAGAGCTGTTGACAGATCCTCTTCCCTTTCCAATCCCCCTACCAAAATACTGTCCACCCAGTTCAACCTTCCTGGTTCAAGCTCTCCTGGTTAAAGAACACCCACAATTCAAGTCTCCTATGATTCAAACCCCCACCCCCCAAACCCCTGGAACTTACCGGACTATCTCTGATGTCCTGCAGGAAGCACATAAGTGATCCACAGTGTCTTCTCCCACCTAGGTTTCTGTCATCAAAATGGTGCCAATTGACTCCTAGTGGTAGTGTTATTGTTTTGCTTCTAGGGCTCATTTGTTACCCTTTTTATGATGGCAGCCTAGTGGGCAGGCCAAAAGGAGATCAATCTTATGTACCCATCGTCTAGACAACAAGGATAGCCTGATAAATACTGAGGGATCTTGAACTGGGGTTTTGAACCAAGGGGCATGAACAATAGGTAGCAGCTTGAATGGGGGCTTGAAATAGAGGGGAATTAGGTATGGGGAATCTTCTAGGGGGATTTTAGGGGTGGGGATGATTAGGTTTCTCTCAGCTGCAATTTTCAAATTTTAGAATATATTTTTCCCTCAAAAACTGTTATGGTACAGCATAAAAAAGTTTTAAGCTACAGAGTTTGGGTTTCCAGTGCCTATGTAGTTTGCAGTTTATATTTGTTAGGAAAGTATTTTCTGACATATGACAAAAACAAATATTAAAAATTGTCAGAGCAACTGTTGAATGTTTATTGATAAGCCACTTGCCACTTCTGTCCCAATTTACTCTCAATCTCTACTTTAAAAATAATAGTGTTTATTCTTCAGACATCTATGGGAAATGACTCATATCACCCAAAGGGAAATATAACTAAATTAGAATTTTATTTACCGTATTTTCACGTAGATAACGCGCACCCGTGTAAAACGCGCACACGGGTATAGCACGCGAAAAACACAAATTTATGTACAGAAATTTTTATATACCGCGCACACCCGTATATCGCGCATGCTGCCCAACTCTCCTCTGGCCATCCAGACTCTCCTTTCGCCCGCCCTGACTCTCCTCTCCCCCTTGAAGTCCTGTCCCCACCCTGAAAGCCTGATGCCCCCCCTCGACGTCTGATTCACCCCCCCCGCAGGACCGCTCGCACCCCCACCCCGTAGGACCACTCGCACGCACCCGCACCCCCACCCCCACCCCAAAGGACCACTCCCACACACTCCCACACGCACCCCAACCCTGAAGGACCGCTCACACCCCCACAGCCTCCCGACCCCCCCATCATGTAGAAGTTCCTACCGGTGTCCTGTTGCTTCCTCTTGGTGGTCCCAACTCCCCGACATGATCGGGGCAAGAGGGAGCTCAAGCCCTCTTGCCCCCCTGACTCCCCGACACGATCGGGGCAAAAGGGAGCCCAAGCCCTCTTGCCCTGCCGACTCCCCAACTCCCCGACAATATTGGGCCAGGAGGGAGCCCAAGTCCTCCTGGCCCTGGCGACCCCCCCCCCCCCCACTAGTTGTTCGGGCCAGGAGGGAGCCCAAACTCTCCTGGCCTCGGCGACCCCCTACCCCCACTCCGCACTACATTATGGGCAGGAGGGATCCCAGGCCCTCCTGCCCTCGACGCAAACCCCCATCTCCCCAACGACCGCCCCCCCCAAGATCCTCCGACTGCCCCCCCAGCCGACCCGCGACCCCCCCGACTGACCCCCATGACACCCTCACCCCCCTTCCCTGTACCTTTGTGTAGTTGGCCGGACAGACGGGAGCCAAACCCGCCTGTCCGGCAGGCAGCCAACGACAGAATGAGGCCGGATTGGCCCATCCGTCCCAAAGCTCCGCCTACTGGTGGGGCCTAAGGCGCCTGGGCCAATCAGAATAGGCCCGGGAGCCTTAGGTCCCTCCTGGGGGCGGGGCCTTGGGCACATGGTCGGGTTGGGCCCATGTGGCTGGGGCAAGAGGGCTTAAGCTCCCTCTTGCCCCGATCGTGTCGGGTGTCGGGACCGCCAAGAGGAAGCAGCAGGACACCAGTAGGAGCTTCTACATGATGGGGGGGTCGGGAGGCTGTGGGGGTGCGAGCGGTCCTTCAGGGTGGGGGTGTGGGTGCGGGTGGGAGTGCGTGCGAGCGGTCCTTCGGAGTGGGGGTGTGAGCGGTCCTGCGGGGGGGGGGGGGGTGAATCGGACGTCGGGGGAGGGAACTATATAAAAAAATTTTTGTACAACGCGCTCACTCGTATAACATGCAAGGGTATGCGCGGTACGTAAAAACCACGTATAACGCGCACGTTATATGCGAGAAAATACGGTATATGTTTAGGCCTTCATCTTTCTTCTGTTCCTTTTGGTTTCAGTCTCAATGAGAGCCTGCTTCTGTTGGATTATAGCACCTTGAACCTTCATCTTTAACTTCCTAAGATATGTATCCCTAGTTTTAGACAATTTAGCCCAACTATTGGAGTAACAGTGCAGCTCACTCTGGAGCACGGCTAGCAAGAACTTAAGTCTGACCACAAAGTGTCACCACTGAGTGACAACTAAGACTTTACCTTGCTCCCTTTTGAAGCTATGAATACTGCCTCCAGGTAATGGAAGACCTATAAATCCAAGTCAAAAAGGTTTACACTGGTGTACTTAGAAAAGAAAGGCTAAAAATCTTTCGAGTCACCACAGAAGGCACCAAAACTTTTATTCTCCAGTTGCTAAGAAGGTAAACCTAACTCTGGTGCTCCTATTGGTTCAGCAAGAGACATGCCCTGATTGGTTAGCAGGTGTAAAAGACTAGTATGAACAGTATATATTGATTCACTCTGTGTCTTGTGTCTCTGTCATAATTAGATTGTAAGCTCTTTTAAGCAGGGACTGTCTCTTATGTGTTTAATGTACAACACTGCATGTATCTGGTAACACTATAGAAATAATAAATAGTAGTAGTAGTAGTAGGAGGAGAAATTAACTCTCATTGGCACAATAGATCCTTAAATCCTTAGGAATCTTGCTCCTGCATAGTTTCAGTTTCCTATATGCCTGTATTGTCCCTGTCACCTGGATTCCCACATTGTCCCGGCTTTCTAGACTCTTGACATACCTGCCTCTTGCTCCTGATACCCAGTTCCTGCTCCTAGACTCCTTTCTGGCCTTCTGCCTTCCTCTCAAACTTTAGCCTAGTTTCAGCTTTATGGACATCTGGCCAGACTCTTGCTTTCTGGGTCCCCGCTGGAGACCTTATGAGTAAGCAGATCCTCCCACACTTCCAATCACTCCCTAAAACTAATCCTCCTAAATGGCAGTTCACATCCACCAAGCCATCAAGCTAGCCCTTTATTAACATAATCTGGCAGGGCCTCAGTTTTTGTGCAGCCAGAGTAAAATGAGAAATTAGACCAATGTTTGCAACACCTCGTTCACATAATGGATGACAATGTGCTAGTGGCTTTACTCACCGGATAAAACATCCTGAATCTTTTTTTTAAAAAAAGGTATGATTCAGCTTGTCAGCATGTGGAACTGGCAGCGCTGAAACATGACTACATTACTTATATTCTGTGTTAGGAGAAGGGAAATGATTTAGTAAGGTATTCTCCTTTGAGTCAATTTATTTTGACTCCAGTTGCTCAGCCCCTTCCCTTTTGTTCTGTTTCTCAGCAAGTCAGTAAGATAGCATTGAATTTGATACATCACAGAAATGTCATAAAACCAGCTAATGGATATCATACTATACAACAATGGGAGCACTCTTTCATACTGACTCTTCATTTCACTTTTTCCTTGGTTGTGCATTCTGAATGAATTAAGGTAGTAAAGTTGCTTTCAAAGTGCTTTCTATTATATGGATCTGCAGTTTTAATGTGTGGAATATTGATAGACTTCCCCAAGGATGGAGGGATGTAGCCATTGCTTAAGTGAATCTGAATGCTGGAATGTTAAGTTCTCATTTGCAAGCGTGTTAATCTTATCATTCCGTTGGACTGAAGTGGCTGAGTGAATTGTGATGCCTCTCAGATATATAGATGCACCTTTTGGACCTGATTCTGCAAAATGTGTCTAAAGTTAAGCGCCATTTAGGTGCCTACGTTAGGCGTCCTTTGTAGAATCGCGCTCAGCAGAGTTCAGCAGTGTTATATAAATGAATCAAAGGATGCCCAAATTGAGTCATTGCCCAAACCGCGCCCATTCAATAAAATTGTGGCTGCATCTACAAAGTGCCATCTATGTCCTTTGGATGCCTATGTACCCTTAATTGGCTCATTAACTAGATTGGATGCCTAAAGCTCGCCTAACTTTAGGCATGACTTAGGCACCCTTTATAGAATCAGAGCCCACGTGTCTACTTTACAAGAAGGGGAAAAAAAACAAACAAACAATTTATGAGACCGCCTTTGTGTTTGGGATCCTATGCACACCACATTTTCCTATCAAAATAACTAAATGCTCCACTAAGAGTCAGGCTCAGAGCCAGCTAATGAACCACTTCTGGGGCCAATTAAGGCTGTTAGGGCAAGGCTACAATAGAACCAATTTTGAACTTACCTGCACGAAAGGTGGGGGCTGTATTTTTTTGTATGCCCAAATTTTCTGTTTATGATTGTTTTTGAATTCATAGCCCAAATTGGGACAATTTGCTATTTGAGGGAAATAAAGTTGGACTCAGTTTTGTTAAAAGCTTTATTGTTCCTGCCATGTTTTTGGTTTCACTCATAAGAACCAGCAGGACCTTCAACCTCTTTTGAAGGCACGGCAGAACTCGGTCTTTGCTGAGCCCTGGTCGGGAGCCGTTTGCAAATCCCGGCACCGGCAGGCTCACAATATGCATGAGATCTGTGTGCATGCACTGCTTTCAATGCATATTCATTGGGGAAATCCTGAAAACCCGACTGGATTGCGGCCCTCAAGGAGGGACTTTGAGATCACTGGTCTAGACCTAGTCTTGGAAGGAAGATGTGGAAAGTTTATTTTTAACATTTTGTATATACTTCCTTGTAAACTCTGTGGGTGGAATTTAGTAAATGGCACCCACTGTATCATTTCCTCTACCATAATCTCCCCAACCCCAAAATGTCCTGTCTAAATTAGATTGTAACTAGCTCTTCTGAGAAGAGACCATCTATTGTATGTTAAAATGTACAGTGCTGTGTACGCCTTTCAGTGCTGTAGAAATAATAAATAGTAGTAGTAGTAGTAGTAGTAGTAGTAGTAGTAGTAGTAGTAGTAGTAGTAGTAGTAGTAGGTGCCAGTAAGATCCGTACTAAGAAAGTATTCTATAGAGTGCTCTGCACAGAGCATCCTTGGAAGAATATTATTTATTTATTTAGATTTACATCCCGTCCTCCCAGAAAGCTCAAGATGGGTTACAGAAGAACATACAGTTTCAAAGACAGTAGGGAACTTATCTACGACCCAAAGTGACTTACATAGTTTTAATAAACAGAGGGAACATACATGGTAAGAAAAACAGAGGGGAACCTAACTATAAGCCAGGGACCTATATAGTTTCTATGAACAGTGGAGAAGCCAATATATAGGAACAGAGTAAAACAGGCAAGATAATCAGGTAGTATATATTAAATGATCACGTGGAAGACATGCATAATGAGTCAGATCGCATAGAGGTCTCTAGTCCACATTAGGGATGTCAGGTCCATGGTTGGTCATTGGAAGAGGATTGTTTTTACTGCTTTCCTGAAGTCCACCAGGTTATCCAGAGACCTGATCTGTGTTGGCAACAAATTTCATAGTCTGGGGAGGAAGTGCTGTTGCATGCTGGGGAGGAAGTACTGTTGCATGCTGTTTCCAATAGGAGGAATCTTCCGGGGGGAAGGCTGAGCCATTTCTCATGTCTAACTCTTTACGTGGCACTTGCATGTACTGAAACCTGGTGTAAATGCTGACTGAAAAACTAATGGCAGTTGGGTGCATATATATTCTTATTCTATAACACTGTGCCTATTTTCTTGGGAAACCCCTGATCAACCCGTGCCCCTACCCTCCTTTAGTTGCACATTAGAACATTTAGGGGGTGGTAATATAGACTTATTATATTTGAATGTAATGAGTGCTGTTTATTGAAATATTTGTTCATTATCTGTAGCACTTTATGTTGGCTTGAAAAGGAATAAAGAATTTTTAAAAAAAGAACATTTAGGTTCACATTTTATACAGCACAGGGAAACTGACTATTGATTAACACCAATTATTGGTTGTTAATGGCTTGTTAACCCCAATTAATTTACTCATGGATCTGGGATCCATGCCCAAATTTGCATACCAAATGTTGGGCAACCTATAAAGAATTTGGGGTGTGTTCTTTTGTACCTGCTACCCACTACAGTATGCGATTTCCCTTTCCTGAATTGGATTGGAGGCTTGAAGGTTCAACACAAGTTCTACTAAGCAGCTGGGATGTAGAAAGGTATGACTGAGCTCATTATTCATATTGTGAATTTGAAATTGTAACATTATACTTTATTATTTAAAATCATTTAGTGTAAAGCTCTTTTTCTGAGTATTCCAGGATGCTTTGCAATTATTACTCAGAGATATGCATATAGTCATGCATAGAAAGTTGTGTTTCATCTGCACAATAGCTGCCATAAGGGAGACATAGAACTATACTGATTATCGAAATGTATTTATATAAACCTGAGCCACAGAGATTTAAAATGACTAGTACAAGGAAGATAGGGCGATTCATTTGATGAATCCTCTGGATTCTCTTTATAATTTACTATTTCTTATCCTATACTGGGGTTTTGCAACTTCATTTCAGGACATGTAGATTGAATAGCCATAAGACATGTTTGTATATACATGGTCTAGCAACCACATTTATTTACTTTACAACCCAGGCCTGCTCAAGAAGACTGAGGTTTAGAAATCTTGCATAAGAGCACACTCTTCTCCCATTCGTATGCAATCTAATGCCACAATTGCGGTGAATTTATATTACCAAGTGAGCCTTACCACTCAGAACATTTTGAGTGCAGTGTGCTCTGGTTATCGTTTACATATAAAATGCAGCTTATTGATAACTCAGATCATGAATCTCATTATATTAGGTTTTTTTTCTTTTTCATTCAGCATTTGGATAGCTCCCTTGACTTGTTTGATTCCAAACTGAAGACCTAGAATCTCTTTATCAAAAGATGAAGGGATAAATTGTTGAAGGGATTTAAGCAGGCAGAAGAGGACCCTGCCCACTTAAATCCTGATAAATCCTGACCAGCAGGCTCTCCTTGATTATTCAGCAGCACTTAATGGCACAGTGATGCTAAATATCCCCTCCAACTACAGTACAGTTGCACTATGTGGTTGTGCCAGGGTGGTCCTTGGGAGTTATGCACCAGTGATATTCAGTTCTGTTGACCAAGTAGTTGACTGAGTAGTAGGATAGCACAAAATGCAGTCCTAACTTTGCCTGGTATGCTAAGCAAGTATTGGCACATAACTTCTGCATCTATGATATTCAATGCCAGTGACGAGACATGGACCATCATTAAATATTTGTGTTAGATTCACCCTGTGGAGGTAAGCATCTCTAAAACCATTGACCATTATAGGCTAAATATTAGAGGGAAGGGGGTGTTAAACTAGTCATGTTTTTTTATGGCAAACCTTTTATTTTCTATAATTCATCTTACAATGTTTGGGTAGGATAAACAAAGTGAATTCCATTTTGTTTCCAGTTCTCCTATCTAAATCATACTGTATAATGTATGTTTAAAAAAAAAATAGCAAAAATGATTTGAAATCATGATTCCTAATTTTCAGGCTTATGAAATAAAATGAATATTTATTATTTTCTCCTGATTCAGTAAAATGAGGGAGTGTATTTTTACTACTTGGCAAAGCTGTTGAAGCCTGAACTGGCAATGAGTTCTTGCTGAGTAGGTTCTATGCCCAAATTTTTAAAAGATAAATACAGAAATAAGCCAGGAATGCAGAATGCATGATTTTTCACAGAATCTGCAGTCACTAAAACAATTTTAAATGTTGTACACCACAAGAGGGCCTTTTTTTTAGGGGATTTATCCACGAGATACAGCGGCAAGAGGGAGACCATCTTTCTTATGTTTTTAAGCAATGTTTTAGAAAGTTTATACAGTTCAGAATATAGAGGTCCAAGTCTGTATGTCACATATGGATGTCTGTAAACAGACTGACTTCAGTGAAAAGTTCTGTCTTCAGAGAGGATCAATACATGTATACTCTGCTCAGAGATATGAAACTCAAAAAAGGAAGGCTGAGGAGCCACCTTTGCAATAAGAGTTCACCTTCCAGTCATTGCGACATTTATATGTTAGATCACTCTCTGAGACTTGATGGAACAATGTGTCTAATATAACATATAAATATCGCAATGACTGGAAGGTGAACTCTTATTGCAAAGGTGGCTCCTTAGCCTTCCTTTTTTGAGTTTCATATCTCTGAGCACTTCATAATCATTTATAACAATTAAACTGTGATTTTTGTTGGTACATCAATATAAATAAGTTAAAAATAAGAAGAAGCATAAACCCGTTTCATTTCAAACATATTCATAAATAAGATAGCGATTGAAGGGGCAAAAGAAGCACCCACTGCAACACCTTTTTCCTGTATGTAAAATTTGCCATTAAACAAAGAAATTATGGGTCATAGCTAAGGTAGTCAAACAGACCAAAAAATTAATAAGTACTACATGGGGCTGAGGAGCAAAATACAAAAAAATGCCTAACAACAGATATTGCCTCATCCTGAGAAATGTTGGTATAAAGAGAAATTACGTCTAATGAAACCAACAACACGGAGTGATCTTGATATTGTCCAACAGTTGAAATATATGAGTGCTATCTTTCACATACGATTTTTACAGTTTTTACTAAAGGTTGCAAAAATTGATTGATCTACTTGCATGTCCACTCCAATAAAGAATCTCAGGTAGAGATGCTGGGACACCCAGGAGGATAAGTCAAGTTCTTATGAATCTTGGGCAAAATGTACAGTACAGGAACTTTAAAGTGTGCAAAAGTGAGATTTATTTATTTAAAATTTATATACCACATAGAACTATGCAGTTAACATGTTGGTTACATACGTGATATACAGATCGCCCTTCAGTCACATAGATGTGGACAATGGACATGCATCTTATCAATTAAACATATTGAGATATTCAGCCTTAGTTTTAAAAAAAATGAACAAACATATTTTAATCCCAACTTGGAGGTCTCCAACAGCTTCTGAAAAATGGCATCATAGGGGTCTTTTTCAAGATGAATTTAGACAGATTTGAATGACAACTGATGAAAAATTTCTGAAGTATAATCACAAAAATTCTGAAGTACAATGGCACCTCCCTTATCAGAACATTGGATCACAATAGAAGTATCATCATGCAAATCCTGCAAAGCTTGACATTCACCATTGGAAAGATTAAACCACTTCCATGGCAATTTAGATTGAGTCATCCACATCCAATAAAACAAGAGCTTTAAAGGTAGAAAGAACAAGGTCAAGGGCCCCAGGAGGAGTTCATGCAGAAGGATCTTTAACCACTGAATGATCCAGCGAGGACCCCCAAAGATTCCACAGAATCCCCTCCCCCCAAAAAAAATCTTCAACTGTAACTAGTGGATACATTTGTTCAAATCAACATAAAATTGAAAGGAGTCATGAGTATAGGAGGAAATAATGAAAGACCTTAAGATAACAAAGACTCTTCCATAGAAGTTAAAACGTTTAGAAAACAAATTCACCATTGCTGAGTCTGCTGTTGCTGAGAGCAGAAGTTCTCTATAGTTCATGTTGCAGGAATGCCAACCTCCCCTTGGTCAACTTTGACCTCGATTCCCATGTAGGGTCATCAGATTCATCTCTCTTAGTCTCCTCACCACTACTGGAGCTCTCTGAAGTATAAGGGAAATGAACAGGTTTAGAGGAAACCTGCCCCTTAATGCCCTTTTTCATCCAAGGGAACACATAACCCTCTTTATAGTTTTGTTCATCTCAATTAATTTTTTTAATTTTCAGAAATTTAAGTTCACCTTTAAACTTCATTGTTTCACACCTCCAATCCTAGACCTGTGTATCAAAATCAGTGTCATTGCGATCATTGCTCTGTTTGCTTTATGATGCTTGAAGTTTCTTCTTTTTTGAACCCAAAATCTAATAATAAATTTTCATTATATATTGACACCTCCTGTACTTCTAGCAATGTCATCTATCTATTAATTTGTCCCTGTAATCTTTTAAACTTCAGGCAAACATCACAACAATTGAAAACTCATCGTATAGAACCCTACTCCTCTGCCCTCCAACCCAGCCTGCTGATTATATATTCCCCTTAACTGTATCCATGGCATCCTGTTTGTCTGTCTTGGCTGTTTAAATGGTTCATAGTCATTCGCGCACGGGACTTCGGCATGCCGACATTGCAGCGTAGACAATTTGGCACAAGACCCCAGTGCGATGCTTAAAAAGTTATTTTTAAAGAACTCTGACACGGGGTGTGGGGGGGAACTACCCCATTTTACTTCATACTCTTTGTGCTGCCATTGGGGGGGTGTTGGGGGGTTGGAACTCTCCATTATAGAGTAAACTTAACTTTTTCCTGATTTTTTTAGAAAAAGTTAAGTTTTCTCTATAATGTGGGGGGTTGTATCCCCCACCCCCCCCCCAACGGAAGCGCAAAGAGTATGAAGTAAAGTGGGGGGTCCCCCTCCATACCCCCATCAGAGCTCTTTAAAAGTACTTTTTAGGCGGCACTCTGGGGTCTTGCGCCAAATTGTCTGCGCTGCAATGTCAGCGCACCAAAGTCTTGTGTGCTTTTGTCCCGTCACTGTTTAGATTTGAAGCTCTTTTGAGCAGGGACTGTTTTCTTGTTCTTTGTGACTCTGTGCAGCACTGCATGTGTCTGGAAGCACTATACAAATAATTAATAGTAGTAGCAACGTCAGCAGCATTGTGTGACTGCAAAACAACTGTAAAGAACCCTTAGCAGAACTGGTTTTAGAACAATTGAAAGTGAGCCCTCGCCTCAGCAATATTCTCTTGACATTTAAGGAAAAAAGAACTGCGTTGAATCTTTAAATTTCAATCAATGGTGCCTTCAGGTTTGAATTCCACTATTGAATGGAAGATGATTCTGTAGGTTGATGCCATGGTTTGACGTCAGCTCATTGCTTTATTCAGTCCAGAAGCCATCTTGAGCCTAGTTGTGTGTGCAGTTTGCTGATCTCTTAATTGTATGTTGCTCCCCTGAAGATGTTGTCTACAAAACAGGGTTCCCCTGTGTCATCATGTGACTGGGCCAAGCGGTATTTTCATTGCATATTCACCCTCGGGCACCTTTATTCTCTATTAAAACAACAACATATATACAGGTTTAAATACACATACATTCATTCCTTTCTAAAATCCATGACCAGAGATCTTCTCAACTCTCCTAGTCATTCTCCAGGTCCTCCCTGGACTCCCTAGTTCTTCCAGGTCCTCCTTGGACTCCGTCTTCTCCAGGCATCTTCTGAATCCTTCGTCTGACCCTCCATTGGACCTCTCCAGCTTCCAGTGCCATTACCGGTCACTCCGCTAGTTGTACTGTCCCAGCCAGTCCCTCCATCTAATGTTCCTTAGATCTTGGCCAATGCTCCCAGGGTCTCTCAGGCTGCCTCAGCTGGGATCCTTTCTGATGACTCTCGGTGCCATACCGGTCTTTCCACTGATTGCCACCGGCCCTGCCGGTCCTAACACCAATCAGCCTTGGACTCTTCCAGCTCTTTAGATGCCTCTCATGGAGCCACCACCAGTCCCTCACTCCTTGGCCTCTTGGGTCCCCACCACTTGGATCTTTCTTCACCAATCCAACTGCCAGTCATCAAGCCTGAGCCAGTTCCATGATTCCAGGCTCTACAAGGCTCTCTGGTTACTGTTAGTTATTTCCTGCCAGTATACAGGTCCCCGCAGGCCCTCCCACCACCAGGCATTCTGCTGCTGCACCAGTCCCTCTTGTCAAGACTGATCAGCAACACAGGACCAGATCTCTCTGCTGGTGAATAGATCCCTGCAGACCCTCCTACAACCAGGCTTTCTACTTTCTCTAGCTCACTGCCTGGGAACTGTCCTTTTCAGTACCACAGCTTACTCAGGGTTAGTTGACAGCTCCCAGCAGCACTTGCAGCTCTTATGCAAATCAGCTAGGCTCCTTCTTTTAGCTGCTCAGACTTACTCTGGTGGAATGCCAGTGACAGGGAACTTTACCCTATCACATCCTGTCAGAAGGAAGTTGACTGTCTAGGACTTTGGTGATTTATTTGCTTGAAGAATGACTGCATGTTAAGATAAGTGAATTTGAACTGTTGAACTGTATAACTGTAGTCCCTTTATTTATTTTAAGAATTGCTGCATGTACCTGCCTTGTGAGAGGAATGTCTAGCCCTTGAGTGTTCTGTGGAGATTTTTTCTGTGACCTTTTATGATAGTGAGCCTACTATAACATATATGTAGCTGTTTGCAATGCTCCTTTTACTGTATGAGAACTTTTTTCTCCACTATTGGATGTGAGTGTGAGGCTGTCCTTCCTCTCCCTGAGTGGAAGAGAGTTTAGTAGTGGTATTTTTGTATAATTATTTTCAACTCTAACTTGTGTCCTTAAGTTTGTTTTTGGTAGTTGAAATTACCCATTATTATTGTGTTACCCAATTTAACATTTCAAATCTGTCTGTTCGTACTGGTCAGGAAGACAGCAGTAAACTCTTATCACTATCCTTTTCTTCTTTACACATGGAATTTCTATCCATAGGGATTCCAAGTTGTGCTTTGGTTTCTGTAGAATTTTTATCAAATTCAATTCAAGGCCCTCCTTAACATATAATGCTATGCTTCCACCAATTTGATCCACTCTATCACTGCAATATAATTTGTACCCTGGTATGATAGTGTCCCATTGGTTATCTTCCTTCCACTAGGTCCCAGAAATGCGTATTATATCTATCTTTTCATTTAGTGCAATATATTTTAACTTTCCTACCTTGTTTCTTAGGCTTCTGGTATTTGCATATAGATATTTCAAACAATGTTTGTCATTCCTATTTACAATTTGTTCAGCATTTAGTGTGGATATTTGGCAATCTTTAAAATCATTCTGCTTTGTATATAAGGAACCTGGTCTACTGTGGCCTTTATTACAACCTCGCTATTGGAATGTCCTGTCTTCCCTATTATGGTGATATCTTTTTAAAAAATACCTTGTTCCAAACCATGCTCTTTTGAGCAACTGCTGGCCTTCCCCCAGTTTACAGTTTAAAAGTTGTTCTATCTCCTATTTAAATGTTGATGCCAGCAATCTGGTTCCATGCTGGTTAAAATAGAACCCATCTTTTTCAGAATATTTCCCCATTCCCCAGAATGTTGCCCAGATCCTAATAAATCTAAAGCCCTCCTTCCTGCACCATAGCCTCATCCATGCATTTAGTCTCCGGAGTTCTGCCTGTCTCTTGGGTTCTGAATGTGGAATGGGGAGGACTTCTGAAATGCTACACTGGAGGTTCTGGTTTTAGCTTCCTACCTAAGATCCTAAAATTGGATTCCGGGACCTCCCTACCATATTTCCCTATGTCATTGGTACCCATATGTACCAAGACAACAGGATTCTCCCCAGCACTGTCTAAAATCTTATCAAGGTAACACATGAGGTCTGGTTTCTTAGTAGGCTGGCCACACAGATATCCCAGCAGAACAGTGGGGCATTCTAGGGTGGTCTACAGTTGATTTCACATAAAGGTCCCAGGTACATATCATACCATAACCCCCTTAAATTGTTAGGTGAGTCTTGGGGAAGCTATCACAGCATAGATTCTCTGTTTCCTTTTCTCTTGAACAAGTCTTATAACATGTTTGAAAGAGTAACCTGGGATTTCTTGGACTGAACAAGTAATAATAAGCCTTCACTCTTGTCCCTTTATATCTTAACGCCTGAAAACTTAGCAAACAGTCCAATTTCTTGCTATTAGAGATAAAGAGAATCTTTTACAAATTAAGTTTTTCAAAATAATCAAAATATCATATGTCTAAAGAAGGATTTGTTATTCTTCAACCCTGACACAAATTGGTTTAATCCCCCTATTAGATTTTCTGCACACTGCCAAAGATTCAATGACAAAAAAATATATAAGAATAATGGTGAGAGAGGGCACCTCTGTCTAGTACCCTATATAGATGAAACTCCTCTGAAAATATTGCACTTACAAATTTAGCACTGGAAGGGCGCCAGATAAGAACTGAACCCATTTTTTTTAAAATAAATTAGCTATAAAGCCAGTTGATTTCAAGACCGTAAAATGAAAATCCCATTCCACCCTGTCAAAGGCTTTTTTCTGCATCAAGGTTCACAGACATTGTTTTCTTCCCTGATGTTTATCTCAGCTATAAGATTTAAAGCTCTCTAAATGTTATCCCCCAGTTGTCTTCCTTTAACAAATCCTATTTGATCATGATGAATAACTGTCAGCAAAACTCCCTGCAGTCTGTTAGAGAGTATTTTAGCAAACCTTTTCACAATTAAGCAATGCTATAGGTCTATATTTCTTGCAGGAAGGCAATGGATTTCCTTGTTCATAAATTTTTAAATTGTACCGCCATATTTGCCATGTACAATGGTTACCCTTGCCACTAAATAGACTTGCTAATGTTGGAGAAATACATTCACAAAGATCTTTATAATATTCTACAGGAAAGCCATCACCTCCTGCAAAGGTCTTCTTTTCAACAAAGTTTTAATCATATATGCCACATTCCTTTTTCATAGTTCTTTCTATTAAGGCCTCAGACATCTTATTTATTCCTGCATCTTTCATATATTATTTCTGCTATATCCAGAGCACATTCTGGTTGTATAGTTAAACATTACCTTTTTAGCTTAATACAATTACCTTACCCAGGGGTACTTTTCCCAAACTGTGGTAAAAAGTGGTCTTAGATTGTCTTTAAACAAGTAATTTCTATGCATAAAGGCCTTTAAATTTAAGTGTGGGCATTAACACTAGGCATAAATTTTAGTCATGGAACAGGTTGCTATGCATATTCTACAAACTGGGCCTAAAGTACATTTTTTCTTGTGATAATTTTTTTGGCAACATATATGGGATCTGGCCCTAAATGATGATGAACACTGACCATTTTGGTAGTTGCCCTCTGGACTGACTCCATCCTATCTTTTTGGTGGTGTGGTCTCCAAAAATTGCATACTGTGTTCTAATGAAGTCTCACCAGAGGCTTATGCAGAGTTATTATAACTTCTTTTTTTTCTGCTGGACATTCATCTTTTTATGCATCCAAGCATCCTTCTAGCTTATGCTATCACTTTTCCAACCTGTTTAGTTACGATCATCAGATATGATCACACCCAAGTCAAGTTTCAAGTTTATTAAAATATTTTTTATACCGCTTATTCAAATTTCTAGGCGGTGTACAATAATAATAAAAAAAGAGAAATATCTTAAAAGGAACAAAACAGTTGGAGTTAAAATATTAAACAAAACCATGTTAGGTTTGTAGACACATACAAAAACATATACTAATTGCACACAGTTAAGAAAGGAGGGTAGAACTACAATATTTGAAAAAGGCACACTTAAGGTATAAAACAGTAGGTAAGGGTAAAAGCTATGGTTGTTTTAGTCCTGAAAAGGACAGTTTTATCTAAAAGCATCTTCAAATAAGAATGCTTTTAGTTTTGTTTTAAATTGCTTTATCATGGATTCGATTCGTAAATGATTAGGCAGCGAATTCCAAAGACAGGGTGCAGTGACAGCGAAGTTGTTAGAGCTCAACGTGTTAATTAGTTTTAATGACGGTATAATGAGGAGATTTTGTGATGTAGAACGAAGAGATTTAGTGGGATGATAATAAGGAATTAGGAGTCTATCAATGAACTCTGGCTGATTATTTTTGCGAGTTGTAAAAGTTAATAGTAGAATTTTGTAGCTAATTCTATGTTCGACGGGCAGCCAATGTGCGTTGAATAGAAGAGTAGAAACATGGTCATCTTTCTTTGCGCCATAAATGATCTTGATAGCAGTATTTTACACTATCTGAAGGCGTCTTATTTCCTTTTTTGTAATGCCTTTATAAAGGGCATTACAATAATCTATACAATAAATTACCAAAGAATGGATTAGTATATTCAGGGATGCTGGGTCTAATAGTTTGGAAAGGGAACGTATCATTCTAAGGCGGTGGAAGCATTTCTGGACCACTGTACTAATATGATTGTGATAGGAGAATTTACAGTCAAAAGTGACTCCTAGTAACTTTAAAGTGAGTACGACTTTAATGGGGATGGATTCAAATTTCAAGGGGGCCTAAAGAGTTATTCCCTCTTTAAAGGGAAAAATCATTAGTTTAGATTTATTGATATCGAGGGACAGCCTATTTGAATCTAACCACAATTTGATTTTTTCAAGTTTGTGGTTGATGGAAGCAACATCCTCTATGTTATTAAGGTCGATAGGGTGGATTAATTGCATATCAACAGCGTAAGCAAATGTGGTGAAGCCGATGGATTGACACAAAGTCAAAAGGGGGGACAAAAGATGTTAAAAGTAATGGTGACAGGATAGAGCCTTGTGGAATTCCATGTTTAGTGGAAGAAGGCTCAGATGATGTATCATTAAAAATAACCTTGGATAATCTATCTGAGAAGTAAGAGGTGAACCAGTCAATGACTTGACCTGTTATGCCAATTTCGTGAAGACGGGATAGTAATAAGCTATGATCAATGGTATCGAAAGCAGAAGAAAGATCTTAGGAGAAGAGCAGAACTGACTGGTGATGGTCGAGATGGTAGAGTATTTTTGTGGTTAAACCTAGCAAAGAGAGTTCATTGGAATGGTGGTGACGAAAGCCAGTTTGATTGGGATGTAGAACTTTTGTTTTCTCAATAAAATCAGAAATTTGGTGGAAAACGATTTTTTCCAGTAAGTTTAGCTATAAATGGTATATTAGCTATGGGACGATAGTTAAACATGTCTTGAATACTGGATTTTTGATCCTTGATGATTGGATAAATGATTGATTGTTTCCAAGTTTTGGGGAAGGAACCCGATGATAAGCTAGAGTTGACCAAGTCTTTGATATATGGACTAAAGATAGAAAAAAATCATTTTAAGAGGAAAGGAGGAATGACTTCTGAGCTGGTCCCTTTTGTATTAAGTGAGTTGAGACATCTTTGTAATTCCTGTAAAGTTGGGAGGGTGAAACGAGAGCATTTAGAAAAGGATAGGTTTGAAGAAGTAGTGGATTCAGTGAAATCTTCAGCACCGCTAGGGATAAGAGTTTGTGAAAAAGTCTCCCTGATTCTTTGTACTTTGTCTATAAAGTAAGTATCAAGGGCTTGTGCTGATGGTGCTTGATTAGTTTTATTTGTTTCTTTTTTCTTCAAAGTTAGAGATTTGACTATTGCGAATAACGCAGAAGTATTTTTAGATTTCTTAATTTGTTTGGAGTAATATTCTTTTTTAGTTCTATTGATTTCAGTTTTATAGTATGCCGCGTGTTCCTTAAACTTATTGAGATTAATGGGCATTTTGTTACGTCTCCATTTGCGCTCAAGGGAGTGTAATTGTGCAACCTTAGTAATACCATTCAACCCACTATGAAGGTATTGGGAGTAACACTGGACTAGAGCCTGACTATGAAAGACCAGGTAGACTCCTTGATTAGAAAAATCTTTCTCACCCTCTGGAAGCTTCGGTTCATCAGAGCTTACTTCAATGTCTCATCATTTCAAATTCTGGTACAATCCCTTATACTGAATCAACTCGATTATTGTAACATTGCTTACTTGGCACTCCCCCAGAAGAATATGCAGCAATTGCAACTGGTACAAAATGCAGCGGTTAGACTACTTTGTGGACTGAAGAAGTTTGATCATGTAACACCTTCCTATCGACTTCTACACTGGCTGCCGATGGAGGCACGTGTGAAATTCAAGTCTGGTTGTTTTTGCTTCAAGGTACTTTATGGCTTAGCCCCTAAATATATAACAGACCTTTTCTCTTTCACAACCAACAGACATAGGCGAAGCTCACACCCGAACTTTGTTTCTCCACTAGTGGTTGTAAATTTAAAAGTCATCACCAACATCTTTTCTCACATCATCAGCACTATGGGGTAAAGATCTAGAACAATTACTCGTGCCTACTACTTATAGGGAATTCAGGAAACGCCTAAAAACACATCTGTTCCTGAAATACTTAGGAAACCAACCTATATAATCTTAGTCCTCAACAAACGATCTCTAGAACTGTTAATCACTAAGGGGGTAATAATTTAAAAAAACGTCTAAAAAGTGTCCTAAATGGCTACTTGGACGATCAAAAAGCCTGATCGTCCAAGTACCCTTAACCAAAGCTGATTTTTAGACGTATCTAAAAACAGCTTAGGCCTTTCCCCTGCCTCTAGACACACAGAGAGAAAAGAGATGTGTTTAGAGGAGGGGAAAGGGCGGGCAGTGGGCGGGAGGTGGGCCGACCTACACCTAGGCGTACAACAGGTATAATCAAAACATTTACAGGTTGCCTAGTTGGCACTTAGACCTTTTTGACTTAGACGTAGTCAAACCAGGTCTAAGTGCCGAAAAAGGGGCCGCTGAGTTGATGGCCGCTGGTGCCATCAGTTCAGCGGCCCAGCAACCTACCCACCGCAACCATCGTTGCAGGAGAGATGCCTCATCTCCTCTACCGCGATGCCATCATTCCTCTACCAGAACTGCTGCGACCCGTGGCAGGAGAGATACCCTATCTCTCCTGCTGCAGGTCACGGCAGTTCCGGTAGAGGAGAGATGGCATCGCGGTAGGGGAGATGAGGCATCTCTCCTGCCGCGATCCATCACCCCCCCTCGCAATTAACATCGGGCCAGGAGAGAGCCCAAGCTCTCCTGGCCCGCGGCGACACCCGACTCGAGTGGGCCAGGAGAGAACCCAGGCTCTCCTGGCCTGCGGTGACCCCCCTGCCGCTACTGGAATGGGCCAGGAGGGAGCCCAAACCCACCTGTCCCCGGCGACCCCCCCCCCCACTGCTACTGGAATGGGCCAGGAGGGAGTCCAAGCCCCCCTGGCCCCGGTGACCCCTACCCCCACCCCCCACTACAATATGGGCAGGAGGGATCCCAGGCCCTCCTGCCCTCGACACAACCCCCCTACCCCCAACGATCACCCCCCAGAACCCCCGATCGCCCCCCCGCCAACCCGTGACCCCCCGGCCGACCCCCCCGGGTGCCAAATCCGCCCGTCCAGCAGGCAGCCGACTCCAGAATGGGGCCAGATTGGCCCAGCCGTCCCAAAGCCCCGCCCACAGGTGGGGCCTAAGGTGCCTGGGCCAATCAGAATAGGCCCTTCCTGTGGCTAGCGTGGCTTTGTAAAAGAGGGAGATTATTTGTTAAAACATTTGAATATTGGGGTGCCCAGATTTCAAATACTAAATCAAAACTGAAGCTAACTAGTGACTAGCTTGTGTAGTAATAATTCCATTTGACATTGTTTTTGGTTCATATTGCTGGTTTGGATGGTAAACATTCTGTTTTAAATATATCTTATCACATACAGCTAGTATGCTAACAAAAAATAAGCCGCGTGATTTCAAAATATTTGAAGCATGTGATTTTATTATTTTAGTATTTTTATCCTATATAATAAAGGTTAGCGGCGCATGCGCTTTTAAAAAAGCGTGATTACTGCCGCCGTGGTGTGTGATCCGTGGCCGTGTTCCATTTTAGAACCCGGCCAATGATCACTCTGGCCACTCCCCTCCTCCCGCCCTCACTCACCCTGGAGCCAGGCAAGCTCTCTTCCTGCCCGCGTCCTCGGCAGGGAACATACCTCGGCCCTCATTCACCGCCGCCTCCACTGCTGCTGCTGATGATCCTCCTGTAAAGAGCAGCCTGCGATGGTGGCCGGCTTTAGCGAAACTCGCAGGCCGCTCTCCAACTCGGTAGCACATTCCCTCTGACGCGATCCCGTGCGTCAGAGGGAACGTGCTACCGAGGCTGGAGAGCGGCCTGCGAGGTTCCCTAAAGCCGGCCACCATCGCAGGCTGCTCTTCAGGAGGATCAGCAGCGTAAGAGGAGCCGCCACCGGCACTTTTAAAACTAACCTTCGGCCGCAGCAGGCTAGCCCATGGGAAGGGAAGGGGGAGGGGCCGAACGGAGCAGGCCAAATCGCATTAAGAGAAGGGAGAGGCCGAACGGAGCAGGACAGCTCACGTAAGAGAAGGGAATTGCTTCACAGGGACCTGGAGGGGAAGGGAAATATGCTGCTGCTTCTGCAAAGGAAAGTGGGGAGGGGGCTTCACAGGGACCTGGAGGGGAAGGGAAATACGCTGCTGCTGCTGCAAAGGAAAGTGGGGGGGGGCTTCACAGGGACCTGGAGGGGAACGGAAATACCGCTGCTGCTTCTGCAAAGGAAAGTGTGTGTGTGTGGGGGGGGCTTCACAGGGACCTGGAGGGGAACGGAAATACCGCTGCTGCTTCTGCAAAGGAAAGTGGGGGGGGTGCTTCACAGGGACCTGGAGGTGAACGGAAATACCGCTGCTGCTTCTGCAAAGGAAAGTGGGGGGGGCTTCACAGGGACCTGGAGGGGAACGGAAATACCGCTGCTGCTTCTGCAAAGAAAAGTGGGGGGGGGGGGATAGACAGAAAGAAATAAAGACAGACAGACAAAGGAGGCCAGGGAGAGACAGACAGAAATAAAGACAGACAGACAAAGGAGGCCAGGGAGAGACAGACAGAAATAAAGACAGACAGACAGACAAAGGGTGCCAGGGAGAGAGAAAAAAAATAGCAGGAGGGAGAGAGACAGAAAGGAAGGAAGAAAGAGACAGGAACAGGGAGAGAGACATAAATAAAGAAAGACAGACAGGCTTATATTCTAGCACCCGTTAATGTAACGGGCTTAAACACTAGTATTTTATAATAGAATATAAATTATTTCTATCTTGTTTTTAATTTCTGTTGTTGAGGTTGATATATTGTCATTTATTATATATTTTATTCAGATTCCTGATGCAGGCTTTTTGCCAAAACATGTGCCATGTCGAGTCATTTCAGTCATCTTGGTCCCCATTCTTCAGGCCACTTGTGCTATTTGTATATATTTATTTACCACAGAGGTCAGACTAAACATCCTCTTGTTCCCAACCTCCTCCTTACTTCTGCTTTTGTGGAGAGGGACCATATCTATCCTTCTCCAGAGGCCTGGAACTGTCACAAAAGAGATCAGAAAAAGTGTCATAAAGTGGTAAGAGACGCCAAAAATGTCTATGAAGAAAAGATAGCACAGGAAACCAAAAACTTCAAGCCCTTTTTTAGATATATAAAAGGTAAGAAACCAGCAAGAGAGGCAGTGGTCCCTCTCGACGATCAAGGAAAGAAAGGGTCAATTAAGGAGGATAAACAAGTTGCCGATAGGTTAAATTCATTCTTTGC
Source organism: Geotrypetes seraphini (assembly GCF_902459505.1). NCBI lineage: Eukaryota > Metazoa > Chordata > Amphibia > Gymnophiona > Dermophiidae > Geotrypetes > Geotrypetes seraphini. The sequence goes on from NC_047089.1 coordinate 203,343,454, forward strand.
CTCTGTCTTCACAAATGAGGACATTTCAACAGTGCCAGACACAGGAAAGATATTCACCGGAGGCATAGAAGAAAGCCTCACAACATTAAATGTGACGTTGGACATGATATACTTTCAGATTGACAAACTGAAAAGCGACAAATCCCCTGGACCGGATAGAATTCACCCGAGGGTATTAAAGGAACTTAAGGTCGAAATTGGTGAATTGCTACAATCTGTGGCTAATATGTCAATTAGAACCAGGCAAATACCAGAAGACTGGAGGATAGCAAATGTTATCCCAATTTTCAAAAAAGGATCAAGAGGTGATCCAGGGAACTATCGACCTGTGAGCCTCACTTTGGTTCCTGGGAAGATAATTGAAACACTGATTAAAGACAACATTGTACAACATTTGGAGGATCACAACCTAATAAGGGCTAGTCAACATGGATTCAGGAAAGGGAAGTCATGTTTGACAAATTTACTACAATTCTTTGAGAAAGTGAACAAACAAGTGGATAGTGGAGATTCAGTGGACATAGTTTACTTGGACTTCCAGAAAGCGTTTGACAAGAAACATAGAAACATAGAAGATGACGGCAGAAAAGGGCTACAGCCCATCAAGTCTGCCCACTCTGCTTACCCACTCCCTGTCTATGCCCTAATGACCCAATTTCCTTATCTTGACCCTCGTAGGGATCCCACATGGGTATCCCATTTATTCTTAAAGTCTGGCACGCTGTCTGCCTCGATCACCTGCACTGGAAGCTTGTTCCAATGATCAACCACTCTCTCTGTGAAGAAATACTTTCTGGTGTCGCCATGAAAATTTCCGCCCCTGAGTTTGGGCGGGTGCCCTCTTGTGGCCGAAGGTCCCTTGAGAAAGAAAATATCATCTTCCACTTCGACACGTCCCGTGAGGTACTTAAATGTTCCGCATGCAAGGCTTATGAAGAAACTACTAAGCCATGGAGTAGGAGAAGTGCACAGATGGATCGGCAAGTGGTTGGAGAACAGAAAGCAGAGGGTTAGCATAAATGGGAAATTCTCGGACTGGGAGAGGGTGACTAGCGGAGTACCCCAGGGCTCGGTTCTTGGGCCTATCTTGTTCAATATTTTTATAAACGACCTGGAGGAGGAAACAACTTGCAATATAATAAAGTTTGCAGACGATACAAAACTATGTCGGGCTGTTGACTCTCAAAGGGACTGCGAGGAACTCCAGAAGGATCTGAACAAGCTAGAAGCATGGGCAACAAAGTGGCAGATTAATTTTAACATAAACAAATGCAAGGTGATGCATCTAAGAATAAAAAACAAAGAACACAAGTATAAGATGCTGGGGGTGACATTAGCAAAATGCGAACAAGAAAGGGATTTGGGGGTACTGATTGACAGAACCCTAAAGCCTTCGGCACAATGCACGGTGGCGGCGAATAAAGCAAACAGGATGTTGGGCATGATTAAGAAGGGGATCACGAGTAGATTGGAAGATGTAATAATGCCACTTTATAGAGCAATGGTCAGACCGCAATTGGAATACTGTGTCCAACACTGGTCTCCATACCTCAAGAAAGATATAATTCTGCTGGAAAGGGTACAGAGGAGAGCCACAAAACTTTTCAAGGGATTGGAGAATTTGAGCTACAAAGAGCGCCTTAGGAAATTGGGATTGTTTACCCTCGAGCAGAGAAGACTGAGAGGGGATTTAATAGAGACTTTTAAAATAATAAAGGGATTTGATAAAATCGACCAAGAAGAAGCATTGCTAACTTTTTTGGATGTGACATGGACAAGAGGTCACAGACTGAAACTAAGTGGCAGCAGGTTCAGGACGAATGTCAGGAAGTTCTTTTTTACACAGCGCGTGCTGGGAATTTGGAATGCTCTCCCGGAGGATGTTGTGACAGAGATTACTGTTCTGGGATTCAAGCGCAAGTTGGATGCACACCTTCTTGCAAATTGTATTGAGGGCTATGGTATATCTGGGTCTCCAATCAGGAGTACCTAAATGGGCTGCCGCGTGTGCGGATCACCGGACTGGATGGACCTCGGTCTGATCCGGTGAGGGCTTTTCTTATGTTCTTGTTAGGTGCTTGACCTGGTCCTGGGAGGGAGGATTTATTTTCAGGACATTTTTTTTTTCTATTGCCTCTATGTTGGGTAATAATTTCCTTGTTACATTAACTGTAGCTGCCAGGTTAGCTGGAAACCATATTCCTACCCTGTACCTCCTTCATTCCAGTATTTATTTATACAACACATAAACAGTTCTTTTCTTTTAAGGATGCTTTCTAGACTTAAGTCAGGAAAAATGTGCATTTTATAGTCCTTATAATTAAATGATCCTATCTTCTTAGCCTTCTTAATACCTTATTTTATGATTTGCTTTATTTGATAAACCTCCTTTCCTTAAGCAATAGCCAAGCAAGTTACAATAAAACTTGCAAGTGAAGAAGTTTCACAGTAATGGCTTAAGGAGGGCTATCTGATTAGGGATGGAGTTCTTGGTGGGCTCTCTGATTCTCTTTAAGGAGGAGCCAAGTTCAAGAAGGGTCACCCTGGGTCTTGTCATCTAATAATGTGTATCCATTCAGTTAATGAAGAGAAAAATTTTATACAGTGCATTAACTGCAACACAAATATTATGATGTAGTAAATCATAGCTCTTGAGTGGTTATGGTTTATTGAATTTTAATGCACCGCCCTTCACACCAAAATAGCAAGGCAATTTACATTATTAAACACAGTCAGAAAAGGATGTCATTTTTCTTTGAGAAATAAAATAGCTACAGAGAAAAACAGGAATGATCATCAGTTCCTATGTTTCCTGGTTTCTTATTACCGTATTTTTTGCTCCATAAGACGTACCTGACCATAAGATGCACCCTAAATTTAGAGGAGGAAAACAAGAAAAAAAACATTCTGAACCAAATTTTCCCTGCCAGGCTCTGCATCCAACCCCATACTCCTTGCCAGGTTCTGCACCCTGTCTCCCTTCCCTGCCAAGCTCTATACCCTGTTCTCCATCTGCTGGTCTAGTGGTAGGCAGGGACAGGGCACAGGGCGAGCAGGGACAGGGCACATGGCAGGCAAGGACAGGGCACAGGACAGGCAGGTCTAGTGGCTGGCAGGCATGCCTAGTAGCCTAGTGACAGGCAGGCAGGCCTAGTGGTCTAGTGACAGGCAGGTAGGCAGGCCTAGTGGCAGGCAGGGCCCCCCACCCTGAGGCAGGCAGGCAAGCAGGCAGGCCCCCGTACCTTTTTTTAAAATCCTGCCGTCCATCGCTGTATGGCAGGAGCTTTCACTGAAGCTGCCCTTCTATCCGCTGACTCCCAAGTACCCCTGTACCATTTTTTAAATCCTGATGTCCATCACTGTATGGCAGGAGCTTTCACCAAAGCTGCCCTTCCATCCGCAGACTCCCGAGTACCCCCGTATCTTTTTATAAATCCTGCATCCAGCGCTGTACGGCAGGAGCGAGCTTATCGTGTTCCTGCCTGGTCCCGCTCCGCTCCATGAATGGCTGTAGTCAGTTCTCACCATAACAGAATCCTGGCTCACAGCCAACAGTAGGGTCACCATAAGTGAGACGCGCCCTTCTGACTATTACATTATACTTCAAAATAGAATGGGTAATAGAAGAGGGGAGTAGTACACAAATCTAACCTGGGATTCCAGCAAATGAAAACAGCCAAACCAATAGGAGCAGAATGTTTACTTTTTAGAGTAGGAAACTCAAAAACAATAGGCAAAATGGTATTATATGTCATTCCCAAACTAGACATGGAAGATTGGCAAATGTCATTATTTATTTCTTAATTTCTAAAATTTCTAGACTGCCTATCCCTAAGCAGTTAACAGTAAAACATTCACAGTAGTTCAAGACAGGATACATATATCCTCATTGCAGAAGTCAATCTAAAATTCTCCTTTTTCTGGGTATGTGGTGACCTTAATCTACATGTAGATGACCCAGTATGCCCAAAAATCCAACAGATAGTCCAACAAATGGAAGGCCTAGGACTACAACAAACAGTGAAGGAAAAAAATGCAAAATACACACTTTAGATATACTGTTTGGCAGAGAGGAAGACTGGGGACTGCAACCCTACAACTATGAAAGTGTTATAGTCATACCACCACCTAATTTGGGATAAAACAACCAGAAAGTAGGAAGCATTCAAAAACCAATGGAACAAAACCAAAAATAGGAAGAGGATTCATAGACAGCACCCAATTCAAAAGCAGACTGGAGACACACCTCAGAGAAATGAAAACTAAGAACTCACTGAACAGGTAAGGCACTGAACTATAGTCTAGAAGAGGTTACCCCATTAAAATTACAAAAAACAAACAAAAGGAAAGATGGGCTTACCCCATCAGAAGAAATCATGAACCTGAAAAGAGAGAAGAAAACTCAAAAGGAAATGGAGGAAATCAGCCGAGAATGAGGAAGCTAGAAATACCTGGCTCAGAGTCAACGGACTCTACATCAAGAAACTAAGGAAAAAAAAAAAGAAGAAATAATTCCTCTCAAAAAAGATCCTCAAAGCTGGAAACTCCACAAGAATCCTATACCAAGCTTTGGAAAAAAAACACAGAAAGAAATCACCACCAAATGCTCTTCTTCACAGAGAAAATAAAGAGGACACAGAAAGACAACAGCCTAAACAACAACATATATATAGACAAACTTATGAGGGAAACAGGAGACACAATGGAAGAGTTTGAGCCAATCACAGAGAACCAGATGAAAAAAATACTGAAAAGAGTAAAACCTGGCCTACCATACATTGAAACATGCCCGATACACCTGATGAGAGAGCTCAAAGTCCCAGGGCATATCTACCTCACAAACCTTGTAAACAAATCACTACAGACCAGAGAAATTCCACTTAAATGGAAACTCTCAGTCATAATGTCCATTCTGAAAAATAAAGAAAAGAACCTAGAAGATCTCTCCAACTACAGACCAACCATGGATATCTAAACTAATAGTCAAATTGGCCTGCCAACAGATATCAGACTTCCTAAAAAGTTCATCAAAGCTAGACCAGGCCCAATCAGGGTTCCGATGTCACCTAAGCACTGAAACTGTACTAGTAGCAGTACTGGACTCAGTCCTCAAATGCCATGCAAATAGAGAAGATGTGCTGCTGGGGTTCCTGGATCTCTCAGCTGCCTTCGACCTAGTCCAACACACACTGCTAATATCAAGATGCAAAGAACTGGGTCTCAAAGGTAAAGTCTTGGCATGGATAGAGTCCTTTCTATCAAAAATTCTAATGAGATTAGAATGGCAGGAGAATACAAACAACTGGAAGGAAACAAACATAAGAGTACCACAGGGATCAGCAATGTCAACCATGCTGTTCAACATCTTCCTCTAACTACTGGGGAAATTCATCAGAAAATTAGGATAGGAATGCAACATCTATGCAGACAATGTCCAACTAATCATCCCACTGAAGAAATAGGACTTGAGACTAAACATAAAATCAAGACAGGCCTGGAGAAAATCTTCAGATGGTTCCAAATGGCCTAGTAGCCAACAAGGAAAAAAAACAGAATTACTTCTAATCAAAAAATGGGGAGAAAATAGCTCAAGATACCAACTAACTCTGAATGTCAACACCATAAAATCATCCATGGAGGGAGTGAGAAACCTTGAAGTATAGCTGAACCCAAACCTAGACATGACAATACAAATTCAACGCATCATAAAAAACACCTATGCAAACTCTGCTGGGTTAGAGAACTAAAATCTTACCTGACAAATCAAGCAATATCCAAAGTAATAATTTCCCTAGTACTCTCAATCTTTGACTACTGCAATGCAATCTGGCTGGGCATTCCAAAGTACATGATCAGGCATGTCTAAATAGTACAAAATGCAGCAACAAGATTTTTGCTGGGTAAATCAAAGCAGATGAGTGTCACCCCACTACTCAAAAAGTTACACCTACTCCCGATTGAAAGCAGGGTGAAATTCCAAATCAAGTTGCTGACATACAACATCATTCATCTTTCAGAACTGCAATACCTAGCAATCAGATTACACAACCATACACCAACATGCACCTTGTGATCGAGCCAGGAATACTTACTGGAAATACCCACCTTCATAGACATAGAATACAAAAGCATCAGGACAACAGTGTTCTCAATGATAACTCCAATATGGTGGAACTCCATTTCAAAGTAATTAAAACTAGAAAAAGGCACCAGAAAGTTCAAGAAAGAAATAAAGACCATGCTTTTCACAGACCACTTTAACTAACAAACATTCAGGCGGGAGTAGCAACAAGGAAAAAATAACAATCCAACCCTCATCTGGAACAGGACAGGACAAACAGGAAAATTTCACAAAAAAAATAGAATATATGATAAAAACACAGATAATAGAATTATAATATACCATATATACTTAAAATGAATTTAGGATGGTGCAAATATGTAAGATAAATGTAGATATAGGGTAAATATAGTAATCTAGAATGCACATATAGGGTGAAAATAGCATATAAACACTGTACACTCATCAAGGATATGTAAATGCAACATACAAGGATAACCCAAAGCACTAAAACTAACAACAGAACACTTCTGAAACTCATGTATAGATAACCATCACAGAAACATCTAACTCTATACTAAAGCTCATATATCGTAGCTCATGTTTTGTAACACCATTACTGTAGCTTGTGTATCATAGCTCATGTATTATAACACCACAAACAAAGCTATGGATAACCATTACAGAAAAATCCTGAGAGTACTAAAGCTCATATATTGTTGCTCATGCATTGTAACACCATTATGTATTGTAACACCATTACTGAAGCTCGTGTATTGTAACATCATTATAAAAATCTCATAAATTGTAGCTTGTATTGTAACACTATAATTGAAACTCTGAAGTTCATGTATTGTAGCATTATAGAAGCTCATAGATTTCATGTATAGTAACACCATTGTAGAAGCTCATGTAAACCACTCTGAATTAACTACCCAGTCATTGGTAGCAGTATAGAAGTTTTCAATAACCAATAACCAATAAACCCTTAGGCCCTGATTCCAAAAAAGATGCCTACAGTTTGGTGCATAGATTGGCGCACCTAGATGATCTAGGCGCCTAACAATTTTATTTTAATTGGCTTAATTGGTGCTGCCAATTGAAAGCATCATAAAAAAAAACAATTAAAAATGATTAAAAATAATAATTTGCCGGTAGGTGTCGTCTACCTCTTTGCAATAACGTGTCTACTCCAAGGTACCTAACTTACTAGCAAAAAAGCATGGTTAGAGGCAGATTTGGGGCAAAGTTTATGTGTGGTTTGAGTTAGGTGCCAGTATTTTAAGCCAAGAAAACCTTAGGTTAATATACCAAGATCTAAAGTGTACATGCCTCCCGGTACTTAAGTAAATTTAGGTGCAAATGGCATCTAATTTTGATTCAACAACAAAACAAACTGTGGACAAAACACAACGTTCTTGACTTTCCTTTATTTCTTCAATCAATGTTAAGAAAATGTCTATATTAACCATATTAAAAACTAATGGACCCGACACAGGCTGTGTTTTGGCTAACAATTTTGATTGACATGTGGAAGGTGCTGCTTTTCTAGGCACCTACCGTACAACCATGGAGATGACGCTGGAGGACCTTTCTAGACTTGCACAAAACCAATTTCTTTTTAGATCCACAATTCATCAAGTCGCTAGGACTCGAACATGACTCAATGGCACCTAACAACAACAACCAAGTTAGGCACGATTTATAGAATCAGGCCTTTACTGCCTACAAAACTGCAAGGATGATTACAGGGGTGTTTCATTATGAGTACATTTCTCTAGTACTTAAGCAACTACATTAGTTGCCTATTAAATACCATATTGAGTATAAAATCTTGACAGTTATACATCTTGTACATTACGGGGAGGCACCACAGTACTTGATTGAGGTCTTGAAAGAAATATGTTCCAAATTGCAGGTTGCGTTCACAAACAACAATGAAACTGTCACTTGAATGTGTCCAGGATGTGCATTATAAAAAGGCCTGGATGCCAGCAATTTCAGGAGCTGACCTAAAATTGTGGAATGCATTGAATGGACCATTAAGATTATGTTCTAACTTTGGATCTTTTAAAAAACTGCTGAAAACCCATTTTCTATGAATAAGAAACTACTGCTTTGATGTAATTATTTTCTAGGATCAATGTTACTTGCTGAATTTATTTTTTGCTGAATCTGTATTTTGGATTGTTTTTAGTTGAATTTATATTTTTGGTAGGTTTTTCATTTTATGTATGTTTTACTTTGTAAATTGCCTAGTTGATAGGCGGAATAGACATTTTTAAAATAAATAAATAAAATAAATGTGAGTAAGTGCTCACATGCTAATGGCCATGAGCTAATGGGAAAATTATCCCATGGTCTATTAGTTTGGTTTACTATGTTATAGGTCAGGGATCTCAAAGTCCCTCCTTGAGGGCCGCAATCCAGTCGAGTTTTCAGGATTTCCACAATCAATATGCATGAGATCTATGTGCATGCACTGCTTTCAATGCATATTCATTGGGGGAAATCCTGAAAACCTGACTGGATTATGGCCCTCAAGGAGGGACTTTGAGATCCCTGTTATAGGTAGAAGACCTGCTTTGATGGAACCTAAACTGTGGCTTTACAAATTGGGAAAATTAGGGCATGGCCATTAATTCTAGAAATATAAAAAAAATCAGTTATTTTACCCACATAGTAAAAATGGCCATAGCATGTGGGAATGACATCTGTAAGGACATGCTAAGGTCACTGTTTACTGCAGCTTAGTTAAAAGGCCTCTAAATGAAGATTTTTGTGCTGTCCTGCTCTCCCTCTTCCCTATTAATATGTGGGGTTACCCAGTGCAAATTCCATGTACATTCATTTTCTCTTGACGTCACATGGATTCTGATCTATAAGCATACATCCTAAAGCAATAAAGTAATGAGTAAAGAGAGAACAATAGATGCTGAAATGAGATTTGAAGTGGATGAGGCGTTTTGCAAGAATAGAGAAATGAATATATAATATAATTGATTCATCTAACTCTGGAATATAGAGAACATTTGAAAGAAGCATACCCCAGGAGGAGAGCAGTCAGTACTCCAGATGTTGTCTCCAGATGTGCACCATTTACATTCTTGCCTCTAGTGTTTCAGGTTTCAGGCACTGCCTAGTATGGACATTAGTTCCCTAGGAGATTGTATTTGTCCAGAAAAATTACCTAGGAAAAGAAAGTATTAATATAGAACTAGCCTGTTGGTTTGGTTTGCTATGTTATTCATAGAAGACCTGTTTTGATGGAACCTAAACTGAAGCTTTACAAGATGAACTGAACTGTCCTCTTATTTCATAACTAGTCTTTGTATGTGGTCCCTAATGCATGCAAAGTTACTGCAAAATAAGCCCTTTTTTTCTCTATAGACTGCACTATATTCCCCACTGGCCATGGAATTGCTACTGCAAAAGGTTCTTGCAAATCAGGCTATGGCTGCCCACCAACATGAGCACGGCCTGTTGCCTGGCTCTGTCAAGGTAGTCACTTAATTGAATATTCTCAGCCTGCCTTCAGTCCATCCTTGTTATGCCTGTCTTCCTTGCTGCTGACTGCTGATGTGTTGACTGTGAATCATAACACTGAGGGGGAAATTCTGTATAGGATGCAAGTTTCTGCAGCTCCCTAAGAAGAGGCTGAGAATCGCACATCTGCATCCTATGCAGAATCATACCTGCCCTAAGGGAAAAAGGCCCAACCCTGTCTAACTGACCTGATTCTCTAACTGGCACCAATGTCATAGGCACCAGTTAGAGAATCGCGCCCAATCCCTTCCCATTAGCTGATCATGGAAATTGAATCACCCTGCCACGATCAGCTGAGCGGCTGCGGCAGGGAACCTACTCCCTGTGAAGTCGGCCAGCAGGAGGGATGCCTACTCCCTCTCACCACCACCCCCAAACCTCCACCTGACACTGTCCACAACAGGAGGGATGCCCCCGAAACCCTAACACTCTCAACCCCCCCACACACACACACATCCAATTGCCCACTCCCTCCTGACATTGGCTCCATTGTCCCCAAACCTCCATCACTCCCCAACACCCACCTGACATTCTCTGATATTCCCCAACACCCACCCGACATTCCCCAACACCCACCTGACACTCACCGACTTTTGTTCTATTATGCATATTATATCTATTTCTTTTTTATCTATTTGTTTAGTTTTCATTTAAAATTTCTTAGAATTCTATTGTTTAACTGTTTCTCTATCCATTCTATTCATATGCCTTCCTATACCTTTTCTTTTTTCCTCACTTCTAATGTTTATTTTTCTTTTTTACATTTCTATATTTGATTTAATTCTTAAAATTATTTTCTATTTAATTTCTTTCCATTACATTATTACATTACATTATTCCATTACATTATTAGTTTCTTTCCATTACATTATTATTTTGGAATGTACGTTTTGTTTTTAACAGTATGGTATTGAGAGTTCAATGTATTCTTGTTAGGATGCTTCATATCTCATTTTTTTCCTCTCTATTATTTTACTAATTTGTTTGTTCTTAAGTACTTTAGTTAGATTGTGAGCCTTCGGGACAGTAAGGGAATTTCATAGTACCTATTTTTTATTTATTTATCTTATTTTTATTGTATCCTTTAATGTATATTTCTCTGTAACCTATATTACTTATAATTTTAATGCACCCTATTGTCTATTTTCTGTAAACCGCTTAGAATCCTAACGGAGTTTAGCGGTATATAAGAAATAAATTACATTACATTCCCCAACACCCACTGATACTCCCTCACACCCCAACATCCCCCCTGACACTTCCTGAAACCCCTGTACTTTTAAGAGATGACAGGCAAGAGGGATGCCCATTCCCTCCTGCCAACAGGCCCACCTCTTCCAAAATGTCAGGCCTTCCTCTTTCTGGTGCATTCTGGGATGCACTGGGGAGGACCTAAGGCTGCGATTGGCCCAGATGCCTAAGGCCCTCCCTTAGGCATCTGAGCCAACCGGAATCTTAGACCTCCTTCTTAGTGCATTCTGAGATAGACTGGGAGTGGCCTAAGACTCTGGCCAGACACCAAAGGCCACTCCCATTTCAGCCCTAGGGAGATGACTAGGGCTGCTTAAGCTCACCCAAGGCCACTTCCGAGTGAAACAACACCCACACCCAGCTTTGAGCAAGCTTATGCGTCCCTAGGTACCTCCCTGCACCCACGACAGACACCTTTAGTATAGGTGGTATGCCTCGTTGGTTTTTTTTAGAAAACGTGCATCCCTATTAGCTGGTTAGACAGAGGTAGAACACCTACCGCTGCCTACAATTGGGACGCTATTTATAGAATTTGCCCTGAGAAACTAATGAAGGGATTTCTCTGAATCAAGAGTAGCCTGACAGTGATCTGTTCCCCAGGGCACTAAGGATCATAGGTACCTAACCACCTGTCACAAATGATTCAACTGAATTGAAGATGAGAGAGTAGTTCACCTACTGCTGTTCTCCCTCAGGTGCTGTCCTTCTGTCCCAATGGTCAGCCCGCCCCTGCTCTGTGCTGTTAAAGGAACAATATTGTGTTAGCATGGGTGGAGTAAGTTCTGGGACCAAAATATGGATGTCCAACTCCAATCACAGAAAGAGAAGGAGCGTCCATATCTAAAAACATGGATATCCATATTTAGACCTGGCATTTGTCACGTCCAGATTACAGAAAGGTGCTCTGATTGAGCAGCTGTTCACTCAAGGGATTAAGCCATGATACCTCCCTTAATTGCCCAGTGATTGTTGTCTCCCTTCCTCTTCCCTGAATGTGAAACTAGCAAGGGATACTAGCATCTATGACAATTTTCTTATCAGAGCAGCATGTAGATCCCAGGAATAGCCTATTTAGTGCTGGAGCATGAAAACCAAGGAATTCAGGTTCAAATTCCACTTCGGCTTTTATTTGTGGGCACTCCAAGATAGTAAAAAAAATTACTATACCTGAATATATAAGGATATTGAAGTGATGTACATTGAGATACAGTAGATATTTTTCTGTTCCTGGAGGACTCATAATAATAAAAAAAAATCAAAGACAGTTTAAGTGGGATTTGAACCTAGGGCTTCTGATTTTCAGACCACGGTATGAACCATTAGGCTACACTTCTGTTTCACATAGATTCTGTGCTGGTCATTAAAATATGGTCATTCCTATGCTGCTGTAGGGACCATCATGTCCCTCTTTTTATCACATTCATAATTTGAATGTTTCAGTTTGTAAAATGGATGACGGATGTTTGTGATAAATGTTTCCAACACTGACTTTACTCATATTTTCTTCTATGATACATATGTGATGGAGGTCCATTTGTGATGTTCTGACATGGACATCTATTCTGAGTTGGGCATCTTTTCTAAATTTTTAGTAAGTGCAAAACCTGTATAATAACTATTCAGAGAATGCATAGAAATAAATGTTTTAAATTTGTCTCTGTGTCATTCTCTAATCCAGATTTTACAAGATGAACAGCATCCAAGGGTGTGTCTAACAGGATAAGTGCAGGCCAGTAGAATTTTCAGCCACACTTAGACCCAAATTCTATAAATGGTGTCTGAAGTTACGCGCCTAGCTCAGTGTGTCTAACCGATCTAGGCGCCTAACTTAATTATTCAATTAGACTTAATTGGCATCATTAAACAAAAAGCACTATTAAAAAGCAATTCAAAACAATTTAAAAATTAATTAGCTGGTAGGCATCTACTCCAAATCACCTGCCAGAAAGTAGGAGTGGTTAGCAGTAGATTCTGGGAAGATTCGAGGCATGGTATGACTTAGGAAAACTTATTTAGGCCAAGAAAACCCTGACATAAATGGAAGTACGCTTAAGACCACATAGGCACCGCTAGGTGTGATTCTGTAAATGGTGCCTAGTGGATGATTAACAATGGCATTTCTGAATATTCCCTTTCACTACTTCAGCACTATCTGGAAAGTGCTAGGGTGGTCTGAGAGTGGAGCTTGGGTAGAACCAGAGGTTAATTGGTTAGTGGCAATATTCAGACTGCTAACCAGACAGCTAACTGGATACAATTAAGAACATAAGAAAAGCCTTACTGGGTCAGACCAATGATTCATCAAGTCAAGTAGCTCGTTCTCAGTTGGCCAGTCCAGATTACTAATACCTGGCCAAAACTCATGGAGTAGCAATATTCCATGCTACTGATCCAGGGCAAGCAGTGGCTTCCCCCAAGTCTTAATAACAGACTATGGACTTTTCTTTTAGGAATCTTGGCACTGCTTGTCAGTGCTGATATCTAGATATTTAGTACCAATCAGTATCTGACACTGAATATCTGCTACTTTATATATATATACTAGCTGATGCCCCGGCGTTGCACGGGTATTTAATTATAGCAATAACACTGTAAATGGATTCAAATAAAGATACTTTATAGTGGTGAATGAAAGTATTTTTTTACAGCTTAATAAAAAGTACAATATTCAAATTATAAAGTGAAATATTTGACAAAATGAATACAATACAACTAACGCAAAACGTGATTATAAACAACAATTTTAGTTTCACCTCCTGGAGCAAGAACATATAAATTCTTGGGTGAACCCACCCTTAAGCAAGCAACATAGAGTTGTGGGCCGCGAGACCCCCAGAACATATCACCCCCAGGTAGTGAGGGATCTGCGTACCAAGTTTCGTCCAAATCGGTCAAGCCGTTTTTGAATTACAGTGAGAATGGCAGCTTTTTACATATTTTCCATTGACATGAATGGGTGAAATCTGATTTTCTGTTTGTAGCTCCGCCCACGTGTGCAGGAGGGCCGCGAGACCCCCAGAACATATCAACCCAGGTAGTGAGGGATCTGCATACCAAGTTTCGTCCAAATTGGTCATAGTGAGAATGGCAGCTTTTTACATTTTTTCTATTGACATGAATGGGTGAAATCTGATTTTCTATTTGTAGCTCCGCCCACGTGTGCAGGAGGGCCGTGAGACCCCCAGAACATATCAACCCAAGTAGTGAGGGATCTGCATACCAAGTTTCGTTCAAATCGGTCAAGCCGTTTTTGCGTGATCGCGGCACATACACACACACATACATACACACATACATACCTCCGATTTTATATATATATAGATATATATATATATTTAAAATCTTTATAGCCCACTTATTCAATAATTCTAGGCGGGTAACAACATGACATACATAATAACAATAAGTAAAACATACTCTAAATATAGAAAACAAAGACAAATTTGATAAGATCATCAAAATAAAATCTTTTAAAATCATGCCCACTGACTCTATTGACTAAGAATAAAGAAAGAATGATAACCCTCCCCCCCACATCCCCCTTGTCTCTTGACAAAGCAATGCTCAAACAACACTTTTTTCAGACCTTTTCTAAATTGCAGAAATGTAGAAACCTTTCTTAATTCTAACAGTAAGGCGTTCCAACACACCGGCCCCTGCACTGATTGCTTAGTCTTGTGACTCGCTGAGAGCTTGAAACTCAAAAGAGTCACTTCCAAACACATCCTGTCTGACGAGCGTAACGCATGCATAGGATGGTACAACTGCATAACAGAACATAAAACCAATGGACAGTTGTCCTGTAATAATTAGAAAATTATGCACAAGACCTTAAATTCAATCCACATTGGTACCACACACTCTGTTCAAAAGAGATGCAATCAGATCTACAATCAACTATCATCACAAAACAAAATCCGATTCCCAGAAAGTTCTAAAATGCAGGAAATAAACAGAAACTTTGAGAACCCAGCTAAAATGCTTATAGTTCATTGGTCCAGAAATCTATCATAGGTTGGAAAAAACCTCCACCCAAATGTTAATGTAATTTTAATATTAATTTTCAATAAGTGTACAAACAAAATTTAATATACATCAAACTCATATTTGGTTAAAAAAGAAACCTAGTCATATGAAGTACTCAAATTATTAGGAAAAAAACATAAAGGCATTTTTGTCTTTTAAAAACCCGACAGTTATACGCAGTTTACAAAAGATTATAAACGTTAAACATAATTGTATATTTGAATGAGTCAGCTAGTCAGGTATTTGGAGAAAAGATAGTTTTTTTAGCTGTTTTCTAAAATGTCTGTAAGAAACAGCTGTGAGCAACATTGATCGAAATTCTTTTACATGAGAAGCTGCCTGAGATGCTAGAGTGATTTAGGAATTTCTTGCTTTTACAACCTTTTACAGAAGGGAAATTAAACAAAGCATGAGTTTTTCTACTGCATTTGTGCATAGCTATGGAAAAACTATTAGCCAGATAAGTAGGGGCTGGACTGTATATTATGCTCATATAATGAGACCAAGATGGATCCTCCTGTGATGTCATCCGTTGTTCCTCTTAACTATTATAATCATAGCACAGCACAGAGAAAAATTTTTGTGACTTATAAACCTTTTACTATAGTAAACTGTCAAAAATTGTTGATTTAAGTTTCAGTACTTATTTCAAATTCTTTATATAGCTGCCGGCTCCACAGCATGAGTGGCTCCAAAATCAAATCGCCAGGTTTCTACATAGCCATGTTTTGCTGAAGCTTCTTCAGGAAACCCGGAGCACAAGTAAGCCAAAGTAAAATTTGAAAATGCTGCAGGACCTGTAGGTATTTAAACGTTGCTTCTAAAAAGATAAAAAGATCTCAGAGTGAAAAGCTGTGTAATGAGACACTATCCAAATTCAAATTGAATTCATACACAGCAATTTAAAAGTCACTCAAGACTGCAGAAAGAGGGTACCTTCACTGACAAAAACGATCAGTTCACAAACAGCTTTAAAGATGGTGCAACGCCGACACTGGGATATTTTTATCTGTAAGTGTGATGTAATTAAACCTGATTGATGTAGCAAAAAAAACAACCCAAAAAAACCTCTGCATGAATTAAACCAATAAACCAAAATATACAAAATGGAATATACTGCCAAACAATCCCAAAAATGTTCATGGACAGTTTATTTAAAAAAAAAAAAAAGCTGTTTGATTCTATTTTTTAAAAATCTGATCAAATATTGGCTCACAATCTCATGCTTATCAGTTCCATCACAACCTAATACAGAGCTGTGCTTAGCCCTTTCAGGACCATAAGGATCGTAGGCCAATTTTTGTGGTTTTGACGACATTTTTATGGTAAAAAGGGCTTGCAGATGCCAAAAAATTGATTTTTTGTGTGAAATATCATTATTTTTTTTTTTTTAAATCAAACTTCTGGCTTATGGACAGTGTGGCAAGAGAATCTTCTCGTCAATCTGGCAACGACGCTAATGAATGAATGTCGGAACCAGTTTGTTTACATAAAGGCAGTATCATATGGAATCCGTACATATCAAATTTAGAACTGTAGACTATCCCAATCAAAATTTATAGGATTTTAAAGTTATGGGACAAATATGTCCCTTGGTCCTGAAAGGGTTAGCCATCAGCACACTGGCTTAATACTGTATTGGTCTCTAGATCTTTCAACAACTAACCCCTGGCCCACTTTTAATAAGCCGCTGTAGAGGTTTCCACCATGGCCCAGAGCACTAAATTCTCCAATGCTCATAGAATTCCTATGAGCGTCGGAGCAGCATCGGATCATTTAGTGCCTCGGGCTGCAGTAGAAACCTCTACCAAGGCTTAGTAAAAGGGGGTGGGGGAATAAATATTCTAAAATAGGAAGCCTTAAAAATAAAGGCTGTTGCAAAAATATATAGACATTATAATTAAGCCAAAGGAATTTTTTTTTTTTTTACATTACAGACTAGTCCCTTTTTTACTAAGCTGATTAGCGTGGCATCCAATGGTAATCATACTGAAGCCCATAGGGAATTAATAAGTTTCAGTGCCATTGCCACGCACCAGCAACTTTGTAAAAAGGGGGGTAAATTATTACTATAAATTTTTATATGAAATCCTTAGCTCAATGATTGACAGTGCTATAGAAATTAGTATGCTCACAGTTTTGACTGTGAGCACGTAACACTGGCTGAGCCAGATGGTTAGGGAAAGGGTAATTAAGGGTTAAATTTTAGCGGGCTGTAGGAGGCGGGAGGGGGTGAATAGGGAGGTAGTGGGATAGATATTCATGTATAGAATTAGCGGGATTGGTGGGGTGGAGAGAAGTGGGAGGGAACTGTTGTGGAAAGGTGAGGTTTGATTGGTGGGAGGTTCTGTAAGGAGTGGGGATTTAGCAGGAAAGTTTTGGCAGGTTCACGGTATTTTTGGTTGGGAGGGAGGTTGGTAGGGTGAGGGTTTTTGTAGGGGAAAAGTTTCCTGCCCATTCCCCCCTCTTTTGGTTTGTCATTAGGGGTTTTGGGCTGGGGGGTTGGGGTTCATGGCGGGGTGGGTGGTTGGGTTGGTCGCAGTTTTATTGGCGGAAAAATTGATGTTTTGAGGAAAAATGTGGACCAGTGTGGCTAGGAAAATTATGGGGGATTTGTTTTTGAGCTGCTCATATGCGACACCACCATGGGTGGGGGCAGGATTCTGTGGCACCGCAAGCCCTGCTGGGATGGGACATTGGGATTGTGGGGACATTTTTGTGTATGGAGGTAGTTCATCACCGACTAGCTCCAGGGGTTGTGATTTTTATGCTACACTGTTTTTTGATGTATGGCTATCACTGATGGATTTATTGTACTTTGGGAGCTAATAAAGCTGTGGCTCAAATTTTGCCATTAATTGACTGGTGTCATTATTATTGTTGAGGGAAACATTAGCAGAGATGTGAAAATGACAGTGTTATTAATAGTAGTAGTAGCAGTCAAAACATCAAATACAAAGTTAGGAATTTGAAAAAGCAAGAATATATTATAAAGCTTCAGTACTGATCCATGGTACAACTACATGTTGACTCTAGTCTTTTCATCTCAAAAAAGATATTGTGAATTTATAATTTACCCCCTTTTCCCGCCCCCATTTACAAAACTATAGCATGGTTTTAAGTGCCGGCTGTGGCGATAACAGCTCCAATGCTCATAGAATTCCTATGAGCGTCTGAGCTGTTACCTCCACAGCCAGCGCTAAAAATCATGCTACAGTTTTGTAAAAGGGGGTAACTAGTCAGCTCTTAAAATCGACTTAGCTGGCTAACCGCCCCTGCCCCCTTTTATTAAGCTGCGCTAGAGGTTTTGACAGCATACTGGTGAGGTAATTGCTCTGACGCTCACAGGAATTCTATGAGTGTCAGTGCATTTACCACGCTGGCTTGTGCTAAAAACCTCTAGTGCAGCTTGATAAAAGGGGCCCTAAGTTTGAGCCAGTCACTGGACACAGCTCAACATTGAGCATTCATCCGGGTTCTGCGCTGACCACAGGAGTTAACTGGCCTCCCTCCCACAGTCTCAATATTGACCCTGAGGTGACTGAAAGGAGATATGGTAAAGGTCTATAAAATATTGAGCAGGGTACAACAGCTAATACTGTGACTAGGGGGACACTCCATAAAAGAGTAGGATAACAGATTCAAAAGAAATTGAAATACATATTTTTTTTCCCCATTTGATCCACAATTAAGCTGTGGGATATGTTCAGTAGAAACACCAATTAGACATTGGCCCACTCCATATAACAAGCATGTGATAAGCTCATGCAGGACGTGTCGAGGTGGAAGATGACATCCTCTTCCCCAAAGGACCCTCGACCACAAGAGGGCATCCGCTTAAACTCAGAGGGGGGAAATTTAGTAGTGACACCAGGAAGTATTTTTTCACGGAAAGGGTGGTAGATCACTGGAATAAGCTTCCGGTGCAGGTGGTCGAGGCCACCGGCGTGCTTGACTTTAAGAGCAAATGGGACATGTACGTGGGATCCCTACGTAAGACGATTCACTAGCATCTAGACTTATTGGGGTGGGTCAGTAGTGTGGGCAGACTTGATGAGCTATAGCCCTTTTCTGCCGTCATCTCTCTATGTTTCTATGTTTCTATTGTGGACGCTTTCCAAAACCAAAGTTCTCTATCACAGATGGGCCCTGATGCAGAAGCCGTTCTCACTAGTTGCACGCGGCTGTCTGAAGCTTCTCCTCTGACACTACTTCCATTAACAGAACTGTACAATGCAGCAATACAAATTTCTGTTTCCCAATTACCTATAGGGCAATATTCAAAAGTCATTTACCCTTCTGTCAGATACTTATGACCTAGGCCCCATTTTATCAAGCTGCATAAGGGTCTTTTTATTGCAGACTGCTGCGGTAAAAGCTCTGACACTCATAGAATTCCTATGAGCATTGGAGCTTTTACCACAGTGGTCTATAATTTTTTTTAAAAAAAAAACCCTTACGCGGCTTGATAAAAGAGGATCATAGGTTGGTGTTATCATAGAGATGATATTGGAGTCAATGGACCTTATTTTAAAACAAAGCATGACATCTATGTTCTTAAATCTCTATTATGAAAAACAACAACACCCACAAAGGTGAAACTGCCTCCAGAACTGGAATAAAAATGTACTTTATTACATAATATGTAAGAACCTAAGAATTGCCGCTGCTGAGTCAGACCAATGGTCCATTGTGCCCAGCACTCCGCTCACGCGGCAGCCCTCTGGTTAAAGACCATTGCCTTAACTGAGACTAGCCCTACCTGCGTACGTTCCAGTCAGCAGAACTTGTTTAACTTTGTCTTGAATCCCTGGAGGGTGTTTCCCCCTATGACAGACTCCAGAAGAGCGTTCCAGTTTTCTACCACTCTCTGAGTGAAGGAAAATTTCCTTCTGTTTGTACGGAATCTATCCCCTTTCAATTTTAAAGAGAACCCTCTCGTTCTCCCTACTAAGTCTATTTCCTTCAGTACTTTGAATGTTTCAATGATGTCACCCTCTCAATCTCCTCTGTTCGTGGGAGAAGAGGCCCAGTTTCTTTAATCTTTTGCTGTACGGCAACTCCTCCAGCCCCTTAACCATCTTAGTTGCTCTTCTCTGGACCCTTTCGAGTAGTACCGTGTCCTTCTTCTTGTATGGCGACCAGTGCTGGACGCAGTACTCCAGGTGAGGGTGCACCATGGCCAGGTGCATCGGCATGATAACCTTCTCATCCCCTTCTTTATCATTCCTACCATTCCGTTTGCCCTTTTCGCCGCCACAACACATTGCGCAGATGGCTTCATTGATTTGTCGATTATAACTCTCAAGTCTCTTTCCTGGGAGGTCTGTCCAAGTACCACCCCGGCCATCCTGTACATCTTGTTTACCCAGGGTCATATGTCTTACATATTATGTAATAAAGTATATTTTTATTCCAGTTCTTGAGGCAGTTTCACCTTTATGGGTGTTGTTGTTTTTCGTTGTACTTTTACACTCCCTTTCTCTGTCTTCTGTCTTAAATCTCTATTAACAGAACAATACAATACAACAATATAATTCAACACAAATGTCTGTTTCCCAATTACATAGAGGGAAATATTGAAAAGATGTTTATCCATAGAAATTGATATTTACCCAGCTGAAAAGTTTTTATGAAAATAATATGAAAACATTCCCAGGGCAATACTCTCATAATTTTTGTATTTTCAGTAAAAGTACCCACAGATAAAGTAGATGCAGATAAAGTACCCACAGATAAAGTAGGCCTTCTTTCCTTGGACAACTTTCAAAGACAAAATGTGCAAACTTTTTACCCACTCACACAGTTAAAAAATAAAAATTTTCCAAATAAATGCCATAGCATATGCATGAATATGGTGTATATAGTCAGAGCTTCTGATCTTAATAATAACCATAAACCCTACTGCATTTGAAGAAGGCAATCAATAAACCCCTTATCATGACATCATGCTGCTACTATTATGGCCAGATGACATCAGCAAAGTGGGACCAGCTTCGTTCCATCTCTGTGGTGGCAGAGAGAGGCAGAAATAACATTTTTTGTAGCCCTATCCCAACATAACTTTCAACATAGGAGTTGACTGCAATCACACAGAAATGAAGAAGGAAATTGCTGGCTCTGTGACACTGCATATGAGTAATCAGCACTGAGTACTGGGGTAAGAACATAAAAATAGCCTTACTGGCCAAACTAGGTCACTAATACCTGATAAAAACCCAAATAGTAGCAACATTCCATTCTACCAATAGAGAAGATGAGCCCTCAGACTGGTCTGCTCATTAAGAAAACATGATCACATCACTGCCGAGTACCTAGGCACACACTGGCTCCCTATACAAGCACAAATATTATTCAAATTTTACTGCCTATTATTCAAAGCAATGAACGGCAATGCCCCCACCTACCTGAATGATCGCCTAAACCGGAACAAATCAACCAGACCAAGGAGGACTTGGACCCTATTCATTCATCCCCCCCCAATCAAAGGCACACAGCGCAAGAAAATATACGGCAGCCTACTAGCAATGCAAGCAACGAAACTAGATCACCACCTCTACAACATACTGATAACAACGACTGATTACAAACCATTCCGAAGGGAAATTAAAACCCTGCTATTCAGAAAATTTATCAAGACAAATACCTCACCTTAACTATTCCCAATCTTGTAAATTTCCCAGCTAAGACTCAATCATGTAATTAGTACTCTTTCCTGTAATTCTCCTGGAAATTACCAGTTCTCCTCTTTTGTAATCTGCCTAGAACTGCAAGGTATTGGCGGAATAGAAGTCACTAATGTAATGTAATGGATGGGAGTAAGAGTGACGGAGACTGAGTGAGCACAGTATAGGAGGATGTGTGTGAGAGAGAGAAGAGATGTGTGAGAGAGTGAGGAATGTGTCTACTGGATACGATGATAGGGCATGATGGAGTAAACCAATTTTAATATTGTAATGATGCCAGTAAAAAATGGAATCCACCCTATAAAGTTCCTAAAATTTTATTTAATGATGCATCACCACCAATTGCAATGTTCTGTATTGGGGGTGTTTTATCAATATTTATTGGTTCAAGTCTAAAATCAGAAGCTCTAAATACAATAGTCCACCATGATGGGAAGTATACACAATTATCAGAATGACAGCAGGCTGCATCACAGCTGCTTCTGCTAACATTTTAAGATACCAGTTTGATTGGTACACACTAGCTCACTTGACACTCTCTCAGGTTGCTTTTTTTCTCCAACTTGTCTTCAACATTGGACAACCATAGTTTACGCCATGCTCCATTCCTAGTGCTATTCAAATCCAAGCTAAAGGCCCACTTTTTGGGATCTGCTTTCAACTTTTAACTCCCACTCACTGCTGTCAGATACCTTTACCCACTGTATCATTTCCTCTACCATAATCTCCCCCATCCTGAGATGTCCTGTCTGTCAAATTAGATTGTTAGCAGGGACTGTCTATTGTACTGTATGTTAAATGTACAGCGTTGCGTATGCCTTTCGGCACTATAGAAATTAAGAATAGTAGTAGTAGTAGTGTTTCTTTTCTACATCATTTTCTCTCTCCTCACACACACTCCACTTCAACCCATTAAAAAAAAATACATAGACTTTTATATATAACCAGGTTGATTTCTCACTCTCTCCCGTCTTCAGTGCTGCATGCTGCATCAGTATGCATTGCAAAGGCAAAGTGCCATGCTCTGAAAGCCAATATAATGAGAACAATATTAATTCCACTACAGCTGGCTCTGGCACTTAAATGAAACCCCCTCGGGCTCTGATGAATGTACAGCATCTGTCCAGCAAGGCAAATGCCAGTATGAGCACGATCCTTGGAAATACATTCTGTAGATCCCCTCGCTTCTGTTGCTTTTCTAAGATGAGCAGATCAAATTGTGCTTGACATGCTATATGAAAGAATGGCCCGGTTCAGAGAATGGAGGGTTGGATTCAGATTTGGTGAATTGGAAGTGACTAATGCAATTGCCCTATTAGTCCACTTGAATAACCCTAGGGGTTTATTTCTATATAGAGTGGAAATGACTGGGGCAATATTTAAACTCTGTGGTTAACGTTTCCTTTATATGTTGGCTATGCCATTTAAAGTTATACCGGGATATTCAGCTGACGTTGGGCTGTCTGATTTCTGAATATTAGGGCTGAAATGAAAAAAAAAAATGTTCTGGCTGGCCATTCCTACTGGATACTGTTGGCATTCAAAGTAGAGAATAACACGGGGACAATTGTTTCCCTGTTCCCGCAAGAACTCAATTTCCTCGTCCCCTCCCCACGAGTTTTGTCGCTGTCACTGTCCTTGCCCCATTCCTGTAAGCTCTGCTTTAACTGCACGAGCCTCAAACACTTATGATTTTAAAGTATTTGGGGCTTGTGCAGATGAGGACAGAGCTTAGGCATTGGTGGAATGAGGCATTATGACATCACAATCTGAGCTCTAGAATGTTGCTACTTATGATTTTAAAGTGTTTGAGGCTTGTGCAGATGAGGACGGAGCTTAGGCATTGGTGGAATGAGGCATTATGACATCACAATCTGAGCTCTAGAATGTTGCTGTTTATGATTTTAAAGTGTTTGAGGCTTGTGCAGAGAAGGATAGAGCTTGCAGGGATGGGGCAGGGACAGAAAAAGAACTTGCTGGGCTGGGATGGAGAAATGAGATCCCATGGGGATGGGGAAAACATTTTTCCCTGTGTCATTCTCTAATTTAAGGATCTGGACTATTCAAGAAGTTATTAGAAAGATTCACAATTACAGAGGCACAGAGAGACCAGTTTCTATGTAGGATTTTTAAAAAATGAAATGCTCATTGGAAGGTAAATAGTTTTGAGTCAAAACATAAGAGAGGTATGGTTTCATTATTCATCTTTCCAAATTCAAGCACAAGGGGAATTACCGTACAAAGAGAGTAATGAAAAGTTCTCAGCCAGGTCAACCAACTTCCTAAATTCTGAGCAGTGGTGTAATCAGAGGGGGAGGGAGGGAGGCAGCACCTCTCCTCCTCTCCATCCCCCCCCTCCCCACTCCTCTCCTTTTAGTACCCTTGCCTTCCCTGTACCTTTTTTACTTTCCCACATGAGGTTGCAGCCCACATCAGCATCAGTGCTCTCTCTGATGTCACTTCCGGGATCCGCACCTAGGAAGTGACATCAAAAGGAGAGCCAACACCGACGTGGGCATGCTGCTCATGCCAGAGAGTTAAAAAGGTAAAGGTACAGGGAAAGGGAAGGGGGGGGGGGGGGACATGCACACGGCAAGGGAGAAGGGAAGAGGGCAGGGAGGGGTGCCATTGCCCCGGGCACTGCTCACCCTTATTACTGCCACTGTAGCTGAAACGAGTGTTATCTTATTTCTTAAGTGCCACTTTGCAGAAACATAATTATATGTTTTGGCATTGTTTCAAATCATTGATTGAACCATATCCATGTCATTCAGTTCTTGGATGGGCTGAGAACTTTTCAGCACCCCCTCGTATATACAGATACAGGTATCTCCCTGCTTATGAGGGTCAACAATCATAGGGCCTTATTTACTAAACTGCACTGTATTACCACATGCATTATTTACTAATTACAGTATATATTAATTTGCAATTATGTGTATTACCTGCCAGTTAAACAGCTTAATACAAGACCTTTTTTAAATTTCATTTTACTGCAATGCACATTAAATAACAATGAAATATGAAGCTTGCAAATCCATGCAAACTAAGGGATCCTTTTACAAAGCCACAGCAGAGGTTTCTACCCCTGGTCGGTAAAGTAAGTGCTCTGATGCTCATAGGAATTCTATGAGCGTCAGAGCATTTACCTCGCTGCCCCACGCTAAAATCCCCTACTGCAGTTTTGTAAAAGCCAGCGTAAATCATTATGCAAAATGAATAGCACCATTTGTATTAAACCTCATGCATTGTGTTAGCCATAAAAGGAGGCACTATTATCTTTCCTCTCCTGGAACACTTTCTTAGAAGTAGCAAAAATTGGCCAGTGCTTTAGAAAAACATCCTGTCTATACCCCAATCCCAATCTATACCTCAGACCCCCTACTCCTTTTAATTCCCTTTCTAAAGTACCCCTCCCCCCCAATAGGTACTGAGAGAAAATGTAGATGTGAGAGTATAAAGGTTATATTTTGTAAGGGGTATAGGGTTTCTTTGAAAAGGGGATCAAGGTTTGGAGTTCAATAGTAATATTCATAAGAGCTCAGGGGTGAGAGTTGGAGTTATTTTAGAAAAGGGATCTGAAGGGTTGTTTTTCAAAGGATATCAGATAGATGGGAGTCCTGCAGGTGAGAAGTGTTGAAAAGATATTACAGGTATGAGAGGTAAATTTGTTGTCTTTCTGAACCAGCCTCTTTTTTTTTTTTCAGTTCAATAAAATTTTATTGGTTTTTAGAAAACAGAATAACACCAAGACAAATACAAGAGCTTCCAAGGAAGCATATGTTATAAACCGGGTGATGACACCCATCAAGTATATCCATTTACAGAATGAAAATTGGCAGTAACAAGAAGAGCAGAGCAGTAACATTACAATAATCATCCATGTATGCAAATCATAAGAAAGTGAGAGATCAAGAAATATCAAAAGTGTAAAAGAGTGTCGAGAGCGATAAGGTATAATATAAAATATTCCATACTAAAGTATTACATGTATGTATATTATATCGTCAGTAGACATTGAAATAACAGTTTGATATTATGAATGAGAAGATAAAGTAGACTCAAAGATTAAACCAAAAAGCTATAATTATCTTATCTGGATAAGACTGTGGGTTCAACTTGGAATTCATCATTAGGACTTAATTTGTAGACCTAAAGCATTGGTTCTCAACCCTGTCCTGGGGGACCTCTAGCCAGTCGGGTTTTCAAGATATCTCTAATGAATATGCACAAAAGAGATTTGCATATGATGGAAGTGACAGGCATGCAAATCTCTCTCATGCATATTCATTAGGGATATCTTGAAAACCCGACTGGCTGGAGGTCCCCCAGGACAGGGTTGAGAACCACTGACCTAAAGGAAGTAGGAGGCAGGCTACTAGTTGGAGCAACTGGAGAAGAAGGGCTAGATTAGGGAGCAGAGTGGTTCTTCTCTGCTCTGGTCCAGGCTCATCCCATCCCCTCCCTTTTGCTGCACAACATACCTGCTGCTTTGACTCGAGCACAAAAAAGAAATGGAGCAACTATGCTCCAGGTTGTTCTTCCAGAAATCACGCATTTACCTCAGTGCAGTAACGAGACACATACTTATGTACTATTTTGCCATAGCTTACTAAATAGGTCTGTAAGCTTTGTATCTGAGGAAATGAAGAATTAAGGTGCCCTCCCAAGTAGCGTCCATGAGACATTTCAACCCTTATTTCCCTAGTTCATAGCCCATTGCATTCTCAGGCAGACAATTCTGTTTTGTTTTTCTTTTAAATATTGAAGCTAACACTATAGGGTCCTGTAGGCCACCAGCGCAGTTATGTTCATGCAGTTCTCCTTTACATAACAGACTGCATTCGCCTTCCTGCTTATCTCTCTCCATGATGCCAATGTTTGCAGAGTAACACTTTTAACTCTTATTCCAAACTGATAAATAATGCCCTCCTTGATGATTTTTAGTTTTGTTATATAAATATGAAAAAAATTTGAAAATCCTATGTCAGGATACTACTACCCTTTCATCTCCCTTAGGGTTGTAATGCAAAAAAAATTAGGACACCCCATGAAATGTTCAGTTCTTTCATAAGAAATGCTCACATATCAATGCCAAATCTTTTTTTTTTTTTAAATCTCTGGAAAAGAAAGTGATGTAATTGCAGATAAACAACAAAAATTTTCCTTGATTTACTTATGAAACAAAAGATATCCACAAAAATGTGTACTGTATTCTGAGGAATACATTAGGACCCCCCCAAAATATCCTCCTACTTAAAGTGGCTCAAATCACATACGGGTGTAAGTAGGAGGATATATGGAGGGGGGGGGGGGGTCCTAATGTATTCCTCAGAATACAGTACACATTTTTTGTGGATATCTTTTGTTTCATGCATAAATCAAGGAAAATTTTGTTGTTTACCTGCAATTACATCATTTTCTTTTCCAGAGATAAATGAAAAAAAAAAAAAGATTTGACATTTTTTCAAATGACTGTATTTTTTAAAAACTTGCAATGATATTTTTCCACAGCCATTTCATATGATTTGTCATTGAACAATGGTGATTGGTTTTGTTTAATCTGGCAAACACATGGAGAGACATAATCAAAACATACATCTAAGTCCAATTTGGGCGTATGGTACTAGATGCCCAAAGTTGGCAGTGGAAAAATACCTATTTTTGAAAAATACGTCTAGAATATATATCTATATATATAAAATCAGAGGTATGTATGTGTGTGTGTATGTGCCGCGATCACGCAAAAACGGCTTGACCGATTTGAACGAAACTTGGTATGCAGATCCCTCACTACCTGGGGTGATATGTTCTGGGGGTCTCGTGGCCCACCTGCACACGTGGGCGGAGCTACAAACAGAAAATCAGATTTCACCCATTCATGTCAATGGAAAAAATGTAAAAAGCTGCCATTCTCACAGTAATTCAAAAACGGCTTGACCGATTTGAACAAAACTTGGTATGCAGATCCCTCACTACCTGGGGTGATATGTTCTAGGGGTCTCGCGGCCCACAACTCTATGTTGCTTGCTCAAGGCTGGGTTCACCCAAGAATTTATATGTTCTTGCTCCAGGAGGTGGAACTAAAATTGTTGTTCATAATCACGTTTTGCGTTAGTTGTATTGTATTCATTTTGTCAAATATTTCACATTATAATTTGAATATTGTACTTTTTATTAAGCTGTAAAAAAATAATTTCATTCACCACTATAAAGTATCTTTATTTGAATCCATTTACAGTGTTATTGCTATAATTAAATACCCGTGCAACGCCGGGGCATCAGCTAGTATATATATATATATTTTTTTTTTTTTTTTTTTTTCGAAAATCGTCTATTAGAATGTCTAGGCTATTGTTCATCTGGACTGCCAGGATGTCTATCTTTATGCCACATTTTCAACCAAAATTTCATCCAAGTCCCAAATACCCAGAACATGACCATTTGGATTTAGGAGGTGCCACCTAGACATGGCAACAGAGCAGTGGGGCACCTTACAGGGCCCTGCTGTGAACATTACCAAAAGGGTGCCAGATAAACATCTCACCAGACCTCCCTTATAGGTTATGGTGAGCCCCCAAAATACCTAAAAAAAAACACTATACTCACCTGTTTACAACCCCAATAACCCTTATGGTTGCAGGCAGCACCTATATGGCAGTAGAGTAGGGTTTTGGGAGGTTTTGGTGGGCGCACATGTTCCACAATAAATGTAGTGGTTAGAGTGGCTTATAGGACTTACTACCCTAAGGTATCATAATCACATATCAGCAAGAAACACCTGAACGGAAGCTGCTGTGGCTCAATGGATAAACGCTCTCTGTGCATCTTGCAAAGGATAAGGGTTCAAATCCCAAGTATGGTCAGCTCCCCCGGCACTTATTGTTATTTTATTAGCAGCATTCTAATGAGGTCATCATTGTGCAGCTGGAGACATCCATTTGCTCTGAACTAGAAGCCATGGTGAGGTCTGTAACTCTTTTCTCTGTTTTTAACCTTTTGTAAATAAAGTTATCTATGCAATATATATATTTTTTCCATGAGCCTTGCTTGCTTAATGTAGCTTTTTCATTGCAGTACTCTACTCAGAAAAAAAGAAGCTTTTTAAGTAAGCAATATAAAGATATCTTTCTCATGAGCTGTGCTTGTTAATGGATCTTTTCCTATAATTAGCAAATACCATAGCTGTTTGCCCACAAAAATAGAATATTTTGAATGCAATATATATGTATTCATGTGCCCTGTTTATGTGGTGCATTATTAAATGTATTTTGGGCTTAATAAAGCAAAAATAAAAGCCCCAAAAATGTATTTAGTAGAATGCATTGGAGCCATCTAAAGCCCACCTAAGTCCTGTCCACCTAACTCACGTCTATATACCGCCCAAGTCACACTCAAAAGTAGACCTGCTTTTCAATCGCCTACAATGTAGGTGTGAGGTAGACACACTCGGGCACTCAGAAATATGCCAATCACACTAGAGATGTCCACATCGAAGACTATGAGCTTTTCCTCCAGGAAATTGTGCAAACCTTTTTAAAAACCAGCTACATTAACCGCTCTTACGACAACCTCTGGCAGTACTTTCCAGAGCTTAACTATTCTTTGAGTGAAAAATTATTTCCTCCTATTGGTTTTAAAGGTATTTCCCTGTAACATCAAGTATCCCTAGTCTTTGTAATTTTTTTGGAGGAAAAAAATCTGATGAATGCTTAGGTGAGAGATTTCTAACAGAATCTTCAGAAATTGAATGTTTTCTTTCTAAAGACAATCTTGAAGATGGTATTAGTAGTTTGTTAATGGAAGAGGAGGTAGGCAGGGGTACTCTTAGGACCAGAAGTCCCCCTCAGGTAAAGCAGGAATTGGAAAGTATGAACGATAACCCTGGCCTTGCAACTTCTGCTCTGAACTTATCCCCAGGCTCTAACAACAGCAGCTTCAGCATTAGCAGATCTTACCTCCAAAGAATCAGAGAGGAAGTTTCATAAAACATCCAAGATGTGGAGGCATTAAGTAGAATTCATGCTCTGTCAGAAGGTCATTACTACAGAAAAGCTAATAGACATCTTTACAACAGTATATGAAACATCATTTACAGAAAAAAAAAAAAACAACCAAAAAACCAACAACCACTTTTTCTTGTTACGTTCAAGGGAAGCTATTGAACTTAAGCTGGGGATTTTATTTTCTACTGCAAGTGGTGTGGCAGGAAATTCACAGAAAAGAGGAAATCAATTGCCTTAGATGGAGTCTTCAACCTCTTTCTTCATAGAGGTCACCGTAAGGCAGCTCTGACCATGGTCAGAATTCAGATTTTGACGCTAATAAGCAAGATCAAACACCAAATGTCAGAGGTCAAGGGTTGTCAGAAATCCCATAGATTAAAGAGCTAGAAGAGGAAACTTTTTGTTCCATAGTGACATGCCTATGAAGCAGCATATGCACCTAGCCCCAAAGTAAGCTTTCTATTTGGTGCCCTAGGAAGCTGTATGCATTGTTTATGCCTACATTTTGGTTTGGCCCTCCCTGATGCACATCTAAACAAATCACCATGGGGAAGGTAGACAGCACTGTCCTGAAGAAAGTAAATAGATAATAGCCCTTGTGGGTGGTTAAGAACAGGGCAACTGATATTTAGCCACAGTGGTCAGCTTTTTTTTTGTCTTTTTTTTAAGCACTGATCCATCAGCTAGATTAGCTGTCCTGGAGCTTATACAGGTCCCAGCTGATATTAAGCCAGGGCCTGCATGAGGCAGTTATGCGTTCCCCCATTTCCCAGCCAACACCATAGAGAAGACACTAAACACCAACCCCATGGATTGTCATCCCCTCAACCTCCCCCTACAGTCTAGCTATACTCCCCTAGGCCTACACTTGCTCTCCTATGGTCCATTGGGGCATTTGAAGGTAGAAACAGTCCCCTTGCTTCTACTCCTTGTGGTTGGCTTTGCCAAATGGCTACTTCATCCTCCACAGCCAACAAGCATTGGTAGCAGTACTGTCAGCAATAGTGACGGATCCTGCACTAAGTGAGGCTATAGATCAGTCAGCTTACCAAGGGACTCAGAAGGCCTGAGAGTCCCAGTAGAGGCCATAAATGATACTGACTCCATGGGGGAAGCATGTGTTTCCAGGAATGAATGGGCAGGAGTTTCTTCATTAAAACATCTGAAGTCATCCTGGACAGTTTATGGACTTTAATTTCAAACGTTCACGTTCTTGGATCTAGGTTTTGGAGCAAAACATAAAACATGATAACATACAATTTTATTTCTGTCTCGCAAAAACTTTAGTTTGCTGTGGTTAACAAAGGAAAATAAACACTGCACATATTACAATATAACATATCATAAGAACACAATTACAACATACCGAAAATTCATGCAAAAATACATCAACTCTTAAAATTTCTTGAATAAAAAAGTCTTTTAACAATTTTCTATAATGTAAATAGGATGAAGAACTTTTGATGAAAGGATGTAATTCAGATTGTAAACATGCTTCTTCATAAGCTGCTTTTTATGCACACAACCTTTAACAGAGTGCATACGAGGGGCCGCTGAAAAGTTCTCAGCCCAACGAATAAAGCCGGGGTAGAATCCATTTAGGATTATAAACTTAGCCCAGTGATTTTCCACTTTTTTTTCATTCCTTTGGAAAAATACAGAACGAAAAAAGTGGAAAATCACTGAATTAAGTATAGCCCTCAATGGAGACTGCCCCAACTTTGTTGGTTGGACTGAGAACTTTTCAGCAGCCCCTCATATAGCATATAGTATTTTTCTGCACCTGTTATTTAGATACCCATATTTTAGAGTTTAGTATAGTTGAGTGACTGTTCACCCATTTCACCAGTTATTTTGATTTATTACATAAGTAGAGCTCTGAGATGTCAAAGAGGAATAATAATAATAATAATAATTTTATTTCTTATATACCGCCAAAGCCATAGTAGTTCGAGGTGGTTTACAACGAAGAAGGGATGGACAATCAGCGAAAATGGTACAATGGTACAATCAGAGAAAATAGGTGGCAGGAAAAAATGGTACAAACAGAGAAAATAGGAACAATCAGCGAACAAAGGAACAATTGGCGAAAAATGGTACAATCAGCGAAGATAGGTACAAGCAGGGCAAAAAAAATGGTACAGGGAAGAAGGTCAAGACAATCTGCGTAAAGGATATGGTGAGATAGAAGGGGTCATGGCAGTGGCGTACCTAGGGTATGTGGCACCCGGGGCCCATAATTTTTTGACACCCCCCATGTAAAAAAATATTTTTTGTAATAACCATGAAACTGAATAAATGGTCATAATAGAAACAGGCAGTGAAAATTTTCTTTTATTGAACCTCATATATGTAACCATTATTCCAAACATATCATAACATAACATAAATTATGTCTGAATTGTCATGACATCAGAAGTATATATGGAGTAGTTGCAGGTGATGCTTGGGACAGTTCTGATTGTGTTAGTTCGGTTTTATGTGTTTTTTGAATAGAAGGGTTTTTATTTCTTTTTTGAAGGTTTTGTAGTTTGTGGTCGAGGTCAATAGGTTGTAGAGTTGGGGATCGAGTGTTGCAGCTCGAATGGCTAGGAGGTTGTCGAACAGTTTTTTTCTTTTGACGTTTTTGGTTGGAGGGTGTGTGAATGGTGCGTGAGTTCTCCTATGTCTGGTTGAGGTGGATTTAATTATTTAGCTGAAGAAATTAGTTACAGCCCCCTCCCCATTCCACACACATTAATTCTCTTCCATTTTTGTTCCCGTTATAAAAAACACTGATAAGTTCTCAGAAAAAAAATACATTAAAATAAGAAGTGAAAACAAAGGCCCCTACAGTTGAGAACATAACATAAGAATAGCCTAACTGGGTCAGACCAATGGTCCATCATGCCCAGTAACTCATTCTCATGGAAGCCAATCCAAGTCACTAGTACCTGGTCAAAACCCAAAGAGTAGCAACATTTCATGCTACTGATCCAGGGCAAGCAGATGTTTCCCCCATGTCTTAATAACAGACTATGGAGTTTTCCTCCAGGAATTTGTCCAAACCTTTCTTAAAACCAGCTACGCTATCTGCTTTTACCATAACTTCTGGCCACTTCATTTTTAAGCTGAGATATTTCCTTTCAAACAGAGACTTTGCTAGATGTCAAATACAGCACAAGGTAACTTCACACGGACTTAGCTGTGCAGGAAATGTGAATCTCCTCATACACCCACCATATAGTGCAAAAATGTGCAAAGGTCTGGTTTTTTCTTTCGATCACTACATAGACTAATGCCACACAAGCAACGCTGTTACAAACATATTCTGTAGGTCAATGCTAAGGTTAACAAAGTTTCCTTCCTTGGACCAGAAGGAGATACTGACAAACCACTGGAAGAGATCCCAAAACAACTACCCAGGAACAACACCCAAAGACCCACTCAGTGTGTGAACCAGTTGAGTGGAATGGACTAACTGGGGGGTGGAAATGGGCCCAGAGTTTGCTCAGCAGAATTTCCCAGATCACCTCTTCCTCTCAACACATTGACATGCTGCCGCCACCACCACTAGGAACACCTCACCGGGTAGGCCAGCAATGCTATAAACTTTATAAAACCACATTATTACATTTTCTTATAAAGCACATATTTTAACTGAACTCTCTGACATCCTCAGCCTTTCCATTCACAAAAATAGAAGGAAGAAAAGTTCCCATTTCCTGCTGTCTCATGTCCCCAGCCTATACAATTTTTTTCTTCTGCAGAGTGCAGACCCTTCAAAAATCTGACCAAATCCTCATTTCATTTGCATTAGAAAGTACTGAGGATGCCATCTCTCCCCAATCCCAGGTCCTAAAGTCTAAGACAGTAGCGCAAACTAGTGCTGCCAGATTCAGGAAAAAAAATTTCGATTCGATTCAGCCTATTGAATTGGTTTATCGATTCGATTTTCCTGCCCAATTGGGTGTTTTTTTTCAAACATCCTGGTGGGTTTATTTTATAGCTTTTTCACCGCCCTTTGGCTTCTCCTAACCACACTAGCGCTGTGGTGTAAATAAAATAAAGAAACAAAAAGGACTTTTCCTCTCTCTGTTAAATCCTAGCTCACGTTTGCGGTCTAACACTAGCTCTGGCAGGATACACATTTCAAATCTGACATATTGTAATCACAAAACAGAAAATAAAATTAGTTTTTCTACCTTTTTGTTGTCTGGTTATTTTTCAAATCTTGTTGGTCCAAGGCTCTGGTTGTCTTCTGATAACTTGCTTGCCAGGGTCTCCTTCTTTCTTCTTTCTCCGTGCTAACCATCCATCTGCCATCTCTGTCCTCCCCTTCCGTTTCCCTTCCCTTCCCCGGATGTCTGGCATCTTTCCTTTTTTTGTCTCCCTCCACAGATCCACCTTTTCTTAACTACCCTTTCATCCAGCAGCTCTCCCTCCTTCCCCACCACCCCAGAGTCCACCATCTCTCCCTTTTTTTTCCCAACTACCCTCCTAACCAGTATCTCTATCCCCCCCACACCATCCCTTGTGTCCAACTTCTCTCCCTTTCTGTTCCTTCCCTCCCTAAAACCCATGTCCATCATCTCTCTCTCTCTCCTCTATTTTCAGACCCATTATTTCTTCCCACCCAAAGTCCGGCATATGCACGTCTCTTTGAACCCCTCCCCCTTCCCTCCGTGTACTTCTACACCAGGACCCCCCCTCCCCTGAAGGCCTGTCCCCCCCTTAAAGGTCTGCATCCCACCCCTGAAGGCCTATCCCCCCTTGAAGGCCTGCCTGCCTGCTCCCTTTGAAGGCCTGCCCCCCTGAAGGCCTGCCCCCCCTTGAAGGCCTGCACCCCTCGAAGGCCTACACCCCCCCGAAGGCCTACACCCCCCTCGAAGGCCTACACCCCCCTCAAAGGCTTGCCTGCCTGTCCCCCCCTTGAAGGCCTGCCTGCCTGTTCCCCTTGAAGGCCTGCCCCCCCCAAAGGCCTACACCCCCCTCAAAGGTCTACACCCCCTTGAAGGGCTGCACCCCCCCCAAAGGCCTGCACCCCCTCCGAAGGCCTACACCCCCCCCCCTGAAGGCCTACACCCCCCTGGAAGGCCTGTCCCCCCCTTGAAGGCCTGCACCCTCCCGATGGCCTGTCACCCCCCCCGAAGGCCTGCCTGTCCCCCTTGAAGGCCTGTCCCCTCCCCGAAGGCCTGCACCCCCCCAAAGGCCTGTCCCCCCCTTGAAGGTCTACCTGTCCCCCCCTTGAAGGCCTGTGCCCTCCCTGGAAGGCCTGTCCCCCCCTAAGGCCTGCACCTCCCCCCTGACAGCTTGTCACCCCCCCTAAGGCCTGCCTGTCCCCCTGGAAGGCCTGTCTCCCCTCCCCTCCCCTCTACAAGGTTTGACTGCCCGCCCCACCCTGAAGGCCTGCTGCCCCCCCCCCCCTCCACTACCTCGAAGGACCGCTCGGCTCCACCACCACCACAAAGCACTGCTCGTTCCCCCGGCCTCCCCACTTCATTTCCCTGGGGAAACAGCCTGCAGCAAGATCGCGCGATCCCAGAGATCTTTGCTTGCTTCGGCTGTTTCCTCCGCCACGGTTCCGCCCCTCCTCTGACATCAGAGGAGGGGCGGGACCATGGCGGAGGAAACAGCCGAAGCAGGCAAAGATCGCTGGCATCGCGATCTTGCTGCAGGCTGTTTCCAGACGCGACACCCGGCGCAGGGGGGGGGGGAACCGGACTTGACCAGTAGCACCCCCTCAGGGCTTGGCACCCGGGGCGGACCGCCCCCCACTCCACCCCCCTTGGTACGCCACTGCCTGGTGGGTTTATTTTATAGCTTTTTCACCCCCCTTTGGCTTCTCCTAACCACACTGGCGCTGTGGTGTAAATAAAATAAAGAAACAAAAAGGACTTTTCCTCTCTCTGTTAAATCCTAGCTTACGTTTGCGGTCTAACACCAGCTCTGGCAGGATACACATTTCAAATCTGACATATTGTAATAACAAAACAGAAAATAAAATTAGTTTTTCTACCTTTTGTTGTCTGGTTATTTTTCAAATCTTGTTGGTCCAAGGCTCTGGTTGTCTTCTGATAACTTGCTTGCCAGGGTCTCCTTCTTTCTTCTTTCTCCGTGCTAACCATCCATCTGCCATCTCTGACCTCCCCTTCCATTTCCCTTCCCTCCCCCAGATGTCTGGCGTCTAGGAGGGGCGGGACCGTGGCGGAGGAAACAGCCGAAGCAGGCAAAGATCGCTGGCATCGTGATCTTGCTGCAGGCTGTTTCCAGACGCGACACCCTGCGCAGGGGGGGGGGGGTAACCGGACCGGACCAGGAGCACCCCCTCAGGGCTTGGCACCTGGGGCGGACCGCCCCCCACACCCACCCTTGGTACGCCACTGGGTCAGGGTAGGGCAAAGGGGTCTTGGGATGTGATAATGTATGTGGTGTGGGAGTGAGGCCTTCAGAAAACAAAGTCAGAGGAATAAAAAGTAAAATTAAGCCCCTTTATTAAACAAATGCTGAATTGTGTTATCTCACAGGCACAGTAAATAAAGAATAATGTGAAGTTCAGAGGCAAACTTTGCACAGCCCTCAGACTCACAATACATACAGCTACTTGTGGGGTTGTCCACACTTAGACCTAGCATCAGCCAGACCTCTTAAACAGGATTCTTGCATACACAAGGTAAAGCTTGGCTTATCTTAGTTGACTTCTGGTGTCTTACACATAAGCAGGCGACACCCACACTGCAGGACAGTTTCCCTCCTCCCAGGACCTCTCTTTATTTCTTGCTACCTGTTGAGTCCCACCCTTCTGGCTAGACTACTTAACACTCCTATGCTTATGTTGGCTCTGTTTCAGCATCTGATTCTTCAAGTTAGCACCTCCTACTGAAAGGTAGCTTAACTGCTGCATCAGTGAGGAAGTGTTTCAAGGGATACATGCCACTATGTCACTCCCTACCTCAGGATGAGTGATAAATGTTGGTTCCCATGAAGACAGGCACATTCATTCAATAACTCCTAATGTGTCTACCTATTATTAAGTGTTGGTTGTTGTTAACGGAGAGCCTCCTTTTATATATTATATATATAAATTTCATTTCTGTATATAATTTTGAGCAGCACTCCATGTTCATATAATTTTGGGGGACATAGAAAATTTTGTGTTTATTATTTCAGCTGTGTTTCTATTTTGGGACTACACATTTTTGAACTGCATCAAATTCTCCTTGGCAAACATATCTGTGGAAATACCCAGATAGCTCTTCATATCCCTCCAAATAAGCTCATTTTCCCTTAAAATTCTGATTATCTGCCTCAGGACATGATATAGGGTCATTGAGCTAGTGCTAGTGCAGGTTTTATCCTTGCCCAGTGCCTTGAGTTCTTCATGCCACTTATGGTGCCACTTAATCCCTCTCCCATTCCCTTTGGTCTTCATAATTAAGGTTGGTACTCCTATATGTCTTTCTCAGTGCTTCAGTGTTTTCTTGGCAATGTTGATGCTCCTTTGCCCTTTTGGTGCAATGGGGTCTTCATGCCAATGTTGGTGTCACTTTATCCCTATTAGTATTGATGCTGCTGGGTTTCATTCCCCCTACCTTGGGGTCTCCGTGTGAATATTGTTGACGCTTCTCCCCCCTCCCTGCGCCTTGGGGGTTTCCTGCAGTGCTGGGGCTGTTTTGTTAATTTCCAGTTACAATGATATTTCTATGTCAATGTTGGCATTACTTTACCCCTCCTACCCCATACCTCAGCATCTTTATTCTACAATTTGTGCTTCTTTGCATCGTAGCTTGGTGTCTTCATGTTTATTTTGTTTGTTGTTTAATAAAATTTGATAAACCACCAATCACAAAAATATAATATTATTATAAATCTTTATTAATTTTCAATTCGAGAACAGTGCATTAAAATATACATACAATTAACTTTATAGACAGCACTTGCAACCAATCAAAGAATACTACAAAATATTTCCCCCCCCTCCCACAATAATTTGAGAACAAAAACAAAGTGCTTTAAATTATGCATACAATCACAATCCGAATACAAAGAACCAGGAACAAAGTAAAACACCAGACTAGAGGAAAGAAAATTTGAAAAAAAAAAAAAAAAAAAAAAATTATGCATACAATCAATATCATAAACAGCACTTGCAATCAATGAATACATCAAAATATATTAACCTCCCCCTCCCTGGATGTGCAATCAAATAAGAAATAAATGCATAATCCAACTAATCAGAGTTAATAAAATTTGTCAATGGACCCCATGTTAATTTAAAAAGTTTATTATGACACATTATTTCTGAATTCATTTTTTCATATTTATAACATAAACATAAAGGGCTCCTTTTACAAAGGTGCGTTAGGGCTTTAACGCATGGAATTGCCCCAGGCGCTAGGCCTTAATGCTAGCATTGAGCTGGCGTTAGTTCTACAAGCATAGCGTGGGTTTAGCGTGCGCTAAAATCCTGTGTGCGCTAAAAATGCTAGTGCACCTTAGTAAAAGGAGCCCAAAGATTCCCACCAAAAGGGAAAATTAAGTCTGTCCCAATTTTTCCAGTTCTTGGTAATCATTTGTATGGCTATCCCAGTCATAATGATAAAGAGCCTGCTTTTATACCTATCTAATGGAGGTTTAGTTGACAACAATGTCCACAGATTACCACCTCATATAATATAATATAATATTAATGCTGCTAAGTGAATTATAATAATACAAGCAAAGAAAAGAGAGGGAATAAAGAGGCAAGGGAAGAGATGAGGGGGAGGAGAGGAAGGCAGGTTGTATAGTTATGAAGACTGGAGAGGAAAGCCAGAAGAATGAATGGAATTATCAGAGCCATAACTCTGTTAGAAAAGCCAGTCTTGATCAAGTTTTTGAATCTGGGATATGAACATCTAGGTCAAAATTCAAGTGGTTAATGCCATATGTCCTTGCTTTGCTGCTCTGCTACTTTAGATGCTTTGGACTGTTGTTGACTCTGTGGAAGATTCTTGCCAGCATGTTCTTGGCAAGTTTGATAAAAAATGAATGATGTTCCCTGTGATAGAATCCAAAGTTGCTTACCCCATTTGCCTTTAAAGGACTCAACTGATCATAATGATTCAAATATGTCTGAATCTGAAAAATAAACTGATCACGATTGAATCAAACATGAACAACACTGGGAAAAAAAAATTGCCATGCATATCTGTAATTTACTGTATTAACTTTGATTGGAAATATGTGCAATTTTGAGACTTTAAGCTCATGCACGTGTCTGGTTCAGAAAATTACAGATTAATAGGAGTCCATCTGGTGTATGTCCACAGGGCCTGGGATAATGCAGACACCATGCAAAAGCAGTTTGCACAAAACTAAAGACAGCCTTGACTTTATGAGCTGATCTAACATTATGTGCTCTGGAATGTTGATGCTACTTTTTGGCTCATTTATTTCTTCTATCTTGGTACTTAAAGAGAACATACAGAAGCTACAATGAGCTGTGATACAGCAGATATACAGCCTTGCCATCTTTATTTATTTATTTTTATAAACAAGTTGATGAATGCTAATATACCTGGGGAAACAAGCCCCCCCTCATTTGCTAAGCAATGGTAGAGGGTTTTTTTAAAATCATGGTCCAGAGTGCTAAATTCTATGAGCATCAGAGCATTTAGCATCCAGGGACATAGTAGAAACTTCTGCTGTGCAGTGGTGTAGTAAGGGGGTGAGGACAGGAGGCGTCATATTTGCGGCTCACCAGCAACTCTCCTCCTCTCTGCCCCCCCCCCCCCCATTTGTTTAAAAGTTCTCCAGCTCAATCAGCACCTTCTACTTGCTGCTCTCGCCAGCACCAGCTCCTTTATGACATCACTTCCTGGTCGCCAGACCAGGACATGATGTCAGAAGGGAACCAATGCTGGCACGAGCAACAGGTGGAAGATGCTGATCGTGCCGGTGAACATTTCAAGAGGTATGTGGGGGCAAGGGAGTGCCCAAGCAGTAGGGAAGATTGGAGGGTGCACAGTGTGACGATGCCAGACGCCACCACCTCGGGTGCCATGGCATAGTAAAAAAGGACTAAATTTGTAAACTATTTGTAATTATGTCAATGTTTATTCTTTTGTTGTTATTGTTGCCTTCATTCAATGACTGACAAAATCCCTGAGTTGAGATGGCCCAAGGTACTTGGTCAAGTATGGCTGCTCTCAAAAAGTTCTAACAGTATCTGTCTTGCATTAGATTTCTTTTTTTTTTTTTTTTTAGAAAAGGAAACCCATAAATCTTTCAATTTTATGTATAGCAGCTTTCCCTTACTCTTTCTTCTTGTTTAAACCTCTAGTTCATTCAGAAATGGCTTATGATACCATGGATTTTCCTTCACAGCTATCCAAATGGCATTTCCAGTCCAATTATTTTCAATATATCTACCTAATGCAATTATCCCAGCCACAGTCCTCCATCTGAAGGGCACAGAGACATGGATTTGTGAAAGCTAATTTTATAGCAGAACACCTGGGTTAATGGCAGGAAAAAAAAATCTATTTTATAAATGCATGAGGAACAGCATTTTAGAAAAGATTCCTCACTCAGAGTTCTTAATATCAGTTCAGTAGAAATAGGAGCTTCTTCCTTATTTCAGCTAACAACCTGTTCAGTCACTTGTTAGGCCCTCAGCGTCACCACTCAGAACTCAAGCATATCACTGTTCTGAGCTTTACGTGGCAAATCGTCACTGGGTCTAATTTTTCTAGTTTTTCACTTTTACAAGAGCTTTAGATATTTAAATGCTTATAACTTTCTATAATTTTTTATGTCATTAAGCTTCATTTTACTTAGCTTTAATGTAGTTTTCTCTGATTTCCATATGGTCTTGCCCCACCTAACACCTTACACAAATAGTGAATTCCCCTTTTCCTATGCTATATATCGTTTTCCTGGTCTTTTGTTTATCATCCTAACTTTCTCAAAGTTTTAAATGTGTTTGCATGTATATAAGACCCTCTGATCAGGACTATAAAGGTCTCTATCATGCCCTGCTAATAAACCAGGCCTCTCATTGCAGTTTCCTTTCAAATGAAAGAGGCCTCTCATTGCAGAGTTTCCTTTCAAATGAAAGAGACTCGACTCATGCATTATACATTTACATTATGTAGATATTTAATGTCTCTATCATATCTCCCTCCTCCTGCCTTTCCTTCAAGGTATACAGATTGAGATCTTTAAGTCTGTCCCCATACAAACTGAAATGTCCAAACTATGAATGGGGTAAAACAAGGGATGCTAACATCATTGAAGCATCATAAGAAGGTCCATGTTATAAAATGGCCATATTAATGTCCATGTAGAGTAAAAGAGTAGCTTAATGGTTAAAGTAACAGGCAAAGGAACTGGGGGAACCCCATTCATATCTCACTTGGAGCTCTTGTGATTTTTTTTTTTTTTTAATATGAGCCATCCAGGGACTCACAGAAATATGCCTACTGTATCTGAATGTATAGCTCTTCAATAGTCTTTAGGCTTGCAGGTGATACATAAGAAATTCATTTTAAAAAAAATAAGTACCATAAACATCCATAGCTCCTGATGCTTTCACAAAATCCAGTATCTCTTGCCAGTTTCACATTTGGGGGATGGGGAGGAGGAGAGAAACTTCTGGAGTATGAAGGGGGTGACTTCCCTTAATCCCTTCAGTGGAGAGCCGATTAATTGGAACAACTTTCTGTAATCTGAATATGCTGGATAGCAGGTATAAATGCCAATGTCTGCCTTTTTGAACATAGATGTCTCTTTCCCTTTTGAAATTAGAGTTGTATGTCTATATTTTGGCCTCTCTTTAGTCCTGCCCAATACACATCCAGGCCATATACCCTTGAATGCTTGTACATTATAAAATACAGTCAAACCTTGATTTGCAAGCATAATTCGTTCTAGAAGCATGCTTGTAGTCCAAACACTCAAATATCAAAGCAAATTTCCCCATAGGAAATAATGAAAACTCAGACAAGTCATTCCACAACCCAAAAACTTTAATACAAAATACTATACATACTTGAATTGTAAGACCTCGCTCATTCAGAACAGTCACTATACTCCCGCAGCATCAGAGAGAGAAGAACCATCGGCTCAGTTGTGATGACGTGACGGATATATCTTGTATGTACTCGTATTGCAAAACTTTGCTCATTCAGAACAGTCACTACACTCTTGCAGTGTCAGAGAGAGAAGAATTGTCGGCTCAGTTGTAATGTGTGTATACTGTATGTACTTGTATTGCAAGACATTGCTTGTATATCAAGTTAAATTGTCATAAAATGTTTTGCTTGTCTTGCAAAACACTTGCAAACCAAGTTACTTTCAATCCAAGGTTTTACTGTACACTCATAAATAGTGACTCTACTTCTCCCCTGCTCATGCCTTCAGTATGAATTTGTCTAACTTGCACTGCATGTACTTTAAGTTGGAACCTCATATTTACCGTGGCCCTTGATCACATTGTCCCGCTTAAGTGATCTAAGTATCTAAACTCTCAAACTAGGAAGCCCTAGCAGATTGCAACTTTTGATGAAGCAGTTACAGAAATGTGAAATAATCGGGGGGGGGGGGGGGCGAACAACTAAACATACTCTTCTCTCCAACATAATAAAATTAAATTAAGAAATTACAATTACCATATGTGGTAAGCAAAGGCTCAATATTTTTCAAATCGAATGAGGAAAGCACCAAACATAACTATGGAATCCTTTAGCACCTAACATGAGCTAACCTCAAATCTAGATAAGCAAACATATTCCCCAATGCCATCTGCTATTGATCTCACTCAATACGTCTCCAATAAGGTCCAACTCCTGGTTAACTCTGCCCAAACATCTCATCTCCATCACCCACCTCCATAGAGGATATATCCATCTCTGCTACTGTATATCTACCTAGTCCTCATTTCAGCTATTGACTTTACATTCCTTCACAAAGACGCTTTCTTCCACAAGATCTACCTTCTGTATTTTTTACCCTTTTCCATCGTTCTGGTTAAAAATTCCTGAATTAAATCTCTTGCCCCAGATTCTGACATTGCTCGACAATAGTCTGGCAATTGCTCAGGAACCACAGCTTTGGAAATCAGCCATAGTCTAACCCATTCTCAAAACCCCCACCCTGGACCCCCAGCTTCCTGCTCATTATCACTCCATTTCAAATCTATGTTTTCCTTCCAAAGTATTTCAGCAATTGACCTATTTTGCAGACAAAACACTAATGTTCCGCCCCAGGCATTCAGACTTTAGATCACATTTCAGTATCAAAACTGTTCTCATCACTACACTATTCCCAACTGGACAGACATAAGAACATAAGAATTAGCCTCCGCTGGGTCAGACCAGAGGTCCATCCCGCCCAGCGGTCCGCTCCTGCGGCGGCCCTCCAGGCCCATCACCTGTGCAAAGGTCCCTGACTATTCCTATATCCTACCTCAACTCCTATCTGTACCCCTCAATCCCCTTATCCTCTAGGAACCTATCCAAACCTGCTTTGAAGCCCTGTAATGTGCTCTGGCCTATCACATCCTCCGGAAGCGCGTTCCATGTGTCCACCACCCTCTGGGTGAAAAAGAACTTCCTAGCGTTGTTCTAAACTTGTTTTAATTTCTTCGAGTGCCCCCTTGTACTTGTGGTTCCCCACAGTGTGAAGAATCTGTCCCTGTCTACCTTCTCTATGCCCTTCAGGATTTTGAAGGTTTCTATCATGTCTCCTCTAAGTCTCCGCTTTTCCAGGGAGAATAGCCCCAGCTTTTTCAACCTGTCAGCATATGAGAAGTTTTCCATACCCTTTATCAGTTTAGTCGCTCTTCTCTGGACTCCCTCAAGTACTGCCATGTCTTTCTTGAGGTACGGTGACCAGTACTGGACACAGTACTCCAGATGCGGGCGCACCATTGCATGATACAGTGGCAAGATGACTTCCTTCGTCCTGGCCGTGATACCCTTCTTAATGATACCCAACATTTGGTTTGCTTTCCTTGAGGCCGTCGCACATTGTGCTGACGCCTTCAAATTTGTGTCTACCATCACCCCCAGGTCTCTTTCAAGGTTACTTACCCCTAGCAGTGATCCCCCCATTTTGTAGCTGAACATCGGGTTCTTTTTCCCTACATGCATAACCTTGCATTTCTCTATGTTAAAGCTCATTTGCCACTTTTTTGCCCACTCCTCCAGTATCGTTAGGTCCATTTGCAGGTCCTCGCAGTTATTCGCGATCCTAACCCTGCTGCAGAGTTTGGTGTCATCCGCAAATTTTATAACCTCACATTTTGTTCCCGCCTCCAGGTCGTTAATAAATATATTGAACAGGAGCGGTCCCAGCACCGACCCCTGCGGGACTCCGCTCGTGACCCATAGCCAGTCCGCTCGTGGCCCTTTACTCCAACCCTCTGTTTCCTGCCTGCCAGCCAGTTTTTGATCCATCGGTGGACATCCCCCTGCACCCCATGGTTCCACAGCTTCTTAAGCAGCCGTTCGTGGGGTACCTTGTCGAAGGCTTTTTGGAAGTCAAGGTAAATGATGTCTATGGATTCCTCTTTATCCATCTGACTGTTTATTCCCTCAAAGAAGTACAGTAAGTTTGTGAGGCACGACCTTCCCTTGCAGAAGCCGTGCTGGCTCCCCTTCAGCTGTCCATTGTTTTCTATATGTTCACAGATGCTGTCCTTAATCAGTGCTTCCATCATATTTCCCGGAACCGAGATCAAGCTCACCGGCCTGTAGTTTACTGGGTCACCCCTTGAACCCTTTTTAA
Source organism: Geotrypetes seraphini (assembly GCF_902459505.1). Classification (NCBI taxonomy): domain Eukaryota; kingdom Metazoa; phylum Chordata; class Amphibia; order Gymnophiona; family Dermophiidae; genus Geotrypetes; species Geotrypetes seraphini. Next base: position 203,387,781 of record NC_047089.1, read on the forward strand.
AGATTGGCGTGACATTTGCTATTTTCCAGTCCTCCAGTATCTCCCCAGTTTTTAAGGATAGGTTACATATTTGGCGAAGTGGTTCCGCTATTTCATTCCTTAGCTCTTTGAGTACCCTTGGGTGGATGCCGTCTGGACCCGGTGATTTGTCGCTCTTTAGTCTGTCTATCTGTTGGAGGACATCCTCTTGTCTTACCTCTAGTTGTATCAGCTTTTCATCCTGATCCCCATTTATGATCTCCTCGGGTTCTGGAATATTGGATGTGAAGACCAACGAGAAGAACTTATTTAACCTGTCAGCTATCTCTTTTTCCTCCTTTACCACTCCCTTCTTGTCTCCATCATCCAATGGTCCCACTTCTTCCCTTGCCAGTTGCTTCCCCTTTATGTACTTGAAGAACGATTTGAAGTTTGTTGCTTCCCCCGCCAGTCTCTCCTCATATTCTCTTTTTGCTTTTCTAACCACTCGGTGACATTCTCTTTGGTGTCTTTTGTGTTCCTTCTGGTTGTCCTTTGTTTGGTCCTTTTTCCATTTTCTGAAAGATGCTTTCTTGTCACTTATCGCCTTTTTCACTGCATTTGTTATCCATACTGGGTTTTTTGTTTGATTCTTTTTGCTCCCTTTTGAGCAGAATGATTGCACACATGCGTACTAATAGCTTTCTAGGATTGTAAAATGAAATTAAAAAAATAATGATGCAAAATATTTTCATAAAATCCAAAATCTTATTTTTTATTAGATATCAATATTAGGTCATAAGAGTACGCAATTAAATCAATTGAGTATCTTTTGCATCAGAGAATTATTACAGAAGCCAAAACGCTGGCCTTGCTCCTAACAATTCTAAAGTTCTGTAGCAGTTACATGTCCATATATAACTTTTGGTTTAGTGACATCATCAAGTTTGACGACCAATAACATTTCTATGGGTGGTCTTAAAGTTTAGACAAAGAAACATTCCTCCATGTTTAAAAGTTATACAAAGTTTTCAGAAAATTACTTTTGATTTCTGAATTAACATTATAACATTCAAGAGAATCTATAATTATTAACATGGTGCTGATAAATTCTCGGCCCTTCCATACTGACAGGTTCTGAGCCTTAAAGGAAAAAAAAAACTCCTAAGCTGACAGATTCAAATTGCACAGCCTTACACAGAAATCTTACTCAGGAGAAAAAAGGGGGGGGTTAAATCCCCCTCTCCTCTTCCTGAAGCGTGGGCTTCCAATGCCCCCCTTCTCCCTATTCTTGAGACTGACTCTAATCACTTCCAGATGTTGTGCTCAAGATTTTTTCTTAATGTTTCTGCTTATAAACCATTTATATTTCCACAATCATATCACCACATATTACATTCAGGGGCCCCAAACATTCATAATTTCATTCATATCTTAGCCATTCATACTTCATACATTTTATATCTCAGTTTGGAATATGGAATCTAATATGCTTTTCCTAACTAGCCTGAGCACATCTGTTAACAATTAGAACCACGAGGCTAAAGGCGGGAAGCTGAACAAAGAACAGAAACTATTCACTGGCACAAGATGCTGGCCTAAGACAGGACAGTCATAGTACATACAAAAGAACCTAAACTGGACTCCATGTAATCATGTAATCATGATTTCCACCATGATTTAGCTCAACAGCAAAGTACACAAGAAAACACCATTCTTTTCCTTATATTAATCTTTAGTGTGTTTTTTCTTCTGGCCTTAGCTACATTATATTTAAATGTTTTATCCACCTGTTTTTCCGTACGCTTCTATTTGGGCGCAGTCCTTAACTAACACAGATGTTTGTCTAACTAGAATTACCCAGAATCATACGAAAAACTGGCGCTACAAAAATACTGCACTATCATGCTTCTGACATCCATCTCAATATCGTCCCATAAACAGCGCTAGTCACCACGAGCCACGATTCACTTTCCTGAACCTGGGGACGTACAGGTTCTGTGCCTCTTGCACCGTGCCTTTGAATAGGGACCAGGCTTTTTCTACGGTCTCCATCTTCCCTGAGTTGCCGCTGAGTTTCTTTCCCACCATTTTCCTCATGGCATCGTAATTCCCTTTTCTGAAATTGAGTGCTGTCGTTGTGGTTCTTATCACCTTTGATGACCCACTTTCTAACTTGCATTGTATCATGTTGTGATCGCTGTTTCCTAGTGGCGCTAGTACCGCCACCTCTTTTGTGGGTCCCCCTAGCCCGTTGAGGATTAGGTCAAGAGTGGCATCTCCCCGTGTTGGTTCCGTGACCAGCTGTTCCATGAAACAGTCCCTCGTAGCCTCCAGGAATTTGGTCTCCCTCATGCAGTTTGAGTGTCCAATACTCCAGTCTATCCCGGGGTAGTTGAAGTCCCCCATCACCACCACACTTCCGCTTTTGCATACCTGCCTCAATTCAGCCTCCAGTTTCTGGTCAATAGTTTCCGGTTGTCCAGGTGGGCGATAGTACAGTTCCAATTTGATGTCTGCTCCAGTTCCCCCTTGTAGCTTAACCCATAGTGATTCCAAGCCGTCCGCCCTACTGTTGTTTCCATCCTGGTTGAAGGAATGGAGTCCTTTATATATATTGCTATTCCTCCACCCTTCTTGTGTGTCCTGTCTCTCCTATAGAGTTTGTACCCTGGTATGACCACATCCCATTTGTTGTCATCAGTCCACCATGTTTCTGTGACTCCAATTATGTCCAGGTCCTTTTTACTGGCTAAGACTTCCAGCTCTCCCATTTTGGCTCTTAGGCTCCTAGCATTAGTGTATAGGCAATTTAAGTGGTTTGATGCTCCTGCCAACCCCTCATGGGTTGTCAGCCCCCGAGCCTTGTTACATTCATCCTCATCCTGCGGTGTGTCTGTGTCATCCTCAGCTTGCTTCCCCATGTTTGGATGCCCCTCTGGCTCCTGTTGTTCTATCTTAATCCTGCTTGCTAGGTTCATTCGTGCTTTGGGCCCCTGCATTGCGTCCACTCAGTCCCGAGCCCTTTTTTACAATTCCCTGGTTCAGTATCCTTGTTTGATACTTTGGTCCGATGTGTCGAGGTCAGATCGACTATCGGCTTTCCCCTTCTCCTCAGTTTAAAGCCAAGTCTATGCCGCTCTGGACGTTGCGTGCCAGCATCCTCATCCCAGCAGTGCTCAGGTGCAGTCCATCCCTCCTGTAGAGCTTGTTCTTCCCCCAAAAAGTTGTCCAGTTCTGTACAAAGTGGAAGCCCTCCTCTTCGCACCATCTCCTCAGCCAACTGTTTATTGCTTGCAGCTCGGTCTGCCTCCTTGCATCTGCCCTCGGTACTGGCAGGATCTCTGAGAAGGCTATCTTCCTTGTCCTCAGCTTCAATTTCCTTCCCAGGATCTTGAACTGCTCAGTTAGTGTAGTCCTGCTGTAGTTCCTCCTGCTGACGTTGTTGGTTCCAATGTGGATTATTACTGCTGTCTCCTCCGTCTCAGCTCCTTCCAGGATTCTCTCAATTCTGTCGGTGACGTCCTTCGTTCATACCCCCGGGAGGCATGTCACTAGTCGGTCCTCTCTCCCTCCTGCTATGTGACTGTCCATTTCTCTTAGGATTGAGTCTCCCACTACGATTGCAGATTTCCCCTTCCTCAGTTGTCTCTCTGGTCTCAGGTCTGTATCAGTGGCGCGGGCCTCTAATCCTTCCTCCATGTTCTATTGGGTCTCCACCTCCTCTGCCTGTCCAGATCCTCCGCAGGGGCCTACTTCCATGGTGACATAATATCATTCTTGCAGTTTCTCTAGATCTCAGCACTGCCTTTGAGATAGTAGACCATTCTCTATTATCTCATCTGTTTGCAATAGGTCATTCTGGCACTGCCATTTCCTGGTTTTCCTCCTTTCTTGCTATTCATCCTTTTACAATAGTTAAACATCTAGAGCCCCACCACATTACCTTACTTGTGGGGTCCCCTAAGGCTCAGTGCTATTCCCTTTAATGTTTAATCTGTTTAGCAGTTCTCTGACAACACTGATCCAAGCTACTGGCATCTCTTTTTTACTTCTATTGCGACAATATTCTCCTTTTTTGTGCTAATCCTTTTAATCCATCCTTCAAATTCTTACAAGAATGTTTGAGAAAAGTTTCCACATGGTTAACTGACCATAAATTAATTCTTAGCAAAGAAAAGACAGTAGCTTTCTGGTTGACCAGAGGCCTGTCTTCTCTAACTATTCCTCCAACCCTCTTTGATACACCTATCCATCCTGCTTCCTCCTTTCATTACCTAGGCATCATTCTAGGCATCATTCTAACAACTCACATGTACACCTCATATTTCAGGTATTTGTAAAACAGGGCTCTTCATACTTTGACAACTCCATCTGTCAATATTTTGATCATGACACTTTCCATTCTTTTGATCTTTTCATTTTGTCACTAGACTGGATTATTGCAATATTATATATTTACTCAAAAACCTATGGGGCTCATAATAAAAAAACACATGTTAAAAAAAATGGCCTAAATCAGTACTTGGACAATCAAAAAGACAGATCGTCCAAGTACCGATAATCAAAGCTGGTTTTAGATGTATCTAAAACCATCTTAGGCCTTTCTCCTGCCTCTAAACGCCTGGAGTGAAAAGAGGTGTTTTAAGTGGAGGGGAAAGGGCGGGAGATGGGCTGACCTAGACTTAGTCGTAAGGCAAGCATAATCAAAAACTGGAGTAGGTTGCCCAGTCAAAACTTATACGTTTTGACTTAAACCAAGTCAAAACAGGTATAAGTTCAGAATAGGGGCTGCTGAGCTGATCACGGCTGCCGTGATCAGCTCAGCAGCCCCGGCAACCTGCCCACCCCCAACCGCAATGATCACGGCAGGAGAGATGTCTCATCTCCCCTGTTGCGATCACTATCCCCAGCCCTTGAACTGCTGCGACCCATAACAGGAGAGATGCCCAATCTTTCCTGCCGTGGTTCGTGGCAATTTGGGAGGGAGGGGGAGGGATTGCGATCGCACCAGAAGAGATGCCTAATCTATCCTGCCATGATCACAATCCACCTCCCATCCCCGAACCCCGACACAATATGGGCAGGAGGGAGCCCATCCCCTCCTGCTGAGATGCACCCCCGACCCCCCCCCCCCCGACACAATACCGGCATGAGGGAGTCCAACCCTTCCTGCCAAGATACACCCAAGACCCCCCCACCCCCCTAAAATATGGGCAGGAGGGAGCCCAACCCTTCCTGCCGAGATGTATCCGTGACTCTCCTACTCCACTTAAAATACGGGCAGGAGCGATCCCAGGCCCTCCTGCCCACAGTGTACCCCTGCGAATGCTCCCCAACCCCCTGATCTCCACCCTAACCCCGCGGCCACCACTCCACCCCGACTCCCCCCTCACCCTCGACATCCCCACTTCACTTACATTAAGTTGGCCGGACAGACAAGTCTCAAGTCTGTCCGCTCGGCATGCCCGCCATCCTCCAAATGGTGGGCCTTAGGGCCTGAATAGGCCAGGTGCCTAAGGCCCCACCCACATTATTCCCAGGGGGTTAAGAGTAAGAAGAGCCCCCCCGATTCTTGGACAATAAGGATTACGTAACCAAGTGGAGTGACATCATATCCCAATGTTCACTTGATCTATTGCTTCTGACAATAGACGTTTTATGTCCAATTATAGAAGAACAACAAAAAGCTACAGGATAAATTGGGAGCACTTGAACAAACACAGGAAATGGAGGAATATAATCAAAATTATAGTGAACATAAGAAAAAGATAGACATATTGAAGTGAACAAAGAAGTATAAAAATTAAAAAATACAAGAGGGATGAACATGACTACATACGTGGATACATATATCCATGGATGGACAAAAATTGAAAATTTAGACCAAATAGAATGAAGAGTAAAAAGTAGCTTTTCATTTAACATCCATTGAATCATCAGCTGATGAGGTTATGGCAGCTTCCATTGGCAATTCAGTGACAATAGGGAATACCAATATGGGAAATATCCCAAGCACATTGTCAGATTCTTTTTTAAGATTGCCTTTACCTCTAATACAGGGAGAGCAGCAACAACCGCAGGAACCCAGAATCACTCAGACCAGGAAAGGAACACGCAAATGAAAGGTATCTTCAATGTATCTAATAGGACCCTGAGTATTGAAATTATGCAATTGGGACTTTCATTTGTCTCTACTAAACCATATGGTTATGATACTAGAGTTAAATTGTATTGATTTTTTTGAACATTGAGACTAAAAACATATTTCCAGGAACAAACAGAGCATGCACAACCTCAGTTCAAATATGACAAACATAAATCTATGTGGATTCCCTTGGGCCCCCCAGATCCTTCGGTGACAGCTTTTGAAAGAGCAGTCTTAAAAGAGTTGAATATTCAGGAAAAGAACATGACTCACACTTATCCTAATCTTACCCACAGGCAGAGTAAGATCCTGCAAAATCTACGACAAGATCATAATATTGTCAGTTCTTCGTCTATTCTATAGGACTGAGAATGCGGAATTTCATGGTTCCAAAGTATCAATATTTCCTGATGTATCCAAATTGACGCAAGCCAGACGGAAGAAATTCCTGGCCTATCGTCAGTTAACTGAGTATGGGAGCAACCTTTCAGTTACGTTTCCCCTATAAATGCTGTCTTACCTATCAGAATGTTAGATATATATTTTATGACCCTGATCAATTAAATTTTTTTCTAGAGGGTAAGACGGCGTCTAGAGCTCCAGACTCTCCCATGGAGTCCTTCACCCAGGCAGATGGTAATTCGTATGAGTTTTTTCTTTTAGATCCAACATCCCTTGGAGGTGATGGACTCTCTCTTCATTATGTGGACTCTGATTAGTCATATATGTGGAATTATTATATAATTTATTGTAACTATTTTCTTTTTCAATTGTTAATTTCTTTAGATTGTTGTTAAACAATTTGTGAAAAATACAAACAAATAAATAAATAAAAAAAGATCATAATATTGTCATAACAAGAGCTGACAAAGGTGGAGGGATAGTGATCCTTAATCAAGCAGATTATCATCAGGAAGCGATGACACAATTATCCAATGGAGAATTTTACAGAGAAATAAATTATGACCCAACAACTAGTTTACAACATGAAATAGTATCTAAAGCAAAATATGAGGGTGTCATTACTCATACTGAATATAAGCACTTGAACCAACAATATCCAGTTATGTCCCACATATATTTTGTTCTGAAGGTACATAAATCTCTGGAAAGACCACCAGGACATCCTATCATCTCAGGTAGAAACTCACTATTGGAACCGCTTTCACGGTACATATATTTTTATTTAAAATCTAGGGTAACTCAGGCTCAATCTTACGTGAGGGACTCTGCATTTTATCCAACTTTTACAAGGGACCAATTGTGAACATTTGAGGAATTTAATCATGGTGACAGTGGACATCATGTCTTTATATACCAACATCCTCCAAAGGAGGGCTTTAGATGTAGTCAATCAATATTTAGAAACAGATATGAACATATATGAGGGCAAAAGACATCTACTGAGCTCCATGGCGGAACAAGTAATTTACAATAATTATTTTACTTATGATAGCAAAGTATTTTTGAAAACTAAAGGGGTCGCCATGGGTGCAACAGTAGCTCCAACAATAGCCTGTTTGTTTATGTCACAATTTGAAGAAAAACACATTTATAAATCTAGTCATCACTATCACATTGTATTGTGGAAACAATTTATAGATGATGTCATCTTTTTTTGGAGAGGCTCAGAGGAGGGTTTACACATATTTCTCTCAGAGATGAATGACTATGATTCGAACATCCAATTTACTACCAAAATAGAGTTTCATAAGATCTCATTTTTGGATATTAATATTATAAAAAATAAGACCTCCTTTGAAACAACAGTACATCAGAAAACCTCTGACAGTAACACATTATTACATTAATCTAGTAACCATCCAAAACCATTGTACAACAGTATTTCGATAGGTCAATTTATGAGATTTAGGTTGTGCTCCACCCAGGAAGAGTTTAAACATCAGGCAAGAGCTTTGAATGACAGATTCCTTCAAAGAGGATATCCAGCTAAAGTGATTAAAACAGCATATAAAAGAGCAGCTAACAGCCATCGAGAATGACTGTTTACAGGAAACACCAAGGAACTCCCTCATTCAAAAGAATCACGAAAGATCAATAAGACGATTCAAAAATATTGGCCAGTTTTGACGGTATTTCCTCAATTCTATGAATATCCCAAATTTGGATACACCAGGGCAATAACTTGGGAGAAATATTAAAGACTAGAAATACATACAGACAAGATACTGACATCGGTGAAAGAGGCCACTTTGCATGTGGTCAATGCAAATATTGCAACAACGTACTTCGAACACAGGAACTTATCATATCTAAAACTGGTAAAAAGTTTATGCATTTTGGCCACACAAATTGCAACACTGAGGCAGTAGCATACTGCATCATTTGCCTTTGCAGGTTATATTATATAGGTCACACCAAACAAAAGATCAAAATTCACATAGTGGAACATTTGAGTTGCATTTGAACCCAGAAACAGCAGGCACCACTGACGGATCATTGGATAGAAAAGAAACATACAGAAGATGACCTAAAGTTTGTGCTATTATTGCAGATTCAGTCTACCCAGGGCGGAGATGTTAGTAAACATCTGTTGCAAAAAGAACAAAGGTTTATATACCAGTACAGAATGACACGGGGAAAAATTCTGTCCCCAACACTGCCCAGTCCCCGGACCACCATCCCCTTCACTGCCCCATCCCAGCCATCCCCTTCACCACCCCGTCTCCGTCTCTGCCGTCCCCTTCACCGCCCTGTCCCCGCAGCATCCATACAAGCCTCAGTACTGCAATATTTAGCTTATTCCTTCCTTATAAATCAAAGTTCTGGCTGCTGAACTAGAGAAAGAGATATTCAGCTGGCAGGGCTTTGTTTATAAATTTTTATCAACACAACTAATATACTACTTTATCTTAAAGCAAAAAAAAAAAAAAAAAAAGGAAATAAATAGAAATGTTTTCTACCTTTGTACCTTCCTCATCTTCTCATTCAATTCCTTCCATCCACTCTCTGTCCTCTCTAAACGACTTCCATTTGCTCTGTTACTATGCCTCTCCCTTCCTCCCCCCATTGGTTTGGCACCCATCTTCTTCCCTCCGCTACCCCTTTAGTCTGGCATCTCTGCCTTCCCCATTTCCCTTCCAGCGTCTTCTGCCCACTCTTGTCTTCCCCATTTCCCTTTCAGTGCCTTCTCCCCACCACCACCCTTCCCTCTCGCCACCTCACCGCCCTTCAGCAAACCCTCGCATGGCCCGAGAATCCCCATCCCCCTTACGTTCGTGGTGCATTATTAAAGTAAGTTGCTCAAGCCGGCCGAGCCTGCCTGCCTGCAGTCACGTGTGTGTGAGCGGAAACTTCTCCTCTGATGCAACCAGAAGTTGCGTCAGACGAGAAGCTTCCGCCCACACACACGTGACTGTAGGCAGGCAGGTCGGCCGGCTTGAGCAACTTACTTTACTAACGCGCCGCAAAGGTAAGGGGGAGGGAGGGAGATAGATTTGGTAGGTAGGAAGGAGGGATGGGGCCATGCGCGATCGATGACCGCGCGCGTTCCCTCCCTTAACTGCGGGGACAAGGCCATTCACCGCTCCACGGGGCAGTAGATGGCCTTGTCCCTGTGTCCACAGTGAGCACTTCCCCCCCACCATTTTGGCGGGTTACCTGTGGCTAGCCATGGGTAACAGCCACCATGTCATTATCTATATACCACTTTAGAACCACAAGGTTTAAACACAGATATAGAATGGGTATAATCATGTGAGAGAAGTAGCTCTGATTGTCATCAGGAGGTTGAGCCATATCAGGTTTTGAACATATTCAAAATTTCCCGCCCCATTTAGTTGAACCAATGAAATAACATTGGATGCAGTATATAGCACGTCACTTTCCTTTCGATCCACCATTAGATTGTCGGACCGATGGAGTAAAGAGCTTTTGATATTGATATTGGTGAGTAAGAGAAACAGGGGGATTATTAGGGTATGTAATAGTATCTTAGTTATAGCCTAACAAAATATGCACATATAAAATCTTGATCTTTAAAAGACTAGTTTTCCATGAAGGAATCGGTTATGCTTAATTTTAACAAACTTTGTATTTAACGCAGTTACTTTAGCCTCTTCCTAGGTTCCTGGTTTATCGGAACCCATAAGCATTTTATTCTAAGTTCAGTTTATTATTCCTGTGAAGTCCAGCCTTTCTCTGGTCAGCCCGGGCAGTTGCCGTTGCTATTTTATACTAAATATGTCAATTCATACTGTAGGCTTGATAGCTGTCCCCCGAATGTCATGAAAGTTGCCCCTGTCACTTTTAAGACTAAATTTTTTAATTGGGTTATTTTTTTATTATCCAATGGAATCTTCCCAGAGAAATTGGGTCAGATTTTGCTCACACCGATTATGGAAAACCCTAAAGAATCTTCTACCTTGGCATCCAACTTTAGACCCATTGCTAGTATTCCTTTGTTTACTAAATTGTTGGAGGGTCTGGTTAACTCAGAACTAACTACTTATTTGGATAAGTTTAATATATTACAGGACAACCAGTTTGGGTTTCGGTCTGGTTTATGTACTGAAACTGCCATGGCCTCTCTGATGGATTATCTTCATACGTTGCTTAGCCAAGGTACAAGTGCTTTGATTCTACAGTTAGATCTGAGCAGCGCTTTTGACCTGGTGGATCATACTATTCTTATTGATTGCTTGGAATCTATTGGTATTTTGGGAAATGTTTTAAACTGGTTTCGATGATTTCTGGGTAACAGATTGTACCAGGTGTTCAAGGATGAAAGTCTTTCATACCGTTGGAAAAATCTATGTGGGGTTCCGCAAGGTTTGCCTCTATCTCCTACTCTGTTTAATATCTACCTTGCTTCATTGAGAAACCTTTTGCATAATTTAAATCTTAGGTTTTATATTTATGCGGATGACATCACTATAGTCATCCAGTTAAAACAATTCAGGAACATAAGGACTTATGAAGTTCCATTGATAAGATGCTTTAAAAAAAAAAAAAAAAAGAAGTAGAAAGGACAACAAAAATCTGAGTTTCTTTAAATTATATTCCATAAAATTATCACCTATCCATCTTCGCATCTGTTCTTCCTCCCTCCCCCTTCCCCACATTTACCTTTGGACAATCGATGGAATGCTTCTATGATTCACTTATATATTTCAGTATTATCATCTTTTTCTCTTACTGTACTGACTTCAGGATGATTTTAACAATCAAAAGCTAGTCCAATAAAAAGTGGGTGGGGGCTGGTTATTAAGTTACATTACTGCTCTAAGGTGCGTTATCTGTCCCTGAATACATATTAAAGGGCACCAACACATGTAATACTTAAACCATAGGAGCTACTAACGCACAGTACTGACTTACTGCAGGTTAGTTACATCCATAATAAATTAAGGTGTAATAAAAGACCAACTTTTACCACACCTTAATAGTTACCCCTCTGAAATCAAGAAAGCTTGGGACAAGTGTGTTGCATCTCTATGAGAGAGGAAGAGATAGGAGATGGCATGGTTAGGCAGATTAGAAAGACCTTGTGGTTTTGATCTGCCTTCATGTAACATGGAAACCACACTACTTTTTTTCCCCCAGAACTTAGCAACCCCTGAATAAATCCATAGGTGTCATTCTTGCACAACGGCAACGCTATCTTCCCTATTGAAGAATGGGGGTTAAGGGCTCTGAATGTTCTCTCTATAGCATCCTAAGCCCTGCCCAGATAAGGAAAAGATATCTCATTTTCGCTCTGGTATTCCTATAGTAAATATAAAGAGCTTTATGCATTGAAAACATGATTTAGTAGGTTATTTAGCATCTCATATCCTATTGTATGTTTACAGTGCTTGGCCTAGTTAGTTGTTGTTATATCTGTAACGTGATCTTCTGCAATTTATTACAGAATCAAAGGTTTCCATTTACTGATCTTCCAACAAAATAACTCTTGCAAAGCCTCAATTCTAGTTAGTCTAGATATATGTCATCGCCTATAGAGCATGCAGTAAAGTGGTACATTTTCATAAAAGTAGACCCCAAAAATGACACATGGCATAAAATTAATTGTTATGTACTGCTGCAGGTCCATTTTAGGACTGCTACAAGATTATGTTGCTGTAGTTCAAGCAGGAGCCTGCAATCACTTTTATTGCCTCATTTATTAAACTTGTTCTCAACCTCTAAAGTTGTCCTAATTCAAAATGTTCTTTATTTGACAGGTGATTATTTAGCCAGCACAGTACAAATTTCAATGCATGATATAAAGATGATTATAAGGTGAAAGACAGCACTGTACTCTATAATCTATGTATTTCTTGGTCCATTGTCAATGTTCAACGGTGCTTTGGCATAATTTTATAAACGCTTTTCTGGGCTTATATGGCAGTATATGCATGAAAATTGCCTTTTAAGAAATTGCCTCATTGGACAAATATGCATGATGAAAAACACACACCTACTTACACACAAGTCCGATGTAGGCATGTTTGCAAGTAGGTATTACAGTGACAAATGTATTTTTTTAAAAACATCCATAAATAACTCATGTGGTCATGCATTTTCTGTATGTGCACATTTACACCAGCTCCCTAGGGATATACAGTACAGTCATTCCAAAAATAAATGGAAACTGCAACAAAATATATTTTGTTTTTTTCATTTTGATTCAAAATGGAACACAAAAAAAGGCAGCATTATTTATTTTCATTCTAACTATAGGATGTGCAGCTTGCAAACAAAGTATTGCTACTTGCAAATTGGGTACACTATTTGCCAATAATACAGTATATTCTGAAAATGAAATGGATGGATGGATCATGCCACTAAGTTGGCCACTGACTCATGGCAACATGCACAGTGAGGAATCCACCCTGTGATGTTTCATGGCAGGGTACAGGAGTGGTTTGCCATTGCCTCCTCCTATGTGCCTCTACTATGTTTCTGCTGCCCAACATCGGGCCCCTCAGCCTGCAGTGCCTGGTAATCCCAGGCAGTCTCCCATCCAGGTGCTGACGAGAGCAAGAGAGCGAGAGGTAGTTTCCCACATGGCCAACATCATAGCCTCCAGGGACTTCCCTCATATATAGTATTTCTAATTTCAGATTTATCTCTTATAGTTCTAATAGATTACCCAAGGCCCAGCTTGGATTCTAAGTAAGTGCAGGAGTTGATCATTTAGGTTTTTGTTCCTTTAGGGGCACTGAGCTGTATTTACTTTCTATCAATGTGGAATTCATAAGAACATAAGAATTGCCATACTGGGACAGACTGAAGGTCCATCAAGCCCAGTATCCTGTTTCAAACAGTGGCCAACCCAGTAGCACTGTTATATACTTCAGGGAGGTCCTGTGCCTCTTAAGAAGGTTTTAGCCTGGTAAAGACAAAGCACAAACATTTTCTGATTATTTCCAGGTTATAAACTATAGATATCTTGCTGGTGAACATTTTTGGGATGCCTTGTTGGGTATTAGTCTGGGACTTTACTATGTGAAATTCCATAGTTTTGTTCCCTGTTAGAGATAGGTCTGCATCCAGTCCTGAGGCTGGCATGCATTGCAGAGTTTGTTGCTCCTAAAGTTCTTGACTTCTAGTGGATTTGGCTAGAGTTTGGAATAGACAAATTGAGAAGTCAAGGAAAGAAAATTATCAGGTAAGAACATATTTAATCGCATATAATCAATGTGAAAAGAAAGGAAGTTATAGATTGCAAAGAAAGAAGGAACAAAATAAGTTCCTGTCCTTCAGGTATAGCGTTATGAAGGAGTGAGCCCCAGAAGTTGCCTGTCATTTCTCTGGTAGTAGTAACTTGGAGCAGAGTCACAGGCCAATTTGCTTGCTCTCTGTGGAAACAGTTGCTGGACAAAAAAAATAGGAAGAAAGAGCCTTGTCCTGAGATCCTGAATCAAGAAAGAGATAATGTCATGAGAGGAAGAGGCCATAGCAGAGAAGTCTCCTTCAGTTGCCTATTGTCTATCCCATTAAGCTGGTTATTCCTTCTCAGGGCCATAGCGAGCAACGTGTTGGCAGTACAGTTACACAGGGCGCAAAGGAGGTAGGAGCTCCAAAATTGTGTCCTATCCATTGTCTTCCCTGCTTAGCTGTGGGTGGAATAGGAGCTTTAAGAGGCATGTCACATGGAATATGTTTCCAACTTGGAAGAGTCCTGCTCCTTCTTTAACTTTAAATACAGACAAAGGAAAAGCTTTGAAGGTGTGAATAAACATGTGGATAAAGGTGGGCTGGTTGATGTAGTGTATCTACATTTTCAGAAAGCTTTTTTTTTTTTTGCTTTGTACTGAATTCTTTTTTTTTTAAATATAAATCTTTATTCATTTTTACAACTTACAACAAGTGTAGCAATACTTTACATTTGAAATTGTATACATCAATTGATTTTCTATCATATTCAACATTAATTAATAAAATTTAACCCCCTCCCTCCCATCCCTACCATATCATATGCAATCACATATAACATACAAAATATCCTTTCCTACTGATCTAAACATTTAATAAAAGATCAAAAATTTCCCCACCCTCACCCCCTCTTTTGCAATTGTACTAATAAAGGAAAAATGGTATCTATTCATTACAATAATTTGTCAATGGCCCCCAAATCTCTTTAAATTTATTATAATTTCCTTTTTGTATGGCTATTGTTCTTTCCATTTTATAAATTTGACACAACGAATTCCACCAAAAACTGTATTTGAATCTGCTCCAATTCTTCCAATTACTTGTGATTTGTTGTATGGCGACCCCTGTCATAATCAAAAGAAGCCTGTTAGTTTTAGATGAAATTTGGCTCTTTGCTCTCATTGACATGTCATTTAGAACTGTATCATACGATAATGCCACAGGATTTTCCAATAAACAATTTATTTGGCCCCATATTGATTTCCAAAAGGCCAAGATAAATGGACAATAAAATAATAAGTGATCTAAAGTCCCTGCTTCAAAATTACAATGGCAGCATCTATTAGACCTAGAGCTATTTAACTTTTGTAATCTAACTGGGATCCAAAATGCTCTATGCAGAAGAAAAAAACAAGTTTGTCTCATAGATATGGACACTGTACATCTCATCCTCCAAGACCAAATTCGTGGCCATTGAGATGCAGAAATTTGATGCTTAATCTCAATGCTCCAAATATCCCTTAGACCAGTTTTAGGCTTCTTGTTTACAAATCTGTTTATCAATTTATACCACTGCGCGTCCTGGTGTCCCAGGAAGTCTACCTGAAAGCATAAGAATTCCAAACTATGCTGACTGTTAAGATTTTTCCATTCAGGGAACCCTACCTGAATTGCCTGCTTCAATTGCAACCATCTGAAACTTTGTGATTTATTAAGACCATATTTATGTTGCAACTGTGAAAAATCAAGTAGTTTACCATTAGAAATAACATCTTCTAGAACACATATACCTGCTGTCATTCAATGCTTCTAAATGACCTTATATCTGCCAATTTGAATCTTGGAGTTTAGCTATATAGTTTGATTTGTCGATTTATATATTGGAATAGATGTTAAATTACTGACATATTGTAAGGTTTTCCATGTATCCATTAATATTCTGTTTTCTTTATACGATCTAGGCATTTTGATACTGAGAACATGACATAAATGCAGAGGAAACATGAGTCGCCATTCCAATCACAACCAGTCTGGGGTATTGTCAATGAGCTCTGGGAGGACCCAATACATACCCTGGCGCAAAATATAGGCTTGATGATACATATAAAAATTGGGGAAATTTACCCCACCCTCTGTAATTGGCTTTTGTAAAGATACTAAAGCGATTCTAGGAATTTTACCCAGCCAATTAAATTTTGTAAGAATACGATTTAATTTTTTATAAAAGGACCCCTGAAAAAAAACTAGTATCATACCCATTTGATAACAAACCACAGGCAATATCTTTAATAAAGCTCTTCATGAGAGGGTCTTGAAAAAATTAAAGAGTCATGGGATAGGTGGCAAAGTTAAGTTGTAGATTATGAATTGGTTATCAGATAGAAAACAGAAGGTAGGGTTAAATGATCATTTTTCTCAATGGAGGAAAGTAAACAGTGGAATGGCCACAGGAAATTGGAAGACTGGATGTCCAAGTGGCAGATGAAATTTAATGTGACAAATGCATAGTGATGCACAGTTACTGGATGCTAGGGTCCACCTTGGGGGTTAGCGCCCGAGAAAAAGATCTGGGTATCATCGTAGCCAATACGATGAAACCTTCCGCCCAATGTGTGGCGGTGGCCAAAAAGCAAATAGGATGCTAAGAATTATTAAAAAATGGATGGATAACAAGACTAAGAATGTTATAATGCCCCTGTATCGCTCCATGGTGCGACCTCATCTGGAGTATTGCGTTCAATTCTGGCCTCCTTATTTCAAGAAAGATATAGTGGCGCTAGAAAAGATTCACAGAAGAGCGACCAAGAATTCGTTTTTATTGTCATTCAGTTATACCAATGAGTTAAAAAATACTTGATTGGAATAATATTTTTTTAATTCTGGGCAAATCAAACCTTGTATGTTACACTAAAATAAAATAATAATAATGGTTCTATTTTCTTTTTCTTTTTAACCCTTTAATTGGCAGATGGCGAAATGGTTGTTTTATGTTACTTGATGTTGAATGAGAGCATCAGCGCCAAGTAACAGGCATTTGGAAATGCAGATCTCCCATAAGAAAACACATGTTGCTTCTGAGCAACAGTGCAAAATAAAGGGTTAAAGTGGTGTAGAGGAGTAATTTAGTGCAGGGGTAAGCAATTCTGGTCCTCGAATGCCAGAGCCAGGTCAGGTTTTCAGAATATCCACAATAAATATGCATGAGATAGATTTACATCTCAAGGAGGCAGTGCATGCAAATCCATCTCATACATTTAAATGGTGGAGATCCTGAAAACCTGACCTGGCTCCGGCTCTCGAGGACCGGATTTGCCTACCCCTGGTCTAGTGTAATCTAGTACAACAGGGTTGTGATATTTAAGACTTATATGACTAACCTATGGTTTTCACCCCTGTCATTGCTTTTATATGACTGGGATTCTAAAAGGAAGAGGGTATATAAAGATTTTAAATAAGTGAGTAAAAATTAAATAAAAATAGTGCAAAATGGCACATTCTGCTTACCGTGCGTACTTTTATGTACAAGGTAATTTCATAAACACATTTTAGCGCTGACTACCAGCGCAACCCAGTTCAAATCCCACTGCTGCTCCTTTGGATCATGGGCAAATCATTTATCCTCCATTGCCTGAGGCACAAGCATAGACTGTAAGACCTCTGGGGACAGGGAAATACCTAGTGTGCCTGAAAGTAACTCACTTTCATCTGCTACAGAAAGAAGTGCACGCTAAACCCAAATAAATAAATACAACAGCATAAATAGAATACTGCAAATAGATCTATGCTCATATGTCTTTATTTTAGTGGCGTGTTAATTGGTTAATTCAGTCACAGAAAGGACTGGACGTACTTGTAATTTGCCTATTTAATACCCTTAGATCAGCACAAAAGCACTGTTGGCATGGTATGAAAGCAATTTAGAAGATTATCATAGCGCTAAATTGTACCACTACAAAAGCATATGTGGATTTTCTCAAAATAAACTGAAAGTTTATCGAAAGTGGCAGGCGCTGCCCTTGGGGTCATCAGCATAATAGCTAAGGAGACACAAGCCCCATACATCACAGATAAAAGTGGATTGGCATAGTGGATAGCAATAGGAAACCTCCAGGGACAGTAATTAGCATGCCAAACAGTCTATGCTCACTTTTGGGAGGGTTTAGAATACTAATGCACTGTGCATTCAATTAAGATCAGTTTAAGAAACTGGCATTCATTTTCTAGACTTGCCAAATAAATATCACATGCAATTTTGTCAACCCTCCAGAAACCAGATGTTTTTCAATATATTTTATTGCTACACCTACACGTTCACATCATGTACCATATATTCCTTTGCCATTGGCAGATATTTGTTGCTTTGCTTTTTTTTTCTATAAATCAGAAACCTTTAGAGGTTTGGTTTTTTTTTAAGTCTGCTTTCTGACTTCTTCCTTTCATCTCTCCTCATGCGTCTTGCCTTTTTTTTTTTTTACGGCCTCTTTGTCATCTGTAGCACAAAGTCATCAGGCTCCATTTTCAAAAGAGAATAAATACATACGGGGCCCTTTTATTAAGCTGTGCTGAAAAGTGGCCCAAACAATTTATTAGTGTGTGGGTTTCCTGTGTACAGAGGCCACTTTTACTGTGGCTGTTGTGAAAGATTGCAGTCTTGTCAGACTATAAAAGAGATTGCCTGGTCCCCAGAGGACACAGGAGGGAGCTCAGTTTCTCTGATCATGACTCAGAGTAAGAGAAATTGGTTCTCTTTAAATAAGAAGGTGACTACAACTCCCACATACCCTTGCTAGGACATAAGAGATTCCAGACCCCAGGGAAGGGAAGGGCCACTTGAAAGGTTCTGAGTCCTGCCAGAAGAGAGCCACAGGTGGACAGATTGACTGAGAATTTGGGGATTTGGTCCCCTATATAAATGTGAAGGTACTTGTCTGGAGTTGTTACTGTGTGGGAAAATACCTTGTTTTGAAATTAAGACTTTGCTGGTTTTGTTTTGAACTGTGACTAACAGCTAAGGGTAGAGGACAGGACTGAAAGGTTTTGTTGAGTTATGTCCTGTCCAGAGTATAGTGGTCATTCTACTGACTTTTTGATACTCATTTCAAAGAGCTCAGTGGTAAGGTTTTTGTCACTTTATGAAGAAATGTTATGAAGGGAGCTTTCCCCCACATAACTAGTTCAGCATAAAGCAGGGATCTCAAAGTCCCTCCTTGAGGGCTGCAATCCAGTCGGGTTTTCAGGATTTCCCCAATGAATATGCATTGAAAGCAGTGCATGCACATAGATCTCATGCATATTCATTGGGGAAATCCTGAAAACCCGACTGGATTGCGGCCCTCAAGGAGGGACTTTGAGACCCCTGGCATAAAGCTTAATGGCAGGAGCCTAATTTGCATATGTGCTGAACTCTAACTAAGGTTGTTTGTTTAAAATAGAAGAGGCTCCAGGATTACCTTTCTAAATTAGGACTAATGGCTGGAACATTATTCAAAAATATCCCATGAGAAATGAGGTATCTTGGGAATTCACCTCGAATGTAATGTAATGTAATGTAATTTATTTCTTATATACCGCTACATCCGTTAGGTTCTAAGCGGTTTACAGAAAATATACATTAAGATTAGAAATAAGAAAGGTACTTGAAAAATTCCCTTACTGTCCCGAAGGCTCACAATCTAACTAAAGTACCTGGAGGGTAATAGAGAAGTGAAAAGTAGAGTTAGAGGAAAAATAAAAATAAAATAAACATTTTAACAAGACAGCATTGATCTAAATACTTTGGAAGGTAGAAGAGAGGAGAGAAAGGAATAGAAGCAGAAGGGGGAGCCGTTGAACAGTAGAATTCTGGAGAAATTTAAATGATAGAAATAGAACAAAACAAAGACAAAAGGCAAAACAATAGATAAGATTAAAGATAAATCATAAGCTGGAAAGAAAAATAAAATAAAACTCGAATGTAAAGGTTACAAGAATTGGGATTACTGCTGACTGAATTAATAGTGCAAACTTATCTCTGAGCAGTTTTTTTAGCGGTTAGATCTTGTCTATAGTATAGAAAGGCTAGCTACCCATGAATCAGTAAGGGATGTGGACTCCATTCTACCCTGTAGTACTGAGGGTTGGATATTCTACTGCATTGTAAAATGGCCACATTATTATTTTCTGAATTAATGGCCTTACACTAATTTCCAAGTTAGTGTGGCTGTTAGATCTTGAGCTCATATTGCATTTGGGGGTGCAGTTTAATAAGAGTGTTCTGTGCTAATTGGTTAGCATAGCTATATTACTGCATGCAAATGGTTAATGTGCAGCAATGTAGCTGTGATCAATTAGCACAGAGTACTCTTATTCTCTGCCACTAAACACACCTGCACACTGAAAATAAAATCTATTTTTAGCATGTAGAAGGCATGCACTAATCCCATAACTATCATGAGATGCCTGTGTCCTTCAGCAGTGCAGATTAGCAGTACACTTCTCCCTCGGTATTCATGGGGGTTAGGGGCAGAGCCACACCACGAAGTGTGAAAAATCGCGAATAACTTTGTGCCGGCTCTGACCCACCCCCAGACCTTACCTGGTGGTCTCCGCCTCCGATTGCCTCCTTCCGTGTGTGTTGCTTGTTTTTCAGGGGCAAGTGTGGGTGCTTCGGTCTCCTCTTTCCCCGCTTCGGTGTCGGTCTAGGCAGAGCAAAGATCGTTCCTCTCTGGGCTGGGCAGCCTGTGCCGGCCTTACCTGGTGGTCTAGCAGGCTTTCGGGGCAGGAGCGATCTTCCTATGCTCCTGCCCCGTGCAGATCGCCAATAGAAAATGGCTGGCGTGAGCTCCCGTAGTGCATTATGAGAATATGAGAGCCTCGGCTATCTCCATCATAGGAATAACTCTGTGGAACAAATTAACTGGACTGCAAAGAGCTCTGTCTGATATTCAGAAGTTTAAGAAAATGATCACGACTTTTTATAGTAGCATTCCAATGAATGATGTTTCTGACTAATTCTGGTTTTTGGATTTATTTTGGAGAGCTGTAAACTATCTGTTTGCATTGATTTGTAATCTTTGATGTATGTACAAGTCTTATTTGTTCTGTTTTATGTATGTTACTATTTGTAAAACCACCTAGGAATAGGCAATTGAGAAATCTTTTAAATAAATAAATATCCAACTGTTTGGTTACCCAGTTAAAGAAATCAATCAGATTTGTCTGACAAGACCTGCTTCTTGTTAAATCATGCTGTCTCTGGTCTTGCAGTTCATTTGATTCTAGAAATCTTATTATCCTCCGCTACAGAAGCGTTTCTATGAGTTTACTCTTACCAAGGTCATACAAACTGGCCTGTAATTCCTAACTTCCTCCTTACTTCTGTTCTTATGCAGAGGGATCATATCTGCAGTCTTCCAGGACTACTCCATGCTCTAAAGAAGCATTGAAAAGATGGGACAATGGAGCCACCAGAACCTTTCTGAGTTCCTTGAGTACCCTTGTATCCCATCAGGCCCGATCGCTTTGTCTATTTTTTAATTTAGCTAGCTCTTCACAAACACTAAGGGGCTGATTCTGTAAGTGGCACCTGCCATGGGAGGCACCAACACAATAAGTGCTTCCCACATGTCAATCATGGACAGGTGCCATTTACAAAATTGTGGAGAGCAAGGACCCTAGGTGCTGGAAATGTAGGCCAGAGTTTTATTGGCCTACATTTTCGGCACCCAGGGTCCTTGCAGAATCGCGGTCAGTGGTACCTAGTGACATCGAAGTCCGGTTCTGCCCCTAAAGATGCCCACTTCTGGTCTTCAGCATCACTAGGTACCACTAGGCACTATGGACTTAGGCACCAGTCCCGGAGATGACTAATTTTTTAAAAAAATTTGTATTGTATTTTAATGGTACAATCAATTATTGTGCCACTTAGAACCAATTAAAATACATAATCACCGGTAGGCAAAATCTAGGTGCCTGCCGGTGTCTAACTTTCGAGATTCTTTGAGAATATGGCCCTAACGGCATGATATACGACATTTGAGTTATGTGTCCTCCTTGAACACCTGTTTGTTTCTCACTTGTTTGCTTGCTGTTTCACACCTGCAAGGAACCTTTTATCCTTTACTGTGTTTGTTTCAAAAAAGTCAATTACAAAGGAAGGCACTTTTAGATCTGAGGCCTCTGGGTACCTTTTTCTTTACGTTTTCTTTTAAGTATTTGGTCATCTTTGAGGAGAATTGTTATTTATTTCTGAACCTTATTTAGTTAGAAAATTTCCATTTGGGTAAATCTATTGCTAGGATTGCCAGATGTCTGGGAAAAACCAGAAACGTCCTCTTTTTTGAGGACTGCCCAAGTGCCCAGACAGTTTTTCAAAAATGGAGAAGTATGTCCGGATTTATCTGGCTCTCCTGACTCCCCCATCTACCTCTTCCCCAGCCAGCTGCTGTAATTGAATCTTTGGGCAACTGGAAGCAGCAACAAGGTAAGTCTGCTGCCACCAGCCTGTCCCAGAAGCCACCTCTCTACCTCTTCCTGTTCTCACTTAGGTGGGATTGGAGAGAGGCAGCTTTCAGGATAAGCTGGTAGCAGCAGACTTACTTCATTGTTGCTACTGGCTTCCCAAACATTCA
Organism: Geotrypetes seraphini; assembly: GCF_902459505.1. Classification (NCBI taxonomy): domain Eukaryota; kingdom Metazoa; phylum Chordata; class Amphibia; order Gymnophiona; family Dermophiidae; genus Geotrypetes; species Geotrypetes seraphini. The sequence goes on from NC_047089.1 coordinate 203,410,098, forward strand.
ATTACAGCGGTTGGCCTGGGAAAGAGGTTGATGGGGATACGGGAGCTAGAGAGCAGTGGTAGGGGAGGGAGGGAAGGGAGACACAGCAATGAGGGGGGCTGGAGAAATAACATGGAAGGGGAAGGGGACTGGAGAAATGGCATGAGGGGGCAGGAGATAAAGCACGAAGGGAAGAAGGGAGGGAGAGGCCTGGAGAAACAGCATAAATGGAGGGAAAGAGAGAGGGAAGGGTTGGAAAAACAGCCTGGAAGGAGGGAGGAGGGCTGGCAAAGCATTATGGAAAGGAGAGAGAGCTAGAGAAAAGAGCATGGAGAAGGTTAGTGCTGTATGGCAGGGAAGAGATAGAAGCAGCAGGAGAGGAGGTTGGAAAGAGAAAAAGAAACAAACACAGGAGAGGGGGGTTGGCAGGAGAGAGAGAGAGAAAGAAGCACCAATGGGGGAGTAGGGTTGAAGGAAGGGAGAGTGAAGCCCTAAAAGGGTACAAAGGATGGAAAGAGTGCCAAGGAAATGGGTGGAGTGTGGGTGGTCATCTGGTCTGTTTGGGCACCTTTGTGGCACTTAGAACCTTCTAAAACAGGTGTAGCTCCAAACATCTAAGTACCATCCAGGATGTCTTATAAAATGCTCAATTACAGTTGCAAGATGCCCAAGACTATTTTGACCTTATGCACACCCAAATCCTACCCATGACACATCTCCACCATGCCCATGTCGAGCTCTGGACACACAGAGGTTGTGACACCTTACTACATGTCAAGAAAGGTGGTTTTGATTATCAGCACTTGGACATCCTGGTGATTAGGATGTCCAAGTGCCGATTTAGGATACTTTTTGGACTTTTATATTTTATGATTACGATCCCCATAGCTCACATTAATGCACATTAATATATTATGTTCTTAGTTTGTAAACTGTCACAGGATAGACCCTTTGACTGAGAAGGGTAGTGAAAAAACGCAGGTGACTAGAGCTAGGCAAGGGGAAAGTACTGTCCCAAAGTAGAAGAACCCTACCAACACCTCAACCCAGAACTAGAACCAGGCAGCACCTCAACCCAGAACTAGATTTAGTCTGGAGCAGGAAACTACCTATTTGTTTTCACCTGAATTAAGGAAGGGGGAACAAGGTACAGGTGTAACTAATAGTGCAACTCACAACATTCATGGGGGATACAGTTCAAGACGACACCAAGAACATTCTAGTCTCCACTTTAGCCAGGAACAAGCAACACCTGCAGCTTATTATCCTGAGGCTTATAAGGGCCAGCAGCAGTGGTCAGAAGGGAGGCAGCTACTGAACCAACCCACATTAGAGAGGAAACATGGTAGTGAAGGAAGACCAGTTCAGCATACCTCAACAAATCAGCATACCTCAACAGAATACACAGGTCAGATCTAACCATATTGATTCTGAAATGTTAGAATATTTTGTGAGTGAAGCTTTTTGAGAATGAAAAGTATTTAGACCCTGAAGAAGTCATGGACTTTAATGAGGGAAATACTGAAACTGACCTGTGGGACATGGAAACTGAGTGTGTTTAAATTGAGGTCATGCTGGAACTTTGCCAAATAGCATACTTAAAAGTTAAAATGGTTTGCTAATTTGTTGGGGAAGTAAAGGGGCTGGCTGCCCCAGTAAACTCAAGTTTGGGGAAAGTTTATTGTAAAGTTTAAAGCCTTGTGAAGGTTCTTGCAAGCTTCATTTGAAAGAACCTGAGTTTTTCTAGGCTGTGGCAGTTTACACTGCACAGCCCTGGTAGTAGTCTTTTTGGGATATTTTTCCTTTTTGTTTTTTTTTTTCTTTTATACTGGATTGTGGGCCCTATAGAGAGGGACCACAACCAACGGTCACTGCGGGAGGAGGTCCCTTAAGCCCTGAGCTCTGCAGTCCGAAGAGCTCAGAGGCAAGATCCAGTCTGACGCGGCTAGTAATAATTTTGAATAAGAAATTGAATAAGAAACTGTATGAAAGCATTTTTTGAAACCAGCTGAATATAGCACTGGGAATAGTAAGGAGTCCCTGATGTCAGAAGTTTGAATTGACCAGGAGGGACATGGCCCAAGGGAGGCCATTTTGGACTGTATCTTTGAAAGTCCCCCACAGGAGGGGCCTAAGCCTACTGGGCCTATTCCGGTTGGCCCAGGCATCTCAAACCCCATCTGTGGGCGGGATTTGAGCCGCCTGGGCCAATCAGGTCCTAAGGCCAGCCATTCAATGGATGGCTGGTCTGTCGGGCGGACGGGCTTGGCACCCGTCCATCCGACCAACATTTTTGAAGGTACGGAGAGGGGGGATGGGGGGTTGTGGGGGTCAGCGGGGGGGTTACAGGTAGGCGGGGGGGGGGTGATCGGGGGCTCGGGGGGGCATTTGTGTCAAGGGCAGGAGGACTTGGGCTCCCTCCTGCCCTGATCGTTGTAGGGGGAGGAAGGGTGGTTCATGGCAGGGGAGATGGGCCATCTCTCCTGCCGCGATCATTGCTGTAGGGGGTAGGCAGGTTGCTGGGGCCGCTGAGCTGATCGCAGCAGCCACGATCAGCTCAGCGGCCCCTTTACGGCACTTATACCTGTTTTGACTTGGTCTAAGTCAAAACGTATAAGTGCCAACTAGGCAACCTACTTAAAGTTTTGGTTATACCTGCTGCACGCCTAGGTGTAGGTCGGCCCACCTCCCGCCCACCACCCGCCCTTTCCCCTCCTCTAAAAACGCCTCTTTTCTCTCTGTGCATTTAGAGGCAGGGGAAAGGCCTAAGCTAGTTTTAGATACATCTAAAATCAGCTTTGATTAAGGGTACTTGGATGATCAGGCTTTTTGATTGTCCAAGTAACCACTTAGGCCACTTTTTAGACTTTTTTTTTTATTATGAGCCCCACAGTATATATTCTAGCATCAACAAAAGTGTCAGATATATGTCAATTTCAGCATTAACATTTCTACTAATCTGCTGTCTCGAGCAGAGAAAAATCATCTTTGTCATATTTGCAGCTACTTGTCAATTTATCTGGAGTCTTTCAAAAAAGTGGTATATTAAATACAACCCCCCCCCCACACACACACACACAATAAATGATTAATTGTGGTCTTCTGAATATTAGTCATCTAGTGTGTTCTTTCCCTGGTAGCCTCTTACAAAGACCAATCAATCAAAGGAATCTAGGTAGGTAGAGATAGGCAATATAGAGTGGGAAGAGGCTCGAGCTTATTTCCTATTTATGGAACTGCAAGTTAAATGCATGACAATGAGTGGGATGCTGCTAGCAAGACCCAGAATTAGTAAAAGAGAGAGAGAAGGATCAGCAGGGGCAGCAGAGAGCAGGGGATAGAGAAAGATGCTGTGTTGGAGCCAGAGCTAGCCCTCTCCCAGCTTATCATATTCTGAAAGGACGATCAAGGGTTAGGCCACAACATACAGTGACAGATTCCCCTGGGGAGCAGGCTGAGAAGAGTCACAGCTGTATGCCAATTATCCTGTAAATTACTTGGCATCTATCTTACTATCTCTGTTTCATGCTTTGCCTGTTAATAACCCAATGATTAACCAGTTGGAAAAGAAACCACACAGGTTGGGTCTGTGTCTCCCTGGCCTCATCCCCATTCTCATATTAAAGAAGATTAGCAGCCCACTTGGGGAAGAATGAAAAGATGAAATGTAAAGGAATTTTATGAGGTTAGTATACAGAGGGACTTAGGTGACAAACACTTTTGCAGTTCAAAATTTTTATTGAATTTTGCAATACAACACAAAGAAATATAAAAAGAAATACAAAAAGAAATAAGCTTATGTTGTAACACTAGATACCAAATCTCAGCATAATAAAATATAATATCTAAGTAGGTGATTATGTGACATTTATGGCCAAGAAGCAGGCCTGAAGTACTCAACATTTATTCATGCAGCTCACCAGAGAGAAAGGCCTCAACAGAGTCTAAGGGGCTCATAATCAAAACTAAAACGCATCTAAAAACCTGCTCAAGTTGGATGACCTAAAAGACAGGTCGTCCAACTGCCGATAATCAAACCAACTTTCTGGACTTTTTATGCCTCTGAATGCCGCTGTGCACCCAGAGCTGAAAGGAGCATATCTGGAGGAGTGGTTAGGGCAGGATGGGGGGAGGGGGGGGAGGACGGGATGGCGTAGACTTAGTCATCCTACAGGGATAATCAAATGTTTTACTAGACATCCTGGATGAAACTTAAATGTTGTGAGTCAGTACAAGTGCTAAAAAGTTATCCAAAGTAATCAGATAACCACTGCAGAGACAAAGTAAAGATTCCCATATATTCCCCCAGTGTTCACTGACCCCCTTCACCCCCCTCCCCAAAATCAGAATTAATAAGTACATACCTGTCTCCAGAACATCAGCACCAGGTATAAGAAAGCCTAGTAGAGCTGCACACAGGTGACTTAAATAGCCTGGGGGGTGGGCTAGTGAACCATAACGAGGAGGATCCAGGCCCATAAGCCAGTCTAATCACTACATTTATGGTGGAACATGTGAGCCCACCCACACCCTACTCTACTGCCATATAGGTGTTACCTTCATAATAATAATAATAATAATAACTTTATTTTTATATACCGCCAGCTATCTTGCGACTTCTAGGCGGTTTACAGTAAAAGAGATTGTGAATACAATAAAAGAAAATGTAAATACAATAAAGAGAAGCTTTACGTACAATGAATTAAGGAGTTTAGCAGTGTACATCTCAATACAATAAAGAGAAACTTTACTTACAATGAATTAAAGAGTATAGTAGTATACATCTCGTACCATGCAGTCTACATCTGATAGGGCATAAGGGCTATTGGAATTGTAGGCAGGTGGGTATAGCAGGGTTTGGGGTGTTTTGGGGGGCTCACCATAACCTATAAGGGAGTTCTGGTGAGATGTTTATCTGGCACCCTCTTTGTGAAGTTCACAGCAGTGCCTGTAAGGTGCCTTCACAGTGCCGCTGAACGACCATAGCTAAACGGGGCATTTCAGGAGGAGTGTCGAGGGCAGGATTTGGGAGAGATGCGGGCAGGCTTAGACTTAGTCGTACTGCATGTATACCCAAAATTTATACAGCACAGCATAAACGGAACTTGGACGTTGTGACTTAGACCATATAAAACATGGTCTAAGTCACAAAAACCTAGTTAAAGTCACCAGATAAGCACTGCAGACACAAACTACAGATCCCCACACACTACCCCAGTGATCACTGACCCCCCCAACTCAATAAAAATCGTAATCACACCTTTTATAATTCAGACTACAGACCATCATCATCTGGCAGCCTGGCATAGGAAAGCCTATTCGACCCTCACAGAGGTGGCTTAAGTCATCTTGAGAGTGGGTTAGGGACCCATAGAGAGGAGGACCCATAAGCCCATAAGCCACTGTGCCCATAAGCCACTGTAATCACTGCATTGCTATTTAAACATTTTGCACTCCCCTAAAAAAAAAACCCCAAAACCTATAAGTGGCTTCTGCAGCTATAAGGGCTATTGGGGAAGTAGATAGGTGGGTCTAGGGGATTTTGGAGGTGGTTTGGGGGGCTCGCCATTATCTATAAGGGAGCTGTAGTGAGATTAAGATATGGCATCCTTTTTGTGAAGTTCACAGCAGTGCCCTTTAAGGTACCCCACTATTTAACTGCCATGTCTGGTTGTCCAGTCCATCACTTTATAGACCCCTACCATGTTCAAAAGGTCTGTTTCTAGGCGGTTTTTGCCTTAGACAAAAAGTTGGACGAAAATGTGGTATAAAGATGGACGATTTAGCAACTTGGACGATCAGATCGGCAGGACGTATAGTTAGACGATTTTCGAAACGGAAAATAATTAGTACGTATTTTTCGAAAATGTGTCTAAGCTGTTTTTTTACTTTGGACGACTTGTGACTTGGACAAAAACGGACTTAGACGTTCCTTTAGATTATGCCCCTCCATGTGCTCAGTATTAATTTTTTTTATTATTATGAGGGTTAATTTTTGTTGTGATTACTGTTTCAACACAGGTGAGAAACCAGCATAGTATAGTATAGGGCTAATTAGCTCTTCACAGAGTTTGTTGTTGTTGTTGTATGGCATATCTATGGCGTCACACTGCAATTAGAGATGTATGACGGGCATTTAATAAGCTATTTACCTCAGTAGAAAAAAAATTTCAATTTCCCCCCCCCCCCAATATAGTCCCCTTCATCCACTTTTCCTGCAATGACTTTAACCCCTTTGAAAAAAAAATATTCTGTTTTACCTTCATACCAGGATGTCACAGCTTCCTTAGCATCTTCATCGCATGAAAACCGCTGTCCATGGAGAGATTTATTCAAAATTCAGGAAATAATCTGAGGAAGCCAGGTCAGGACTGTAGGGTGGATGGTTCAGCTTCTGAAACCCACATTCTCAGATAGAAGCCTTTGATTGTCGTGACATGTGCACTGGCACATAGTCGTGAACAAACAGCACACCTGCTGTGTGTTTTCCTCATCTTTTCTCCTTGATTGACCCCCGCAAAGCGATCATTGTGTTTCCATTGCATTTGTCCTCTAACACATTTTAAGTACATTTTGCCTTTAAATCAGTGTCTGCTGTAATGCTTACCGTTGTTATACAAATGTATTTTAATGCATACTTTCAATGCATGATTTGGTTTTTATATTTTTTGTACTTTTTCAGCAAATGTTAATTATTATCTTAATTGGCAATAAAGTGCCTTTTTATTTTAAATCTTTTGCTTTTTATTTTTAAACATTTTGTCTTCTTTATTCTGTTCCGGTTTCTATTAATATCATTTTGGTGCCCCTCCATTCATCTTTTTTTTTTTTTTTTTATTCATCATTTCCTTTCATCATTTTTATTTACTTTCCATTTATCTTTCATTTTCTTTGCAGTACACAGTTTTTTGCATTATTTTGCATTTTTAAGCTTGTGGCTCATAGCAAGACCGGTATGTATACAAACCTTTTCTTATCTCCCTTTTTCATAACTCTCTTTTTTTATAACTACACTTCCCTGTGGTATTCACCATTTCAATTCAAGTCTTTTTATGAGTCAAGGTCACCTTCTCATATGTTAAGGTTGCTACCTTTCCAGTTCACACATTTGGGGATGGTCGCTGTCTCCTTTCATGAGTCATGAGGCTCTGCATATTCTTTCTCTTTCTCCTTTTCTCCTCTATTATTTCTCTTTTTTATATATTTTTCATTTTAGGACCCCAGAAGAAGGTCGTTGCCGCGACCGAAACATGGCCCGTGTTGGGTCTATGCCACATTTTACTGTGCCTTTTGTGCTATTGTACAATTTATTGTGTATACTTCTGCACCATTTTCAAATAAATTGAATAACAAGATCATCAGTTCCATGTTTTTGCCTTCTCCATTGCATTGACTCCATTTTGGACTCAGGATCTCTGTGACAGACCAAAGTTTCATCTCCAGTCACCAAAAATGAAAAAATTCACTTACCCCCTCTTCTATTTAACTGCGCTAGCAGTTCTTGGCACAGAGAGCCACGCTGAATGGTGCATGCTGCTCTCAATGCTCAAAGGAACTTTATGAGCATCGGGAGCAACACGGGCCATTCAACGCAGCTCTCCGCGCTAGAAACTGCTAGCGCAGTTTAATATAAGAGGCCCTTAGTCTTCACAGAGCATCTCCAAGTTCTCCTGACAGCACTGGAGCTTCGTGGCCTTCTGACATGGTGTCAGCATTCTTGGAACCCATCTTGCACTAACCTTGGACATGCCCAATGTTTCTTGAATATTTTACAAATTGTACCTGCCACGATGCCCATTTCTTCAGCTATTCAGGAAACCTTAATTTGTCTGACAAAATTAAATCCTAAACTTTCTTGTACATTTCTGTGAAAGCTGCTTCCACAGACCATTCAGGGTGAGGGTCATCTTCAAAGTACTCGACTCCACTTAAATTGCTTGCTCCAAAATTTTTCCTTGTAGGATGATGGAGCGATCTCACCATAAACTGCAGTCATATGTTCATTGATCTCCTTTGGCTTTTTCCCTTCTTTTGTGAGAAATTTTATTACTGGATGGTACTCCAAATCTTGATTTGCATGAGGACTCTCCTGACATCCTGTCTCTTGAAATGTTAGACTTGCACTGAGCCACAACTATGCATGAGTAACCTTGAGACATGCCACAACATGCACAGACTTGTTTCAACACGCTTGTTACTTTCTTTCATACTCATTATTGAAAATGCCTCATAGCTTTATGCTCATTGCCATATGTTTGTTTCAGAATATTTGTGAACTCCTGATGCAGGCAGGTATACAGAGCAAAACACAGCCTGCATTGAGTCCTGCTTTTAAATCAAATTTTTATGTGAATTGCTATACTATAAAAATGTATTATTGTTTATTGCACCCAATCCATTTAGTCTGTTATCTTTGTTCATCTCTGCGGTTGTTTCTGCTTGCTTTGCATTGTGAAGCTTTTCTTCCCTGTTCCTTTGTTCAGATCTCACACTTATCTGATCTAGAGATGCATGTAAAATATTTAAAAAAACAAAAAAACAACAACAATTTAAACATATTCTTTTTTTTTTAGTTCAAAATTTTTTATTGAGTTTAATACATGAAGTAGAATAAATGTTAACAAGGCAAAAAACATGCATGCCGTACGAATGCAAAGATTCACAAAATATTATCTACATAATGTAATACAGCAGGCAGACCTATGCCTATCTATAAGGAGGAAAGTAGCAGCACAACATGCAGCCAAAAGTACATGTAATATCCAAAAACACAGAGCACAGAGAGACACCGGAGCCATACACCTATAGGAACACTGGGAGTGAGCCATAAAGTAAGAGCCAGGTTTAGATGATGATATCCATGTTTCAGCACATGAACTGAATGTCGTCAGCCTGTGTTGCAATAGGAGTTAACCGGACTCCATATTTTAGTGTAGGAACTCATGGCCTTATGTTTTTCTGCAATAACACTTTCATATTTTACTGTAAGGCATAGCGTATTCCACCATGTGTTGTAATTCACCTTAGACATGTTTTTCCAGTAATGTAATATATTTTTAAGGGCTAGAAATAGCAGTCGCGCATTGTGATCAGGCAGTGCATGCGGGAGGCCATGATGACCTAGTACAATAATATGCAAACTTAGAGGTTCTGACATGTTTAAAATTTTAGAAATAGTTTCCCATACTTTATTCAAATGACCTACTAAGTGTGCACAATCATAGATCATATGCGTTAAGGTGCCCTCTTGCAAATTACAAGACCAACACATGGGAGAAAGACCGGTTGAGATTTTCGCTACCTTAATTGGGGTCCAGTGAGTTCTATGCAACAGAAAGAACATAGATTGAAGAATGCTGGCAGATCGAGAGGATTTAAACAAATTTTTCCAGACAGCCTGCCAAGTTTCATCCTCTAATACTAGTCTCCATGCCATGCATTCATCACCTTTGACAGGGAATAAATCGAAGACTTTCTCAATAGGATATACCATTTCGAGGCGACTCCTTTTTTATTTTTATTAATTAATGATGATTGAGAGATCAATGTCGGAGTAGTTCCCAATTTCCTCACATCCGGATAAAGAGCGGTCAAGCAGTGTCTCGGCTGTATCCAACGGTATTGTTGATGAGAGGGCAAGTGGTAACGAGCGTGAAGGTCTTCAAAGGACATCCATTGGGAGTTCTTTATTAACTCATTAAAACATATTCTTTGCTGAATTCAAATAAGAACTGTATGCAACTGGTATGGGAAGATGTACTACTTGGTGAGAGAATGTAAAAAACAACAACAACCCAGAATTATGCACAGAAGGTTTTGTTTCTTTAAAATCTTTAAGCACAATAACAGAACACAGGCTCATTAGCAAAGCCTCACCCAAGCCCTTTTTGTTTAGTTTTCAGCTCAGTCGGGGTAGACAGCAACCATGACACAAACAGCTTATGGCAGCCACACAAAGAAAACAATGCCATTTCAAATAGATCTTTATCCAACAAACATTGCTAAGCACGTCGCCTCCCCCCTCCACACACATACACACACACACAGAATTCACATGAGTGCACGCACCGTGCTTTCCTTCATTACATGCTTGCTTATCTCATCTGAATGTCATTCTTCTTCTTAACTATTAATAAGCAGCTCACATAGCTTTCAAATCAAAAACACCTGTCAAGCAACATGCTTATGCAGCCGGCATTTGAATCTCTCCAATGCCACTCAAACACCAAAGCCTACAAGAATAGTTTTCTGTACTTATAGAATATGTTTCCGTTTTAGTTCAAGAGAGTGTGCATCTTTTTATTCAGGCTTGTAATCTAATTGGCTGCCCGAGACAGGAAAAGATAAATGACTTTCCTAAACTTAGAAGGAGTGCCAGGTAGGAGCTGTGGGATTTTAATCCTGTGTGTTCCTTAATTTGCAGTCCAATTAGTTATTCTAACCAATATTGCACTCCCTTGGTCCATAGTTCTAAGCATATTTTGAAATGGCTGCTCTGTGAATCATGAACCCTGTCGTTATTGCGCAATCGGGGCTTTGCCAAATTTTTGGGCACGCTTAATAGCTTTCTCTCCAATATCATTTCAAGTGTTTGTGGCATGAAATTAAAGGGGTAAGCTTATTCACGAAACTGAAAGCTAGAGAGGAGCTTAAAGCTTGTTTGTTTGTTTATCTGAAAAACTTTCAGGCCAGAAGGAGATTTAATTCTTCAATTTACAAGCCACTTTAGGGATGAGCAGCCTCAAATTTATTTATTTTTGCTCTCGTTTCATTTCCCTGAGTCATTTGAAGTGTTTTTGTTGTTGATTGTTTTTGTTTGGTCTTTGGTTTCATTTCAGAACATAACATAAGAACATAACCATTGCCTCCGCTGGGTCAGACCTGGGGTCCATCGTGCCCAGCAGCCCGCTCACGCGGCGGCCCAACAGGTCCAGGACCAATCTATACCCTTCTATCCCCTTTTCCAGCAGAAAATTGTCCAGTCCTTTCTTAAACCCCAGTACCGTACTCTGCCCTATTACATCCTCTGGAAGCGCATTCCAGGTGTCCACCACACATTGGGTAAAGAAGAACTTCCTAGCATTTGTTTTGAATCTGTCCCCTTTCAACTTTTCCGAATGCCCTCTTGTTCTTTTATTATTTGAAAGTTTGAAGAGTCTGTCCCTCTCTACTCTCTCTATGCCCTTCGTGATCTTGTAAGTCTCTATCATATCCCCTCTAAGTCTCCTCTTCTCCAGGGTAAAGAGACCCAGTTTCTCCAATCTCTCAGCGTATGAAAGGTTTTCCATCCCTTTTATCAGACGTGTCACTCTCCTCTGAACTCTCTCGAGTAACGCCATATCCTTCTTAAGGTACGGCGACTAGTATTGGATGCAGTACTCCAGATGCGGACGCACCATCGCCCGATACAGCGGCAGGATAACTTATTTTGTTCTGGTTGTAATACCCTTCTTGATTATACCTAGCATTCTATTCGCTTTCTTAGCGGCCGCTGTGCACTGTGCCGTCGGCTTCATTGTCATGTCCACCATTACCTCCAAGTCACTTTCTTGGGTACTCTCATTCAATAACATCCCTCCCATCATATAATTGTACCTCGGGTTTCTGCTTCCCACATGCAATACTTTACACTTCTCAACGTTGAACTTCATCTGCCATCTCATTGCCCATTTCCCTAGTTTGTCCAAGTCCCTTTGCAATTCTTCGCAGTCCTCCTTTGTCCGAGCTCCACTAAATAGTTTGGTGTCGTCTGCAAATTTTATTATCTCACACTTCATCCCTGTTTCTAGATCATTTATGAATATATTAAATAGCAGCGGCCCGAGCACTGAGCCCTGCGGAACACTACTCTTGACCTTCCTCCAGTCCGAGTAGTGGCCCTTCACCCCTACCCTCTGTTTCCTACCCTCTAACTAATTTCTGATCCATCTAAGCACGTCTCCGTCCACCCCATGGTTGTTCAGTTTCTGGAGTAGATGTTCATGAGGCACCTTGTTAAAGGCTTTCTGGAAATCTAGGTATATGATGTCTATGGGGTCTCCTCTGTCCATCTGTTTATGAATTCCCTCGAAGAAGTGTAATAAGTTAGTCAGGCACAATCTTCCTCTGCAGAAACCATGTTGACTGGTTATCAGAAGTTTGTTTTTTTTCAAAATGTTCATCGATGTTTTCTTTAATTAGTGCTTCCGCCATTTGCCCCGGAACCGAGGTCAGACTTACCGGTCTGTACTTTCCCGGGTCACCTCTTGATCCCTTTTTAAAGATGGGCATAACGTTGGCTATCTTCCAATCCTCCGGGATCACGCCTGTGATACTGTCAACAGTGCGCACTATTTGCAAAGAAGGTATACCTTTTTTGGAAGCATTCTATGCATGCACGCGCGCACATGCACTACTGGGAAAGAGTGTGCACCCTTTGTAAATACTGCACACTTAGCAGCAAATGAGAACACACACTGTTTTTCTGCTTGTCTTTGTTAATAACATGCAACAACAGAGTATGTTGATATTTCCTGTTTAAGATCATAATTTAAATATAATAGTCATGAACGTGATCTGTATTTAATTACCTTGCTATACACATGGCAAGTTATTTTCATATACAAGAGGTATCTTAGTACTTCAGAGAACTTACAGCCTAACCTTGTACCTCAAGCAATAGAGAATACATTGACTTGATATCCATGAAGAAGAAGCTGAACCCTGTAATCAGCTTACTGCACTAAGCATTGTGGGACTGATATTTAGCAGGCTGGCAACTGGACAAATCATTTGTGTATATGCCTCTAGGCTACACTCTAGGGCAAAGAATTGAAGAAAATTCAATTCACAAATCCAGGGTAAGGACCAGATAATTTCCTGTTCCAATTGAAATGAAAATACCATGTAACCAGCCTCTTCTCTGCTTGGTATTTCGGCAGGTAAGAACATACGGTAACTCTGAGCAACTGTGTCCCGAGAGGAACAGGGAAAAGCAAAGACCAAATAGAGAAGGAGGAATTTAGGAAAGTGAAGAATTCACAGAAAGAAAACAGGGAAGAGAGTATGCATAATTCAAAATAATCAAGAGAAAGGGGGATGAGTTATTAGACGCACCCCCTTCCAAACATGCCCTAGTAGTAGACTTCATTCATTTTATCTTAAGCAGTGGTACAGGCTGAGTGTTAAAGGCTCAGTGATTTTTTTTTTTCATTTACAGTAGGGTATGGCTATTGCATTATACCGTACACTTGAACATGAATTTTTGTAAATAAAAAATTTGATACTATTCTCTTTGTGTATCAAACAGTATAATTAGCAAAGGATGTTCATAGGATCCAAGTTAGGAAGAATGTGAGATATGCAACCATTCCATTTCTCATGGTACCTAGTGTACCTCATGCTAATAATACTGATATGAAGGGTGAAGTTATGCCAATGTCTCAACAATGGGACTATCACTTGTTCAGATCCATTCAACAAGAAATGCTTTGTTATCATAATATAACTCCCTCCCCCTTTTACTAAGCCATAGTAGGGGTCTCTACCACAGCCCAGGACACTAAGGCCCTCTATTACAAAGGTACGCTAAGCATTTCAGTACACGTTTAGCGCATGCTAAATCAACATGTGCGCTAATCGCTAATGCATCTTTAGGATAACATACACACATTAGCATTTAGCATGTGATTAGCACGTGCTAATATTTACCACACGCTAAAAAGCATAGCGCACCTTAGTAAAAGAGGGGCAAATGCACTGAAGCTACTCTGATGCTCATAGAATTCTATGAGTGTTGGAACAGTGTCTGAGCATTTAGCGCACCAGGCCACAGTAGAAACCTCTACTGTGGCTTAATAAAAGAGAGGGTTAATAAGAGGCTATTTCGTAGAGGTAGGCACAGGCATATTATTTTCATTGAATTTATTTCTGATTATTTGGAGGGTAGTTACTAAGGTGCAGCAAATATTGCATTTTACCACAACTTAATTTGAGACATACTAACCTATGGTATCTCAGTACCATGGGTCAATAATGCCAAGGATATATCAATAATATAATTTGCAATCAACCTCACAAGCTGTGTTATCCTGCTATCCAGAAAAAGGAGGGCAAATTGAGACATCCAGATTTTACTTACATTGCTTTCAATGGAAGTAAAACCCAGATGTCTCAATCCATTCTCCTAGAACATAAGAAGTGCCGCTGCTGGGTCATACCAGTGGTTCATCATGCCTAGCAGTCCGCTCATGCGGCGGCCCTTTTGGTCAAAGACCAGTGCCCTAACTGAGACTAGCCCTACCAGCGTATGTCTTTGTTCAGTAGGAACTTGTCTAACTTTGTCTTGAATCCCTGGAGGGTGTTTTCCCCTATGACAGCCTCCGGGAGAGCGTTCCAGTTTTCCACCACTCTCTGGGTGAAGAAGAACTGCCTTACGTTTGTATGGAATCTATCCCCTTTCAACCTTAAAGAGTGCCCTCTCGTTCTCCCTATCTTGGAGAGGGTGAACAACCTGTCCTTATCTACTAAGGGGTCCTTTTATCAAGCCGCGCTAGCGGGGTTAGCGCGTCGGACATTTCATCAAGCGCTATCCTCTGCGGCTGGCTAAAAAACTAATGCCTGCTCAGTGCAGGTGTTAGTGGCTAGCACAGCAGGCAGTTTAATGCGCGGTATTACGCATACTACGTATCCCCTTCAGTACCTTGAATGTTTCGACCTTAGTATGGAGGCTGATGCTCCAAGGAACATCTTAAATGGGCTGATATATGTAAAAAAAACCAAAAAGTCAAGACCCCTGCATCATCAAGTAAAGACTCCCCTACTTCAAAGTCCCTCTCCAGACCCCTTATTTGACACTACTGCTAGAGGTGAGCCGGTACCATTTTGCACCTGAAGTCCAACGGGGATGATCAACTGGAGTTTGCTCCTGCCTCAGTCACTGGACACAAGAAAAATCCACAGTAGATCCAGGGGAAGCTTCAGGAGAGGTGAACCATGACTTGGATGACTAAGAAGGAACAAGGGGAAACTTCATAGGATGGTTTTTTAAATTGTGGCCACCAGCTTAACCCTGAACAGGGCTTTGTTGCAATTCTGATGGCTACACTAAACAGCACCTAAGCGTGTGACCCGGCCTGGAGTCACCCTGCAGGATCGGGTTTTCAAAAGTAAAAAAAAAACACCACAAATAAAGTTCCAACACAGGGACAGTTTATATAAATAGTTCTCTTTACTTAATCTTTTCAATCAGGTAAGTAATACTTTCATTGATTCAGAATTCCAGACAGAAGTCCAAGAAAGAAAATATATTAAAAAAAAAACATGCAATACTGTCAAAATGGCAGGGTAATTGAAGCAGCACTAATTACCTCCAACTTTCCTTTTTCTCACTGCTTCTTAAGTCTCTCCTATTGTTGAGACCTTGGGCTCAGTAAGGAGCTCACTCTGACTGTTACCAAGCAGTCCTTTTCTTTATTCCAAAACAGCTACAGTTCAGCCTTCAAGTTTTAGTTAGATTGCAGTCCATAACAAAAAAAAATAAGAAAGCCTCTGGCAATTAATAATTAGGGTTGCCAGGAAGAAGAGAGAGTAGTAGGTTTTGCAAAAATACAGTCTTTCAAACAGACTTTCACATTCCCTCCCAGGTGGAAGCAAAACCTCTCCCCCAAATACTCTCTCTAAACTTTCACAGCAAAAATCAGCATTCAAAAACCAAAAGAACAGCACACAAACAGTTTCCAAAACTCACTCACTGTTTGTGGCTCAGAGTCCAGTTCACCTGCATTGGTTCAGGTAGGTTAGCATCCTCACCAGCACAAGACTCTTGGAAGTCCATAAGTTCCTCAGATTGAGTCAAACCCTCTGGTTGTTCGACCTCATCCAGCTCCATAGGTTGGGGCTCTCTGTCCCTGCTTGGCTCGTCAGGGTCCCTAGGGAGGCAAAGCCTAAGCTTCCTCCTTAACCGGCTTCCTTCCCTGTTGTCGGGGGCAGGCTTATATACTCTGGGGAAACGCCCTGTTGTATCAGCCCTGGCAGTATTCCAAGGGCCTCTTGGGCTCCCCCGGTGGTCTATGAAATTACTTAATTCAGATCCAACCTGTCCTTTACCAATTCCTACCCGGGATTTCTGTTTCACCTCTTTTCCCTTTATCTTGACTGGGACCTGCGCTGGAAGAATTCCTGGCTGGTCACAAAATATATATTAGCCAATTTAATGTCAGGAGCATCAGGCCATTCTTTAGTTACAAAATGCTCCTGGGATTAAAAATAATGCCAGCCTAATGAACAGTACAACTTTAGAAGTTCACTGCAAGGTTCATTACTTGATTTGTGTTCTATGCATTTGCATGCTTTGCATCTTATTGTTATGTAACAGATGTTATAGTAAGCCAACCTTTGTTATGATAAAATAACAATATTGCTATGTAAAATATCTTAAGAGACAAATACCATGCATTATTTTCTAAACAAAATATAATCCAAGCCTTACCCCTTTCCCTTACCTCGGCTAATGCCATTTTATTGTATAGCCATGGGTAGACTTCAAGCACCAGGGAAACACAGAAACATGATGGCAGATAAAGGTAAAATGGCCTATCCAGTCTGCTCTTCCACACCATCCACTATCTCCTCATCTCCCTAAGAGATCCCACATTCCTGTCCCATGCTATCTTAAATTCAGAAGCAGTCTTCATCTCTACCACCTCCATCGGTAGACTATTCCTCACATCTACCACCCTTTCTGTAAAGAATTATTTTCTTACATTACTCCTGAGCCTATCACCTTTTTTAACTTCATCCTATGCCCTCTCCTTCCAGAGTTTTCTTTCATTTGAAAAAGACTCTCCTCCTGTGCAGTACCACCACAGAGATATTTAAAGTACCTGATTGTAAACCGCTTAGATAACCTTGATAGGCGGTATATAAAATCCTAATAAAACTTGAAAACTTGAATATCCCCTCGCCCAACTTTCTTCCAGAATATACATGTTAAGTTATCTAAGTCTGTCCCCCATATGTTTTATGACAAGGACCACAAACCAATTTTGTAGCAGCCCTCCAGACCAACTCCATCCTATTTATATCTTTTTGAAGGTACAGTCTTCAAAATTGCACACAGTATTCCAAATGGAGCCTCACCAGAGACTTATACAATGGCATTATCACCTCTCTTTTCCTACTGGCCATCCCTCTCCTTATGCACCCAGGCATATTCCTGGCTTTGACCATCACCTTTTCTACCTGTTGTGCCACCTTGAGATCATTGGACACAATCATCCCTAAGAAGCATAGCAACAAATGTAGTAATGGGCAGGTCTGGTTGGGGCAAGGGCCAGGTTGAGGGCTGATCGTGAATCTTCCACTGAGTGGGTTGGCCTTCTTGGCAACTCTGTAACTCAGTCATCCTATGCATTCTAAGGTCCATTATAAGTCTTATCAGGCACTCGGTTTCTTTCTTTTTTGCCTCAGTTCTGTGAAATAATACCTCCCCAGAAGTCTGAGGATTTAAAGTAGCAATTAAGTCACATGTTTCTGAGAGAGCCTACTATTGATAGTGGAGGTAGGGTGGGGGGGGGGGTTAGGGTGTTGATGGATTCAGGAGTTAGATTATGTCTCCTTTGTGATATATCTTTCCTGTCTTGGACTTGATTTCCCTTTCTATTTCTATTTTAATATTCCCATTTCCACCTTTGCTGGCCTTCAATCAGACATCTAATCAGAAACAAAAATTGGTAAAAAGCAAACTCCCCACACAAACCCACGAAGAAGAGAATGGCACACATCCTTGTGGTGTGGCAAACTGTACAAGCACATCTCAAAGGATCCCACGGTCACTCATATGGGAAAAACATTCAGCATAAAGGGATCCTTCACATGTTCATCTTCTAATGTGGTATACATCATTCAGTACAAAAAGTGCAAAGAGGGATGTTACATTGGTGAAACAAGCCAAATGCTAAAGACCAGAATCAACCTACATAGATATCATGATAAAAATTGCAATGCCAAACAGGATGTCACCTCTCTCTGACAACACTTTGGAAAGAGTGACCACTACACCAAGTATTTTATGGTAAGAATTCTAACAGGAAACTTTAAGACAATCCAAGAACGTAAAACCTTTGAAATCAAAATGATAAAATGTTTTGACACTTATGAGACAGAACGTAACAGAGATCTGGGCTTCCTTTCCCACTAAAAAAGACATTTAAAACTGCTTTGATGTCTCTTTATCTTCTGCTCACCCACCCACCCACCCACCCGTCTCTCTTCCCAGGAAACTATCTCTAAAATGCTTTCACGTTTTCCTTATATATATTGAGATTTATCAACATTTGCTTATTTCTGATCTGAAGAAGAAGGGTTAACTTCGAAAGCTAATCATAAAATTAGCTAGGAGTATTGGTGCATGAGTCTTCCCTGACCATAATTTGTGAAGTTATAATGGTTGATAGCAGTCTCTAGGCTTAGGGCTGCCAACAGTGGTTGGTATGTGAAATCGGATCTGCATTGTTAATGCAGGATAAACAAAGTTCAGAAGGCAGTTAGGAAACCCAGCCTTTGTGTTCCAGCAACTTCTGGAAACATGCAGTGAATCAGTGGCGTACCTAGCATATGTGACACCCGGAGCCCATCATTTTTTGACAACCCCCCACCATCTGTACGAAAAACATGATTTTTAGTAACAAGCCACACTTCACACATGAGTACCTAGGAAAAGGCAGCATCTTACATAGTGCAGTGAGCAGTACAACAGCAATACACCCATTGTAAAACTAAACAAGCCAGATAGTACAGATCAATCCTACACTGTCAATCCTAACAGAAAACCATGTCTTTCGAACACACAGAACACAGAAACACCTTCGCCTAGTATAGAATATGTCATCACAAACCAACTGCTCCCCCTTTTACAAAACTGTAGTGTGGATTTTAGCCACGGTGGTAACAGCTCTGACGCTCATAGAATTCTGAGCACCAGAACTACTACCACCATGGCTGGCGCTAAAAAACGCTCCACAGTTTTGTAAAAGGGGGGATAAAATAGAAATACATAGACAAAAGTTAAATTGAACCAGCAAGAAGCTGGACTCTGCATGCAATGCAACACCACAGAAACAGTGACACATGTTGCCTAAAGCAATCAATAAATAGAAAAATTTTGTTCTACCTTTGTCTTCTCTGGTTTCTGCTTTCCTCATCTTCTTGTTACCCTCTTCCTTCCATCCACTGTCTGCCGTCTCTTTGCCCCTATATGGCATCTTCTCTCCTTCTGTGCCCCTTCCAGAAACTGTATGCCTCTCCCTTCCATCTCTCCTTTCACCCCCATTGGTCTGGCATTTCTCTCCTCTCCTTCCCTTTCCCACACCTCTCTTCGGCAATCCCTTTCTTCCCTCATTTTCCTTTTCAATTTATTTTCTGCATCCATCTAGATTATATTCTTACTACCCTCTCATTAATTTCCTTTTTTTACTGTCTACTTACAGCTCACCACCTCTTTCCCTCACCCTCTCCAGTATTTCCCTAACTCAATCCTTTCCCCCCCATCATGTGCTCTCCTTTTATTTATCTCCTCCTTCCATCATGTGCCCTTTTTCTCTACCCCTTCCATCTAGCTAAAAAAGCACTGCCTGGGCTTTGCAGTCCCCAGTTGTCTCTAGCAGGATACATATTTCAAATCTGATATATACTAATGACAAAATAGAAATAAAATGATTTTTTTCTACCTTTTGTTATCTCTGGTTTCTGCTTTTATCTTCTTTTCACTCTTTTCCTTCCAGTGTCTGCCCTGTCTCTTCAATCCAGCATCCATCCATTCCATCCACTGTCTGCCCCTTCCAGAAACTGTCTGTCTCCCCCTGCCATCTCTCTTCTAGACCCCCCCCCCCCCCTTTTGTCTGGCATCTATCATCTTCCATCTGTTCCCTCATGGTCTGGCATCTTTCTCCTTTCATCTCTCTTTCCCTCCCCCCTGTGATTTTTAGCATCTCTCTCTTCTCATTTCCTCCACTCAGATCTGATATCTCTGTCTCCTTCCCTGTTCTCAGGCATCTCTCTCTCCTCCCTTTCCTTCTCTGGTCTTCCTTCTTTATTTTCTGCTTCCATCTAAATTAAATTCTTTCTTACTATGCAGTCCTCAGTTTCCCTCTTTTCACTGTGTATATCCACAGTATGCCACCCCTTTCCTTCACCCATCCTCTATCTCACTAACTCTATCTTCTTTCCCCCATCCAGCATATGTCCTTTTCTTTATCCCTCCTTCCATCCAATATGTGTTCTTTCTCCACTTCCATTCAGCATTTGCTCTCCCTTCTCCCCACTTCCATCATCTGCCCCTTCTCCCCACTTCCATCATCTGCCCTCTTCTCTCTTCCCACTTCCATCATCTGCCCCTTCTCCCCACTTCCATCATCTGCCCTCTTCTCTCTCCTCCTACTCTCCACTTCCATCATCTGCCCTTTTCTCTCTTCTCCTTCTCTCAATCTCTCCATCATCTGTCCCCTTCTCTCAATCTCTCCATCATCTGTCCCCTTCTCTCAATCTCTCCATCCACCACAGGCCCATCTCTCTCCCTTCCTCTCACCTTTCCGATTTTGGCAACAAGATCAGCACCCCCCCCCCCTGCAATAACACTTAAGATCAGCAATGGGCCTCCTTCTACCCCCGGCATCAATAGAACTTCAGATCTGCAATGCGGTGCTCCGTCAAAAGCTTCCCTCTGACTGAACTGCCTGGGTGGAAACAGGAAGCTGAGTCAGAGGGAAGCTCTTGACTGACATCGTGTTGCAGATCTGAAGTTCTGTTGATGCCGGAGGCAGAAGGAGGCCCATTGCCGATCGTGAATTGCATCGTGTGGGGGGGGAGGGAGAGGGCACCGATGCCGCCGTTGCAGCCCAGATGCTGCCAATGGCCCCAATGCGATCTTGCCAGTCCTGCGCAGACCGGCACTGGACGACCCGGACCTGGCCAGCTGTGCACCCCCCCTAAGGCGTGCACCCGGGGTGGACCGCCCCCCCCCCAACCCTAACCCTAACCCTAAACCCCCCCTTGGTATGCCACTGCAGTGAATGAGATCTAGGGAGTGCTTGGATCTCTCTGAATGGTGGATTCAAAGAAACAAATGAGTGACATCATCAGAAAGGCTTTTAAGCTCATGCTTTGGGTGGGAGAATGATCTTTGGGTATATCTTCATGATTCAGCCAAAACGGAGGATCTTTTGTTAGGAGATTGTTTTCTTTGAAAAGGAGTCAGGAGAAAGAATGTACATAGTGCCTATTTCTGTTGGAACTGTATTGTTTAAGTGTGCCTTTTTGTTCCCTTTGTAAGAAGAATTAAAAGTTAGAGTTTGTTTTTCATAACTACTGAAGTGGCCTGTTTTATTTCAAAGAGAGGGAGACTGTGTAGAGCGACAACTTGCCAGCTTGGCACTGGTCCCAAATCATGTTCCTACTAAAATAAAATATACTTTGTGTGGCTCCTTCCCAGCATCTGGGTGAAAAAAAGAGCTTACAAACTGCTTAGGAGAATTTCAAAATGGTACCATTCTCGGACTGGCCAGTGTCATCAGCAGGGCAGGAGAAACTGTCCTTTGAAGAAAGCAGATATAGGGAGGCTTGAAGAACTGTGACAGGGCCTAAGGGGGTTTTATTGCAGTAGAACAGGGTATATTCAAAACGCCTCACACCATTGACCAGAACTTTCTGAACATATGAAAATCACCAACTGTTCAGCACAGGGGTTGTAAGGAACAATTGACCGATAGATGCTGAAAAGAGCAAGCCAAATATATTGATTACACTATAGACATATCCAAAGTCACTTGCTAATTCAACCCCTTTTCCATGGAAAGCTGGCAACAACTCAAGTAGAATTAAATTCCCTTAAGCAAACAAATATGGTAAAAACGGTTCCAAAGGTTAAAAAAAAAATTTAAGGGATTCACCGAGATACTTTCTCATGTCAAAAAAAAAAAAAGACAATGAATCTTCACTCAATGCTAAACCTTCAAGATCTGACGAATATATTGTTTTATTATGATTTAAATTTGTCATAGTACTTTTGCTGTAAACTGCTTTGAGTTTAATTTTGTTCAAGGAAAGGGTTGCATAAATATAATAGTGCTGGATTAGTTAGAATTATAGTTATATGTCCTTAACTAGCAGATCTGCAAAAAAAGCATCTATCCAGCATGTGTAATTACCAAAATACAGTTCAAATAACTGGACTGCAAGAAGCTACTCCATGTATCTAAATACATGCATTATATTTAATATCAAATGTGAGAAAGAAAAGTATTCGATGGAACACTTTGCTCAAAGATCGGTGGTGAAACTTTCATGAACTCCTCACCGAGTTCATGAAAGTTTCACCACCGATCTTTGAGCAAAGTTGAAATCTAACTGGCAATCCAATAAGCCTTTTCATTACCCCTGAAGAAGCCCATCAGAGCGAAACGGACTGGGCCCCCGTCGGGTTATCAAAGATAAGTGCTTATTATCATTCAAATATAAGCATGATGATTAGGACTAACAGTCGCTAGCTATTTGTATGCTCATTTGTTCAGAGAAAGAAAATGCGAATATAAAAATGTTATACACTATATTCACATTAATAGAAAAAATATTTTAAAAAAAACACTTAAAAATATTAAATATTAATTAAAAGCAAAAACACTAGAAAATATTTCAAGGGTTTTTGACCAGTGATGATACCCAACCCCAAGATATTTGTGACTTCATTGTTCACATTTCAGGGGTATTTTGAGGTCTTTTTTCCCTTGATTTAAATCACGTTATATACATTATCAGTGTTCCATCGATTTCTGCTATATTATACAATTATTTGGACACTATTGTGTTTTCCATTCTTTCATTCAAAAGAAAAGTATTGCCATCTGCTAAGGGGATAATTAGATATAAATAGTTCACTGTGCTCTACAGTATGAACACTCTAGTTCCAGAAGAGATCTTTCTGTAAAAAAAAGTATAAATTTGAAAGCATATAGTTTGTTTGTTTTTTTTTCCTCCTTGTATTCATTTTGCTCAAGAAAAATATCATTACTGCGGTTATGTCCCCCTTTACAAAACCGTAAAAGCGTTTTTAGTGCTGGCTGGTGCACTGAATGCTTTGTACTGCTCCTGACGCTCATAGAGTTCCTATGAGTGTCGGGAGCAGCGCAGAGTATTCAGCGTGTCGGCCTGCCCTAAAAACTGCTTCTGCGGTTTTGTAAAAGAGACTGTGAGGGGGGGGTTAATAAATGACAACTCAAGATGATGACCTTGGAGATCTCAGTGGAGGTCATTTTAGCATTATTTGCACATATAGAAAGCATGAAAATGTAAACAGCAGCTTTTCAAAAACTAAAGTTACATGTTTAGATGCTATGGAACACAGATATTTCAAGGGTATGATTTGGTCAAACTGAATATTATGCATGTACAGTAAACACCACAAATTTGCGGTTTACACGTGATTGGCGGACGCCAAAGTCAGCATCCAAAATAGAATCAGGCCCTGTGTGCATGAATTCCTCTTGTAACATTTGGACTACAGTACTCCCCAAAAATTTGCGGGGGTTCCGTTCCAGGAACCCCCGTGAATTTTGAGAAACCACGAATACAGTTTTTCGCCTGTCAAGAGGCAGGAGAGGGCAGCTGGGGTGCTGGTGGGAGCAGAAAATCACTCGTGGTATGCTCCGACCGCCTCTTCTTGGAACGGAACCCCCGCGAATTTCGGGGGAGTACTGTAGTCCAAATATTACAACAGGAATTCATGCAACGTGATGTTGTCCAAAAGAGAATCACTTCTACAGTCCCAGTCAGATGCCCGAAATGCAGGCCAGCATTTTGCAGACCTGCATTTAAGGTGTCTGTCTTGCGTCTTTGTAGGCACGCAGTGATGCTTAAACCCACCCAAATCAACTTTTGGAGGAAGCCACGCCCATACCTTTTTCAATGTGCTTGAGTGTCGCTATGCGTCTACATAGACAGCTTTGGAGGGTTGTTTTTTTAACCTGCATCCCGATTGGCTGTCAGACGGAGGTAGGATGCCTACCACCACCTGCCATTGGGATGCATGTTTTTGAGTATCAGGCCCAAAGTGTTTTTTTGAGGGGGGTACTCAGGTGTACTGAAAACTGGCAGCTTTTCTATTGTTTTATAAAAATGCCCCATGGTCCCCAAGTATTAATAAAAGAAATACGGTTCTGTACACTCAGTGCTGCCTTTTCATAGATTCTCTGGCTGTTTGCAGGGGGCTTGGGCTACTGTGGGGTGGGACCCTCAGTGATCACCCCGCTCCTTGGGAATGGCCTAGTATTTGAGTACTGGCAGCTTTTTTGCAGGAAAAAATGCACTGCATATGTATGTCAAGAAATGACCATGCTGGATTTTACACCTGCTCCAAGCCATGTGCAAGCAGGGCTGCCGAGAAAAAAAATGGGCCCCGGTACAAAAAAGGTGTGTGGAACCTTATACAAAATTCTATACATATGTATGTGTGCATATTATTATTTATTTCTAACAATCGTAGGTTACATTGATTCCGTATTATGTCACTCAAAATTATTTTGTCATTGTCACGGCTTTCTATTGCTTCGCGCTCACTCAACGCTTCGCTATCTTGTATGTGAAAGGTCTCGCGCTGTTCTTTGTCTTAGTTTGTAAGGACATCTCCTTCTCAAGACAACGATATGTTTTGGTTTTCGTGATGTTTCTTGGGCTTCATTGGGCCTTGAGGCCCTGCAGTGATGTACCTGCTGCACCTCCCCCCCCCTCCTTGAGCCTGTGTTCAAGTGCTCATTTGGGTTAAGGGTCTCTACCAGTGATTGAGAGAGCCATTGTGCTAGTCTCTACCACCACCTCAACAATTAATTATTTCACTTGACTCCCTAAATGTTTCACTCTGGATATAGCGCAGAAACAGTAATAACATCTTTACTAAATCAGTTTAATATTTTGTTTAGCACTGGTACTAGTGCTATGATCCTGCAGTTGGACCTAAGCAGTGCTTTTGATCTAGTGGATCATGATCTACTGGCTGCTTGGATTCAATTGGGATTAGTCTCGCAATTCCATTTTTCATCGTCTTTCCTTCACTAATATATCTGAAAAAAAAATTAGTCTCCCTTTTTTATATTTCTAGTCATTTGCTCTTCAGCGTGTGCTTTCGCCAGATGTAATTCTCTCTTGGCTTCTTTCAGTTTCACATTGTAGTTCCGCATTGTGGTCCTTTAGTTTCACATTGTAGTCCTTTCTGTCCAGTTTCACATTGTAGTCCTTTCTGTCCTTCTTGGGTATTTTTATATTTCACCAATGCCAGCTCTTTTGCCTTTATTTTCTCTGCCACAAGTTTAGAGAACCATTTTGGTTTCCTTTTTCTCTTGTTTTTCTCTATTTTCCTCACATAAAGGTCAATAGCTCCTTTCAGCTTAGACCACAGTTTTTCCACTTCCCTTATGTCCTCCCATTCTAACAGCTCTTTCTTCAGGTATGCACGCATTTTACTAAAGACTGTATATTTGAAATCTAGGACTTTGAGTTTTGTGTGGCCACCCTCCACTTTAGCTGATATATCAAACCAAACCATTTGATGATCACTGTTTCCCAGGTAGGCACCCACTCAAACATTAAAGATACTCTCCCCATTTGTGAGGACCAGATCTGGTATCGCTTTTTCCCTCGTGGGTTCCGTCTCCATTTGTCTGAGTAGAGCCTCTTGAAAGGCATCCGTAATCTCCCTACTTCTTTCTGATTCCGTAGATGGAACCTTCCAGTCAGCATCCAGTCACCCAACAGCATCACCTCCTCTTTCTTTCTTTCCGAACTTTTAGATATCTGCAATCAGATCTTTATCAATTTGCTGTGATTGAGGCGGAGGTCTGTAGACTACACCCACGTAGATAAGTTTCATCTTCTCTTTCCAGAGCGATCCATATCGCTTCTTCCTCTCCCCACATCCCCTGTATTTTAGTCACTTGGATATCGTGTTGGTAGACTAACCCCCTTTTTTACTAAGGTGCGCTAACTGCTAACTCGTCCATAGACTAACATGCACATGTTAGCATTTAGCGCACGCTAATCGGTTAGCGCAGTCTAGTAAAAGAGGGCCTAAGCGGCTGGGTCCAACCGCTTAGTCTACCAACACACAGTAAAGACTAACTACTACAAAGATAAGTAATAAGAATAAGAAGTAAATAATATAGAAATATAAATTTAAAAAAACTTTTCTAATTGGGAATAGTTAGAATACATTCATAGAATTCTCAACCCTGACCTAAGAGGATTTAATCCAGAGAAAATAAAAAAAAAACTCTGGAGTGACGATGTTCCTAAATGGACTTTATTTGAAAGTGTCAAAGTTCCAAAGGTACACTGAAAACATCCACATAAAATAATTTCATCCACATAAAAATAAATCATCCACATAAAAGTCTTTCTATTGCAAATGCGAGCAGTGTCTCACTTCCGGCTCACCACACAATTGTTTTCCACGTACTCACCTTTATAGGACCCCCAGGGACCCCTGAAGAAGACTTTTTGTCGAAACGCGGACCGTGTTGGGTCCTGTATCCCTAGCGGACTAGGTCCTCTAAGGCTCTTATGTGGATGATTTATTTTTATGTGGATGGAATTATTTTATGTGGATGATTTCAGTGTACCTTTGGAATTTTGACACTTTCAAATAAAGTCCATTTAGGAACATCGTCACTCCAAAGAGTTTTTTTAATGGTTTTCTCTGGATTTTCTTCTTTGTGGATATTTTGGGGTCAATTCCATTTGTTTTTTGCTAAGAGGATTTAACACATAAGTCTCCACGCAAAAAGACTAAATGTATGGGGCAGAGGAGTGGTGGTTCTGAGGTTTCTGGTTGAAGATAAGATGGAAAACAGTATAAAAAAGAATTGATGAGTTATAATAAAAGAACTGTACTCAGAGTGAAACAATTTTGAAGCATCTCCTAAAATCAATACACATGTATGCCAATTTGCTCTTAAATGACCTTTACTATACATGTAACCCTTCTAAAATAATCTATGCATTTCTTCTTTTTTTTCCCATATCTTTATTCATTTTAAAACCCAACATCAAGTGCAACATTATCAAACAATGTACAAAATAAACAGCATTTAATTCCATCAAATTATATAATAAATACATATCCCTTCCCCCTTAAGCATTTCTGAAAATATTCCCCTCAAATCTACTTTAAAAGTATAAAAGTTGTGGGATCCTGCATGAACTTTCACCCTTATCAAATAAGGGAATTTTCAGACATTCAATTTACCGATTAAATACTTTGAAAATTGCATTCTCAGTGGACGAGGGAGGGAGAGAATACAGAAGCAGCAGAATCCAGGAAGGAATCAGAAAGTTTAAAGAACAGAAGCTTGATTTCAATGTTACTATGTTATAATTTGATAAAGAAACAAGTCTTTTGATGGTTGACGCTTAGAAGGAAGATGATGACACTTGGAATAGAAGCAAATCTAAGGAAGAGAAAGAGTATTTTTCCTCTGTAAAAGCTATAATCAGAACAAAACATGTCAACACAACATAAAAGCAATCAATATTCCAGCTAGTTTCCCTTATGCCATAACCTGTGATTGAAGAGTAGAAAGTGATTGTTTTCCCAATGCCTGAATTGTTTTGATATGGCATAGAAAAGAGTTTGATCGCATCAAAGCTAGATTTATACCACTGTCTTTAAAATTTAGAGTGGGCAACAGACATTTGATGAAAGCAATCCAATCATCGCCAAGAGTGAATGTCAAATAATACAGAAGACATGAAAAATAAAGCATCAAAACACATCAGTCCAGCTTTTCTTCAGCATGGCAGTTATGTGAAACCCAAATCAGGTTATAAGGAACAGGCAAAATATTACCATACTTTTATACAAGGTTTATCTTATAATAGCATTCCTTTATTTATTTTAATGCTATTTGCACCTTGTGTTATATTTCTGCTTTTAGCAAAATTATATATGATAATCCATTCTTTCCAAATTGTACACAGATCAATAACCTACCACTAATTCAAGATATTTTTTTTTAAATTCTTTATTCATTTTTATAACTTATATCAAGTGCATCAAAAAGTAACATCATTTTGACTTAAATACATCACTTGAAATTCTACAATTCTTCATATTAGATAGAATTATCCCTTTCCCTCCCATCCCTTCAATATCTTATAACGCATATACCATATTAAAAAAAAATCCCCCATGAAAGAATGGGGTGGAGAGAAGATTTTTAAAAAATATTTCATATCTGAAAATAAACAAATGTAGTACAATAAATAAAACTTAGTTACAAGTTCAAATATGTGGAGGGGCATTATCAATATGATGTCTAAATTCAATTTAAAAATCAAGTGTTTGTCCTTAGTCTGTCTATCTTTTTGAACCATTAATAATGATAGTAATCATAATATAACTGTTTATAGACTGTTTATAGACATTTATAGACTTTCCCTGCTCGGAAGAGCTTACAATTTAACTTGAACAGACATACATGACATATAGGGTTGGGGATATAGAACCCAAATTGAGAGGAGTTAGGAGTCAAAAGTGATCTAAAAGAGGTGAGCTTTTAAATGGACCTTGAACACTGCCAGAGATGGAGCCCGATGTAAGGATTTGGGCAGCTTTTTTTAGGAAATGGATGGGAAGCCAATGAAGTGACTTTAGGAGAGGGGTAACACGAGTATAGTGGCTTTCCTGGAATATGAGTTGTGCAGCTGAATTCTGGACAGATTGGAGGGGAGCAAGATGACTAAGCGGAAGACCTAAAAGTAGCAGGTTGCAGTAGTCTAAGTGTGAGGTGATGAGGGTGTGCATAAGTGTTTTGGTAGTGTGTTCAGAGAGGAAGAGTCTGATTTTGGTAATATTACTGTTGAAGGAGTGCAGTGAAGGAGAGAGAGGAGTCAAAGATGACCCTGAAATTATGATATGCCTTGAGGGGCAAATTCTATAAATGATGTCCCGAGTGTAGGCGGAGGTAGGCGTCCTACTTTAAAAAAAAAACAACAAAAAAACACCTGAGGCAAGCTGCTTACATTGTAGCATAAGGAGGCATGTAAGGCTGCTTAAACTCGCCCAAGGCTAGATATGGGCAAGGTTTCACCTAGAAGTGGCCATAGGTTGGCTTAGGTGGCCCTAGGCATCTCTCTAGGGCTACGATAGGCACCTGAAATGTAACCCAGTGCTGGGGAGGGGCTTAAGTTACTGATTGACCCAGGCACCTAAGGCCCCTCCCATAGGAGGTGGTCTTAGATGCCAGGGCCAACTAGAATCTTAGGTCTCTTTCTCTCCCCTAAGACTCCAATTGGTCATATCCCTTAGGCTACTCTCAAGGAGGGCAGCCTAAGGGATTTGGCCAATCGGAGTCTTGGACCACTCACAGTGCATCCCAGAATGGACTGGGAGAGAGGCCTAAGATTCCAGTTGGCCTAGGTGCCTAAGTCCCTTCCTATGGGAGGGGCCTTAGGCACCTGGGCCAATCGGTAACTTAGACCCTCCCTGGTGCATCTTAAGATGCACCAATAAGGGAAAGGCTCACTATTCTGTGGAGGTTGGCCTGCGAGCCAGAAGGATCCTTCTGGTCGGGGGATCTTTGTGGGCTCCCGGCAGGCAGGAGTTGGTATCCTTGCTGCTGATAATCTTCGGGGGTGGGGGTTCTGGAAAGAGGGACTGGGCATCCAATGCCAGGGATTATTTTGGAGTTTGCGACAGAAGGGATTTGGCATCCCTCTTGCCGCAGATTGTTTTTGGATTTGCGGTAGGAGGGATTGGATATCCCTCCTGCTGCAGACAGTGTATGTTTTTTTTGGGGTGGGGGTTGGTTTGGGGGTGGCGGCAGGAGGGAGTGGGTATCTTTCCTGCCGGCCATCTTCGTGGGAGGTTGGGTTCCCAACCACAGCTGCTAAACTGATTGTCACAAGGAAATTCCCTCGTGGCGATCAGCTAAGCGGCAATACGATTCTCTAACCAGCACCTGTGACATGGATGCCAGTTAGAGAATCGGGATGGTTATAAGGATTAGGCGTCTGTCCGTCAGGATAGACATAATTCTATATAGGACGTCCATGTGCAATTCTCAAAAGCTGCTTAGGTGACTGCTGAGACAGGGCGTCCTACACAATCCGGCCCTGTGTGTCCAGCACAAATATTCAAATGAGATCATTTGAACTATCAGTTGGGTGCAAGCTTTTGCCAGGTTAAATCCTTGCACCCAAAGTTGCACAGAACACCTTTTACAGAACACTAGTTTAGCATGGATCTTAACAATGCTTAACTTTGGGCACCATTTGAGGATGTGGCACAATATGTGTTGGTATTTGAATGTTTTTATTACTGTATTTGTCTATGCTTTATGAGTTCTTTACAAAGGTGTGAAATAAATCCCAGTAAATAAATTAAAAAACGGCAGTGATGACAGATGTTAGAAGTTAGTGAAAAATCTATTTAACCTCAAATATACAAAAAAAGAGAGGAATTTTTACACCAACAGAACAATCTGCTGCTTCCTACCTCTATTTATTTTATAAGAGATGAGAAACCATGGCATAAAAATCCCATATTGCTCCCAGATATTTTTTTTTTTTAATGTTTTACATAGAAATTGGAGCAATTCTGAGATATCTGAAGAGAAAATTGTACCTAGTTTATAGCTGTAACCCACAGTTCTCTGACGGCTTACAGGGGCATAATCAAAACAAACATTTAAGTCCGATTTGGGTATATGGTGTTAGACATCCACAGTTGATAGTGGAAAAATGCCCATTTCTGAAAAATACATCTTTTTTTTTTTTTGTCTATCTAAACGTCCAGACTATTGTTCATCTAGACTGCCAAAATGTCTATATACCACATTTTTGACCAAAATTTCAGTCAAGTCCCAAATGCCCAGAACAAGACCATTTGGACGTGGGAGGGACCAATCTTGTAATGGACTGGCATCCACCCAGACAGGGCAACAGAGCAGTGGGGCACCTTACAGGGCACAGCTGTGAACTTCACAAAAAGGGTGATAAACATCTCACCAGAACTCCCTTATAGGTTATGGTGAGCCCACAAAACATCCCCAAAACCACTATACCCACTTGTCTACAACCCTTATGGCCACAAGTGCACATGTTTCACTATAAATGTAGTGGTTAGAGTGGCTTATGGGTCTCCCCCAGGCTATTGAGACAAAGACATATGTTTTCCTGGATCCAGAACAATTTAAGAATTTCCTATTGGCGAGGAAACCTCCTAAAGTTGTGACAAATTCTACTCCATCTCTTAATTTGGCAATATGATCTCTTGTAAAAATTTGGGTCTACTACCTCTATAAGAAATTTGCCTTTATTTACCTCTTTACTCCAGTCAAATTTTCCTGCTTATGGAATGTAATTTCATTTTTTCCACTCCCCTAGGATTTTTCTAATTTTCTTATATTCCTCTTTATTGTGATTTATTGTTCTCTGTAATGAGTATTTGTTGCAATGTATGAGTTGGATAGTTTCCTTTTTATTTTCTTAATAGGGAACAATATTTCTGTAATCGAGAGGGCAGGAAGATCGCTCCTTCTCCATGCACAAGCTGGCTACCAGGGACCCTAAAAGTACATGGGGGAGGTGGGAGATAGGCTTGGGTCAATTTCGGCAGGCACAAGAGACAGAAGGGATTTCTCCTGTCCCGTCCACCGTGAGGCTGCTGAGGAGACAGTGGGTGCACGACGGAGGCAGGGTTTTTGGATTCAGATGGGAGACGGGGAGGGGGGGATCTCTCATGGCTCAATCTACCGCTTGCCCACCGGATCTTGCAGGCAGGCATGGGGAGGCCTGCAATAGGACTGGGAGGGGTAGGCAACTGCCCAAATATAAGCCAAGATTTTTGGGCCCAAAAATTTTGACTTAAATTTGAGTATATACGGTATGTAATTTTGCAACCCGTTCGGTATTATGTATGTAATCTTGTAACCCATTCTGAGCTCTCCTGGGTGGGTGGGCTATAAAACTAACTCACTAACTAAATTAATTAATTAATTAATTAACTTGTTGATTTGACTTATTATACCTTCCAAGTTCACCACGATTGCAAAGGATTTACTTAATAATAATAATAATAATAATATTAACAGTTTATATACCGCAGGACCGTGAAATTCTATGCGGTTTAAATGATTAAAAGGTATTACAGATTGAGTGGAATAAACAAAGTTCAGAGTTAGTGAATAACAGTTCGGAGATCATTTCGTGAGGACTAAGATTGTATAGATCAGTTACCTAAGTACTTCAGGAACAGTTGTGATTTTAGGCATTTCCTGAATTCCCTATAAGTAGTAGGCACGAGCAGTTGTTCCAGGTCTTTACCCCATCATGCTGCTTGAGATGTGAGAGAAGATGTTGGTGATGACTTTTAAATTTACAACCTCTAACCGGTGGAGAAACAAAATTCGGATGTGAGGTTCTCCTGAATCTGTTGGTTGTGAAGGAGAAAAGATCTGTTATATATTTAGGGGCTAAGCCGTAAAGTACCTTGAAGCAAAAACAACCAAACTTGAACTTCACACGTGCCTCCATCGGCAGCCAGTGCAGAAGTCGGTAGGGAGGTGTCACGTGATCAAACTTCTTCAGTCCACAAAGTAGCCTAACCGCTGCATTTTACTTAGGCCCTCTTTTACTAAGGTACGCGAACCGATTAGCATACGCTAAACGTTAACGTGTACATGTTAGTTTATGAATGCATTAGCATTTAGCGCATGCAAATGGGTTAGCACACCTTAGTAAAAGAGGGGGTTAGTCTCACTGCATGGTCAAAGCTTTCTCAGTTCAGGTTCCTCTCCTTCAAAATGTGATTCCTCTGCAGATGAAGGTACAGCAGGATTTGAGGTCTATTTTTATTATTTTTATTAAAAATTTGCATATCAACAGGCATGGTTGGCTGGAGAAGGGTAAACAGTTGAAGGGAGTATGAGGGGGAGATTTGAGGGATGGGACCGAAGATGTTTTGGGCTAGAAAAATATATAGGGAATTGGTGTTGAATTTAAATTATATATTCGTTATTTTTTTATATCGCATGGGGGTTTGGGCAGAAGAAAAGAAAACTATGGGGTCCTTTTATCAAGCTGCGGTAGGGGTTTAACGCGCATTAAACCGCCTGCCGCACTTGCCGCTAGCGCCTGCATTGAGCAGGCATTAGTTTTTTAGCTGGCCGCGGGGGTTAGCGCACGATGAAATGTCCGAGCTAACCCCGCTAGTGCGGCTTGATAAAAGGACCCCTATATGATAGCTTGATGTTTATGGTGTTATTGTATTATGCTTTAGTTTTGTTGTTCACTACCTAGAGCAGTGATTCCCAACCCTGTCCTGGAGGAACACCAGGCCAATCGGGTTTTCAGGCTAGCCCTAATGAATATGCATGAGAGAGATTTGCATATGATGGAAGTGATAGGCATGCAAATTTGCTTCATGCATATTCATTAGGGCTAGCCTGAAAACCCAATTGGCCTGGTGTTCCTCCAGGACAGGGTTGGGAACCACTGACCTAGAGAACATTTTATGGATGTGGTTTATAAGTATAAATAAATAAATATGTGTTAAATAACTCACCCAAATTGCACAGTTATTAGATGCAAAAGTTTCATGTTTCATTAAGGAATTTTGTAGTAGTTTGCCTGTTACCAGATATAAAACCATTTGTTACTTAATTTTGTGAATTTTTCTGTAAGGGGGTGTGCATGGGTAATGAACAGGCATGGAAAGAGTTTAGCAGTAAATATACTGCCTTTATAGTTACGGTTGGTTCATTTGATATACCGCTTTTTTTTTTTTACAACTATTGTCAAGTCAAGGCGGTTAACAAAATGAAAAGCAGTGGGACTAAAATAAAAACTAAAACAAACAGGGAAAAAAAGACCAAGACCTTAGATAAACTGGAACATAAGGATATTTAGGGAGAGGTTAAGTTACAGTATTTATAAAGGGAAAGGAAAAAAAAAAAAAAAAAACCAGGGAAAATACAAAGGGTAAAAGGGTAAGATCCAGTAGAGGAAGCATCTATAGAGAATCACAGTCTAAGCCTTTCTAAAATAATAGGCTTTCAGCTGAGACTTGAAGACTTTGAGGGATTTTTCCGATCTCGGATAAAGCGGAGTTACATAAGAACATAAGAACTGCCATCTCCGGATCAGACCTTCGGTCCATCAAGTCCAGCGATCCACACACACGGACGCCCAGCCAGGTGTACACCCGGCGTAATTTTAGTCACCCATATCCCTCTATACCTCTCATAAGGAGATGTGCATCTAACATGGGACTGCTTATCACTTCCTAAATAGGAAGAGGTAAATGCTTCCGTGTTATCCTGGAGCAGATGCCCCAGGATAATTCAGATTAACACATGATCTGCAATAAAACTTAGTGGAACACCCCTTCTTAATGCAGAGTTAGTTTTGGGCTCGCCACATATTAAAAATCCTGCATAATAGGGTCCTCTTTACTAAGGCGCGCTAACAGTTTTACTAAGGCGCATCCATAGACTATAATTGATGCATTAGCGTTTAGCGGGTGCTAAAATGGCTAGTAAAAGGACCCCAGTGTTACTTAAGCCCCAAACTTCACGTACTTTAAAAGAAGATCCCTTAAGTTGCTGATTAGTAAACAGTTTTTAGGAAGAGATTGTTGTGAGGATGTGCATTTTCTATACTTGAGAAATGCATGACCAAAAAAATAGTTAATTATTTATATTTTCTGAATTTTCCTGATTTTCTTATGGTTTTATGCTACTGAAAACATTCATTCGACACGTCTTCTATAGGTTCTAAAACTTTTTGTGCATGCATATTAATTCATGGGTATACAGTACATGCTTACAAACAATTACTAGGTCACGACACCATTTGTTTTGTTCAATACAACTCCATAAATATTAGATTCAAATTAATTAATATGATTCAGCGATCTGCTACCAGTTTCTTGCCAAGGGTCTGCTCTTTATTCTTGTCATACACCACAGGAGTCAATTTTATTTCCAGTATAACAAAAGAAGAATGAAACCTCTCGGTCATTTATAGAATCCTGCCTAGCAACCTGGAGGCAAGCAGCGGTATATTAGTTTTTGCTTGGCCTAATTTACAGGTGAATAATTCAAATGCCTAGTTATGCTTATTAACATGCATTTGAGCCATCCTTTATACTATCTCTGTTGTCTTTTATTCTTCCAACACTCAATACCACATACAGTCCAGTCGCACAGAAGAACGTTTAAAGTTCCAATGGGGGATCAGATTACCCTCCAAGCAGCATAGCTCTAAGGGGTTAATTCCTCATATTTCCCCGGAGGCACATTCCTTACTATTTTTGTTGTGTCTTTTCTTTTTTATCTTTAGTCTTACTTTTTATCTTTAATCTATATAGAAATAATTTCATAAATATTTTCTTTCAATAAATAATTTCTTTCAATAATTAAATGCTTAGCTTAGCTTTTCAGCCATTGCTGTGAATCTCCTCAGCCAACGCGTTTCGCTCTCTTTCTCAAGGCAGTGGGGAGGCTGAAAAACAAAAACAAACTCTTAATATATAGGACGCCCATGTGCAATTCTCAAAAGCCGTTTTGCAAGAGGGCCATCAATGAGGTTGCAGGGTTCAATGGGAAGAGCAGGAGAATGTTGTCTATGTATAAATGGACTGAAATTCCTTTTCTTTGGATTAGTGAAGCGAGGAAACTTAAGAAAACATTTAACAGGAGAGGTGAGAGAATGATTATCCACAGTTTAATGAGTGGTTAGGTGACTGAGAAAGGAAGGTGCTTAGCTTGAAGACCTTTTAGTGGCAAAAGATTCAAGCCAGGCTAACACTGTTTCTGACAGTCTGTACAGTTGTAAACGTTGAAGTGGATGATTGCCTATCGGATTGAAGGAGTGAAACTGCCAATACAATAAGATGTTTGTCAAGATGGGAGTACACCTCGGGAAGGTGGTTATCAAAGTTTCTGTGCTATGCTGGGCTCTGAATCCTGATTGTCTAGGGCAGTGCATCACATGCCACGAGATGCTAGCAAGGAGGAGTGGCATCGGTGCCTGCTGACTAGTAAGAGGCACGTTCTGTAGACAGTCAGCTGGCACCAGCACCTCTCCTCCTCGCCAATGCTTCTTCTCTGTGCGCCTCTCCTCTTGTAACCCAACCACCAGCCCCTCCACTGGCAGCACAGGGATCCGTCTGGAGGGCCTTTGCTCGTGCACGGATATTGACGTGATGATGTCACACATACGCATGATGTCATCACGTCGACATCCACACATTTCTGGATGCCTTCCAACTGTGGCACAGGGTTTAGTGTGCCGTGGCTTCCAGAGGTTTGCGAGATGCTGTTCTAAGCAGAACACGTGAGCAATCGGTCATTATGATGGTTGCTCCCAAAAATACTGACTGAAGTACTGCTGGGATTAAATTCAAGTTGTCAAATACGGGGATTTTGCTATGGAAATTTTGGACCTTTAGGTATCCAGGCACTGATGGAGCAGGAATAACCAGGTTTTGATCTTTCCTCACCCCACTTGTCATCAAAGAAACCACCAGTAGGATGCTGGGGGGGGGGGGGGGGTAAATCAGATGCATTCATGTTGTGTGCGTGTGTGTGTGGGGAGGGGAGGGGGAGAGTTGGATATTGAAGATTCAGGTTGGACATTGGATTGTAGAAGCTGCTGATCTGATCAGTGAGGTTGTACAAAGGAATAGGAGGTGTGGACTGGATCTGGGAATTAGTTATTTGATCAGGGAGGAAAAGAGGTTGTTCTTGACACAAGCAGACTCTTTAAAAGATAGTGGGTCATCCATCTTTGTGCTGCTACAGTCATGAATGCAAAATATTCCACGTTACTGTATCAGAAAATACAGTTTACTGAAGAACCACAGGTTAGTGACTTGCACAATGAATAGATCTTTAGTAACATTGTAAATGTTACCGCAGCTAACTGCCCCTCTAAAGCAGGCAGCAGGCAAAATGTTTCAGTTTGTTGGGAGAAAAAAAGTGCATAGTTGGATAAACTACTTCTGTAGCAAAATCTTTTCTTCGTGAAATGAAAACGGTAAGCCTGCTGCCATATGGCAAAGTGAAAAAAAAAAAAAAAAATCATCACAGAATGTTCTGCATAGCTGAAACTGATCTAATGATCTAATCACAATAATATATGGTATATGTGTAAGATTATTTTGCAATAAAATTTGCTAGAAAACCTGATTAATTTCTTGAAAAAGACTGTTTTTGAGCTGCAAACCAAGGCTGGGTTTATAGAGATGTATATTATGTTGTGGATAAGAGGTTAATATCTAGGAGCAGCAAATTATTTGCTCTCTGTGGACGTTCTGCTACTACTGCTACTACTTATCATTTCTATAGTGCTGCCAGGCTATTTGCAGCAACAAAAAGGTGTAAATCTCTGCACCTAAATTTAGACATGGATGCCCTTATTCTATAATTACACATGTAACAAAGTAACTCCTCCTATCCACCCATTTCTGTGCCTCCTTTTTTGACTCGAGCATAAATTTACACGCATGTAACAGATTCTAATTAGCACCAATAATTGCTTGTTAAAATGGCAATTTTTAGCACTAAAAAATAAATAGAACCAAGGGAGGCTGTTAAATAAATCTATATCCACATAGCACAACCTCAAGAGTATAGGATAACAAGTCCAAGTGTTACTCTTAAGGGAGAAAAGACCTCAGTGTCTAATAGGGAAAATCAAAGCAACCCATATAGACAGGCTAGTTGCA
The DNA here is from genome assembly GCF_902459505.1 of Geotrypetes seraphini. Classification (NCBI taxonomy): domain Eukaryota; kingdom Metazoa; phylum Chordata; class Amphibia; order Gymnophiona; family Dermophiidae; genus Geotrypetes; species Geotrypetes seraphini. The sequence continues at coordinate 203,447,827 of NC_047089.1, forward strand.
AATATCACTTGCAGACAGCAGACACATCCTCGGTCAAAAACTCCCAAAAAGTTGAGGACACAATTTCACAGTGAATTTCAACACTCTTAATTCTAAGTCTCAAAAAGTTTTCAAAAAAACACTTATCTGAAAATTGTTGTCTTCTCAATCAAATTGTAAACACAAGAACGTGATCCTGGAGCTTAGAAACAGGAGAAAATCACTCCATAGGAGACAAACTCAGAGCATAGCAGCTACTAAATATCACCACTAGCATAATCCAACAGGGTTCCCTGTTTCGCTGGTGTGCTTCTTCAGGGATTTGCTGAAAAACCCCCACAAAAACAGAGCTTAAAAAACTCTAAAAGGACAGGAAAACATATATTCCATTGCAGCTCAACTCACAGCATCGATTCACCCGCTTAAATTTCTGTCAAGAAAATGGCCCCCCGGCATTCTAACTGATATAGGACTCCTCCTGGCACCACACCCACGTGATGACATCAGCATCATGTATATTGTGGGACCGGGATCCTGGCGAGGCCTAGTAGCTCTGCAGAATCCTAGTCTTGGCGCGAGCGTAAAGGTGGTGGAACACAGCTTGCCTGGTGTCTCCCATAAATTGCACACCAAAATGGCCTGGTTTGTTCAAATATTACACTTTTATTGAACATCAATGAAAGTTCCAAACAAAAAGGTCAAAATCTGGCATCAATAAAAAAACCCAAACATTCCAGTTTTCTCTGCTGCTTCTTTTCTCATACACGCCAGTTCTAATCCCAGCACTGGCTGTGCTTTCAGAGATAGGTTCAAACAACAATAATAACACAAAATACAGTTCATCTTATATGCCACCTTCAAGGTAAGATAGAACAGTTCATGCCTCTGGTAATAGTTTAGGATATAAGGCTTTTACCAGTACAAGCTCTAAAGCTGGTTTGGAGTAACCTTGAACAGCAGCTCCCCCTAATAGCAGGAGCAGAGAGGCCAGTTCTCCTACAGGTGTTGCCACTCTTTCCAATCATCTAAACTCAAGGCAAATTCTGCAGCTTCCAGCACAGGTTCAAAACAGTGTATAAAAATACTTTCACAACACAAAACTCCAAAAAGAAAAACCCCTTCACAAAGGAAAAGAAAATTCAGGCTTTCCAAACCTACTCCCATTCCATGGGGTGCTCTTCCCCCTGAGGCATAACATTGTTCTCCAGCCAGTCCATATCACAAACCTCAGACTGTGCTTCAGTATTTTCCATTTCCCAATCCTTGTGAGAACCTTCCTGTGCTGGCCATAAGTTAGCTGCTCTAGCTGACTTCCTTCTCAGCTTTTCCTCAGCTTCCAGTCCCAGCTGCCTCTCCTCTCCTTCTGACGAGGGAAGCTCAGAAAAAGGGAGACTCGGCCAGCAACCACGCCCCCTAACAGCAGAGTCAGCTAAACTCTTAAAGAGCCCTGTCCTTCTAGTTCCTGCCTGAGCTCTGTGAACTTTTAAAGGGGCAGGCTCACTCTTGACATTGTGCACAGGATTTCCACTATACCCAGGATGTTTCTTCCACTTAGTCACTGGAACTTTAGTGATACTTACAGGAGCTTTTCCCTTGGCTTTATTAGGCCTAGCCGGATCCCTGTTACAATATTCACTCCAAAGCAAAAGTCAGAGTGAAAAAATTCAAAACAAAAGCATTAGAAAAAGGATTTCCATTCCACACCCCAATTCAAACCAATGGGAGTACAGGATTGAAGAACAAATATCCAGCGTTGTTCTCTCTTAAGTAACAGTTGTTTAAAATCTCCACCTCGAATGGAAGGAAACACACACTCCAAAACCCAGCAGCATAATTCTTCAAATGAATGCTTATAATCCATGCAATGTTGCACCATCGGAGCTTCAGTGCGTTCTCTCAAAAGACATGACCGGTGCTCTATGAGCCGAGTCTTAAAGGCTCTCGAGGTCTGTCCCACATATAATTTATTACATGGTCTTTTCTCCCTTAAGAGTAACACTTGGACTTGTTATCCTATACTCTTGAGGTTGTGCTATGTGGATATAAATTTTTAGCACTAAACATAGTAACATAGTAGATGACGGCAGATAAAGACCCGAATGGTCCATCCAGTCTGCCCAACCTGATTCAATTTAATTTTTTTTTTTATTTTTTCTTCTTAGCTATTTCGGAGCAAGAATCCAAAGCTCTACCTGGTACTGTGCTTGGATTCCAACTGCCGAAAAATCCGTCAAAACCTACTCCAGCCCATCTACACCGTCCCAACCACTGAAGCCCTCTCCAGCCCATCCTTCGCCAAATGGTCATATACAGACACAGACCATGCATGTCTGTCCAGTACTGGCCTTAGTTCCATATTTAATATTATTTTCTGATTCTAGATCCTCTGTGTTCATCCCATGCTTCTTTGAACTCAGTCACCGTTTTCCTCTCCACCACCTCTCTCGGGAGTGCATTCCTGGCACCACCCTCTCCGTAAAGTAGAATATCCTAACATTGCTCTTCAATCTACCACCCCTCAACCTCAAATTATGTCCTCTGGTTTTACCATTTTCCTTTCTCTGGAAAATATTTTGTTCTATGTTAATACCCTTCAAGTATTTGAACATCTGAATCATATCTCCCCTGTCCCTCCTTTGCTCTAGAGTATACATATTCAGGGCTCCCAGTCTCTCCTCATACATCTTCTGGCACCTATCATTTTCATCACCCTCCTCTGGACCGCTTCAAGACTTCTTATGTCCTTCGCCAGATACAGTCTCCAAAACTGAACACAGTACTCCATGTGGGGGCCTCACCAATGACCTGTACAGGGGCATTTTCCTTCTACTGACTACGCCTCTCTTTATACAGCCCAGAATCCTTCTGGCAGCAGCCACTGCCTTGTCACACTGTTTTTTTGCCTTTAGATCTTCAGACACTATCACCTCAAGGTCCCTCTCTCCGTCTGTGCATATCAGCTTCTCACCTCCCAGCATATATGGTTCCTTCCGATTATTAATCCCCAAATGCATTGCTCTGCATTTCTTTGCATTGAATTTTAATTGCCAGGCATTAGACCATTCCTCTAACTTTTGCAGATCCTTTTTCATATTTTCCACTCCCTCTTCGGTGTCTATTCTGTTACAAATCTTGGTATCGTCTGCAAAAAGGCAAACTTTTCCTTCTAACCCTTCAGCAATGTCACTCACAAACATATTGATCAGGATCGGCCCCCAGCACCGAACCCTGAAGGACTCCACTACTCACCTTTCCTTCCTCTGAGCAACTTTCATTAACCACTACCCTCTGGCGTCTGTCCGACAGCCAGTTTCTAACCCAGTTCACCACTTTGGGTCCTAACTTCAGCCCTTCAATTTTGTTCAACAGCCTCCTATGAGGAACCGTATCAAAGGCTTTGCTGAAATCTAAGTAAATTACATCTAGCATATATCCTCGATTCAGCTCTCCGGTTACCCAATCAAAAAATTAAATCAGGTTTGTTTGGCACGATTTACCTTTTGTAAAGCCATGTTGCCTCAGATCCTGTAACCCATTAGATTCAAGGAAGTACACTATCCTTTCTTTCAGCAGCACTTTCATTATTTTTCCAACAACCAAAGTGAGGCTCACCGGCCTGTAGTTTCCCACTTCATCCCTGTGACCACTTTGGTGAATAGGGACCACATCCGCTCTCCTCCAATCCCCAGGAACTACCGTACTCCTGTCTCCAGAGATTTGTGGAATAAGTCTTTAATAGGACTCTCCAGAACCTCTCTGAGCTCCCTCAGTATCCTGGGATGGATCCCGTATGGTCCCATTGCTTTGTCCACCTTCAGTTTTTCAAGTTGCTCATAAACACTCTCTTCCGTGAATGGCGAAGAATCTACTCCATTTTATCATGCAACTTTGCCAGACAATCTCGGTCCTTCTCCAGGATTTTCTTCTGTGAACACAGAACAGAAGTATTTGTTTAGCATATTTGCTTTTTCCTCATTACTCTCCACATATCGATTCCCAGCATATTTTAGTTTAGCAATTCCATTTTTCATCTTTCTCCTTTCACTAATATATCAGAAAAAATTTTTGGCTCCATTTTTTTACATTTTTAGCCATTTGTTCTTCCGCCTGTGCTTTCGCCATACGTATATCTTTCTTGGCTTTTCCGTTTCACACTGTAGTGCTTTCTGCACTCCTCTTCTTGGTTTTTTTAATATTTCATGAATGCCAACTCTTTCACCTTTATTGTCTCCGCCACTAGTTTGGAGAGCCATATCGGCTTCCTTTTTCTCTTGTTTTTATTTAGTTTCTTCACATAAAGATCCGTAGCCATTTTTATCGCTCCTTTCAGCTTAGACCACTATCTTTCCACTTCTTTTATGTCCTCTCATCCGAACAGCTCTTTCTTCAGGTACTCTCCCATTTCATTAAAGTCCGTACGTTTAAAATCTAGGACTTTAAGTATCATGCGGCCGCTCTCCACTTTAGCCATTATATCAAACCAAACTGTTTGATGATCGCTACTTCCCAGGTGAGCACCCACTCGAACATTAGAGATACTATCTCCATTTGTCAGGACCAGATCCAATATCGCTTTTTCCCTCGTGGGTTCCGTCACCATTTGTCTGAGCAAGGCATCCACAATCTCCCTACTTCTTTCCAATTCCGCAGAGCTTGTAGTTCAATTAAAGTGCACGCACAATTTGGATACGTGACCAAAATTGTGCAATCAATTTTTTGTGCTTTTTATAGAATTAAGGAGCTAGTATGCAAGTGTTCAGTGTCCTCTGCCTCACCCACGTCCACACCCCTCTCGCAGGTAAACACTATTGAATTTAGGTGCTAATATTATAATATAGTTCCTAAGTGAAGTTATGTGGAGGAGTAGCCTAGTGGTTAGAGCTGCTGTCTCAGCATCTTGAGGTTGCAGGTTCAATCCCTGAGGCTGCAGGTTCAATCCTGAGGTTGCAGTGCTGCTCCTTGTGACACTGGGTGCCAAGATAGATAGGGAAACTATTTAAAGTACCTGCTTACTATTCAAAGTACTGTAAACCACTGTGATTCTGCAGATGAAAAGTGGTATATCAAATAAAGATAACCATTTATGTAACTACAGATTAGGGAAAATTAGTTCCAATAGTTGCTGATTATTGGTTGTTAATAGCAATTTGCACCTAATTATACAATTAAATTGTGTGAATAACTCATGCTATTCTAAGACCTGCATGAACAAATGTATATCCAAGGAACACAAATTTGTATATAAAATTATAGAATGAAGAGGTAGAGGCTTAATATAGCTTAGCAAAAGGGCCCTGTAGACATGAGAGAAAATTTTCTAACTTTGTAAGGGTAGTCAAATAAACTGAGCAGACTAGATTGACCTGGCAGTCTGTATCTTTCATCACATATTATGAATGGTTCACCTAGATGAGTTACCTTGGACGGTGGCAAATTGTACAGCATTGGGTGGTTTTAAAAGCAAGTTAAACAAGTATCTATTTGTGATGGACTGGGTAGAGTGATTCCATTAATGATACAGGAATAAGTTAATAATCAGAAACATGGTTTTATCCATGCTCTTGTTATATTGGACCATTTCAATTTATTCTAAGATGCCTGAATTGAATAAGAGTGTCAGACTATAATTTAATTTTTGGATAACCATTTACTATAATTCTTGTTTTAGTGGATTTTTTTTGTTCTTATATTTTCAATTGTGTCAACTTGAAACTCTGCTTCTTTGGGGTTCATAAATTTCTGGCCTTAACAAACAGAGAACCTAAGCAAGGAGTGGGGTACCAGATTACTGGCCTAGGCCATAGCTCTAACACTGCATTTTTAGAACAGCCTGTAATGACTGTGTTTGAACTATTCTATGCAGGATTTGTAGATTTATTTACTTATTTATTCAGTTTTATATACCATTCACCCAGGGGAATTCAGAATGGTTTACATTAATTTATTCAGGTACTCAAGCATCTTTCCCCGTATGTCCTGGCAGGATCCTTCTCTACTTTTGCTTTTGATTTTACCATTTTTATTTATTAACCACATAAACCTACATAAATCAAGTATAAAGTTTCCAGCTGTACTGCAAAAGTTCTTCTTTTATGAAATGACAACGCCAAGAGCCTATTTTATTTAAAGGTCCTACACCAAATTATTATGTTGATTAGTCAAGAAACTTAGCTAGGTCATTCAAGAGTAAGAGGGAGACACAGTACCCAACAGAAAAAAAAACAACACATTTTCCCCTCCACAAGCATCTTTTATACGTACCCTTCATGCACATTTGGTCATCAAAATGCACCAATTTCATAATTTCAGCACATTTGCTTTCACTGAGCTGTCAGGGATTTTAGAGAGACTAGAGACAAAAACTTTAATAACAGTTTGCTTTATTGAAAGGAGAGTGAAAAAAAAAAAAGCTGGAAATGGATGATGGGTTGCCATGATATCCTGAGACCCCTGGCTATAGAGAGAGAGAGAAAAAAAAAAAAAAAAAGCAACATTAAAAAAAAAAAAAAGACTAGCCAAGAAAACTGCAACATCTGCACTTCCAACAAACATCTTTCCTCTCATGTTTATATGGAATGTGTTGCCGTGGTTCACTGTCGTCTTTGTGCTTGATTGCATTGCTCCCAATAACTGTAAAAATAACATAGCCAGACATTATGGGGCTCATAATTAAAAAAAAAAAAAAACGTCTAAAAAGTGGCCTAAATGGCTACTTGGACGATCAAAAAGCCTGATCGTCCAAGTACCCATAATCAAAGCTGGTTTTAGACATATCTAAAATCAGCTTAGGCCTTTCCCCTGCCTCTAAACGCATAGAGTGAAAAGAGGTGTTTTTAGAGGCGGGGAAAGGGCGGGGGGTGGGCGGGAGGTGAGCCGACCTACACCTAGGTGTACAACAGGTATAACCAAATATTTTGACAGGTTGCCTAGTCGGCACCTATATGTTTTGACTTAGACCAAGTCAAAACAGGTATAAGTGCCGAAAAAGGGGCCGCTGAGCTGATTGCTGCAGCTCAGCGGCCCCAGCAACCTACCTATCGCTGCAGGAGAGATGGCTCATCTCTCCTGCCACGATGATGATCGCCTACACCCCTCCGAACCACGGCACTTCGGGGTGAGCATCGGGGCAGGGTTCGGAGGGGTGTAGGCGATCATCATCACGGCAGGAGAGATGAGCCATCTCTCCTGCAGCGATGAGCCCTCCCCCTTGCAACAATCAGGCAAGAAGGAACCCAAGCCTTCCTGCCTGGCAGCACCCTCACTCCCAAACCGGCCAAATCCGATGGGGCCAGGAGGGAGCCCAAGCCCTCCTGGCCCAGCGGCACCCTCACACCCCCCCACTGGCTGATTCCGATGGGGCCAGGAGGGGATCACATACTTTCCTGGCCCGGTGGCACCCTCTAACCCCTACCCCCCACTAAAATCAGGCAGGAGGGATCCCAGGCTCTCCTGCCCTTGACGCAACCCCCCCATGACCGCCCCCCTGAACCCTCAATCGCCCCCCCCCACTGACCCGCAACCCCCCACCCCGTACCTTGAAATCATTGAAATCATTGGCTGGATGGACGGGTGCCAAGCCTGCCCATCCGGCAGGCCAGCCATCTCAGCAATGGGGCTGGGTTGGCCCAGGTGGCTCAAACCCCGCCCACAGGTGGGGCCTGAGGTACCTGGGCCAACCAGAATAGGGCTGGGTTGGGTCCATGTGCCTAAAGCCCAGTCCACAGGAGGGGCTAAGGCTCCTGGGCCTATTCTGGTTGTCCCTGGCGCCTCAGGCCCCACCTGTGGGCGGGGTTTGAGCCGCCTGGGCCAATCCGTCCCCATTGCTGGGATGGCTGGCCTGCCAGATGGGCGGGCTTGGCACCCATCCATCCGACCAATGATTTCAAGGTACGGGGGGGGGGATTAGGGGTGGAGAGGTCGTGAGGTCGGCGGGGGGTCAATCGGGGCTTCGGGGGGGGCATTCATGGGGGGGGTTGCATCGAGGGCAGAATGGCCTGGGATCCCTCCTGCCCGTATTTTAGTGGGGGGGTGGGGGTTAGAGGGTGCCTCCGGGCTAGGAGGGCTTGAGCTCCCTCCTGGCCCCATTGGAATCAGTGGGGGCAGGGGGTTGGGGATCGCCAGGCCAGGAGGGCTTGGGCTCCCTCCTGGCCTCATCGGACTTTTAGGCCAAAAGGGGACTTAGACATTTTTTTTTATTATGCCCCTCTATGCTTCCTGAACACAGGTTTAGATTTAATTGCGCTTTTAGGGCTCCTTTTACAAAGCCGCGTTAGCGGTTTAATGTGCGTAATAGCGTGCGCTAATTTGCCGGCCGCACAAGCTGCTACCGCCTCCTCTTGAGCAGGTGGTAGTTTTTTGGCTAGCGCAGGGGTTAGAGTGCGCTAAAAATATGCGTACGCTAAAGCCGCTAATGCAGCTTCATAAAAGGAGCCCTTAGTATTTCCATACATTTTACAATGTGATTTAAATTGTTTGTAAAAATCATCCTCTCATTGCTTAGTGAACAAGTATAGTAGTACCTTGGAATCCAAATTTAATCCGTTCCCGAACTCAGTTCAAGTTCCAAAATGTTCCAGTTCGAAGACAATTTTTCCCATTGAAAATAATAGAAATTAGATTAATCCATTCCTTGGTCCCATAAATTCAGATTGACAGCACAATAAAATCACTTTGATCTTTTATTTTATTTTTATTTTTTTACAGCCTAGCCATGAGATTTTGCTACTTTTACATGCAAGCCATTTCCCTCAAAGCTACAAGTTTCTAGAGCTGCCCTTTAAAGGCAAGTGCCTTCTATTTTTTGTTGTTGTGTTTTGCTCTCTCAGAAGGGGGAAGGGCAGAAATGAAATGGAGTAGGAAAACCTTGCAATGTGAAAAAGAAAAATAAGAAACCCTCCCCTCCAAGCAATTTGAGAGATTTTCAGCCTGAGAGGTGGAATAAAGGTACAGCCCAAAAAAATAAGGATCGGACATCGAAGTGCTTCAAAACAAACAGGGAGAATGGAGGGGGGGTGTTAGAGATCGCAGGGGCATCTGGGGGAGGGGGGTGTTTCTGGAGAAAGAAGGAGGAGGAGGCATGGTGAGAAGGGGCTGGAGGAGCCCGAATGGCAGATGCAGGGAGGGCCCCAGCAGATCCAGTCTCCCTCCCCCCACAAAACCTTTACTGTCCCCACCTCTCCGGCAGCATGGCTTACACAGGAGATCGGAGGGGGGCAACTATTACTGGCGAACCAGCATCTACCACTCCTAATTTCTCCTTCGCCGCCCGAAAAACAGCACAGAGGAGCCGGCTTTTCCCCATGTGTACAGGCGATCGGAAGCTGCTGAGGAGTTTCGCGGAAAGGAAGTACCGAAATCTGCCGAAAGTACCGAAATCTGCCGGTTCTCGCTCCTCTGCTGTATTATGGGTTCTCTCACAAGTTTGGATTCCAAAGCAACGTTCGGATTCCAAGATAAAATTTACTTAAAAAAAAGTTCAGATTCCAAATTGTTTGAGTTCTGGGGCATTCGGATTCCGAGGTACCACTGTTCATACCCCCTCTTCTACAAAACCGCACTAGCGGGTTTTTGTGCAGAGAGCGCACAGAGAGCCATGCTGAATGTCCCACGCTGCTCCTGATGCTCATAGAGTTCCTATGAGTGTCGGGAGCAGCGCGGGACATTCAGTGCGGCTCCCCGTACCAGAAACTGCTAGTGCAGTTTCATAGAAGAGGGGGACAGTGTTTATGTAGGAGGACAATGTCAAGGGGCAGGAATTACTTTTTTTTTTTGTATCAACATTTTATTGAAATTTTTCAAATACAAAAATAATACAATAATACAATGCAATAAGCTGCATATTCTCATGTTATATATAATGGAGTCATATGAGATTAACATTTAAATCCTTACAAAACTCATTGAGAAGTGCCCAAATCCCAGTAAAACTGGCAATATTATTTTGTTTGAACGCTATTATTTCTTCATATTTCCTGATGGCACAAAGGTGATTCCACCATTCATGAAAATTAAGCTTAGAATTATCCTTCCAATTACAGATAATATAGTGAATAGCTAACACAATCATAAAATCAAAAACATGTTTTGGGATGATGGTGGCAATGAGATATCTGGGTTTGAGGAACGTAGGAATTACTAAGGGAGAAAAAACAAAGATACAATAGGACTCTGACTTTTGTATTTCAGTGCCATGTGCTTTTTCAGTTCGCCAAGGTCATTTCCTTAATCTCATCTCTTAAGTGAGGTTATTTAACATGGGTGGAAAATGGTAAAAGGGAGAGGGAGAATCACACAGTAGAAGGAGAACCTATGGAGGTTAAAACTGTTGGAAGAAGGCAATGACTCCTATGATGCTGAGGCTGTCAGGATGTCTTTTTTCTTTTTTTTTTTTAATATGAGAAAAATTCCTTATCCCTCAATAATCTATTGTTTGCTCAGTTGAGGAACTGTGAAGACCTCTGTGTTATAATAATGGACTACAAATGTCAACTGATTTACTCCATGAGATAACAACTGTGACCTTTTCAAAAAAAATTTTTATGGTGTTGTTTTTTGTTTTTTTTTTTAAAGAAAATTCTTCCTTATAAACCAGGACATGCTCTGCATTGCATGAGACACAAGTTCCAAGTCTGGCAGCCATTCCAAGGGGATAGAACTGGTTTCCTTAGTAACAGGACTCTTGAAAAACATTCTGAAAATGTACAGTATGTGCTCTTGTGAAGTTTCTTTTCAGTCCTCGATTTAAAGGTTTACTTCGAGGATTTAGAACATTCGAATGAATGATTAATGTAAGGCTGCAGAAGGCTAGGTCTCAGCTGGTCACCTGCCTCTGTATACATCTTTCAGACATTGTTGGAAACAATTAACCCCTGCTATCTGCTCTGCCTTATCCACTGAACCTAAGAGGAAGAGAATGAAAAGGACATGGGAAAAGTCCCTTTTGAAATATTGGGTAGAGCCACAATATAAAAGAAAAAAAGAATGTTGTGTGGCTTACAATGTGGGTTGGCAACTCCCCACAGTGTGCAAATCTCTTGTATGCCGACATATAAAGGAGTTTCAAAACTTGCAAGGTTGGATGCCCTTATCTTGCAAAGCGTCTCTTGAGTTGTTAGTACTGGCATAAAATGGTAGGGATGGGGTGGGGCTGCCAAGAAGGAGTGTGCCTCAGGTCAGGTGTTAGTCAGTTTGACATACCGCTAAACATCCAAAAATATCAAAGTATTTTACAAAGATAAATATAGCATAACAAAAAAACAAACAAAAGAGAGACCCAGCAATCCATAGTGAATTAAATCCAACGAGAAAAGCAAAAAAAAAAAAAAAAGACTGTGGATAAGAAGTTCTGTAATTGATTTATTACTTTGCTCAATAAAAACACAAAGTTCAAATACAAATGTAATAGTCCAACCGGACTCTACACGGTCCGTGTTTCAGTGAACATGACTTCCTCAGGGGATCCAATTAATGTTAAAACACAATAAAACAAAAATAATAATAATAATAAAAGGGACTTAAGGCAAAAGACTTGTCTTGAGCAATAAGCCAAGATAAACTGTTTTATTGTGTTTTAACAACATTTGGACCCCTGAGGAAGGCATGTTTTCTGAAACATGGACCGTGTAGGGTCCGATTTGACTATTACATTTGTATTTGGACTTTGTTGTTTTTATTGAGGAAAGTAATAAATCATTTACAGAACATCTTATCCACAGTCTTTTTTTGCTTTTCACAAAGATAAATATGCAATGTTATACAAATGAAAACAAACATCAAATAAATTGATACTTCTTCTCTCACCCCTGGCTCAGATATCATTATTTCTCCTTGAGGATAATCCCTCTGGCAGATTGTTCTTTGCAGTGACATCTCTATGGCCCAGAAATGTTCATGATCCATGCCATACAAGGATTACTTTAATATAATCTAGATTTAAAGTTGGTAGTCTGGCTTTCTAGAACTGTTGAAAGGAACTAAAAGAGGCATAAGAAAATAAGAATAACGTTACTGGGTCAGACCAACAATCCATCAAGCCCAGTAGCCCGTTCTCACGGCCAATCCAGGTCACTAGTACCTGGCCAAAACCCAAGGAGTAGCAACCTTCCATGCTACCAATCCAGGGCAAGCAGTGGCTTCCCCCATAGTCTTTCTAAATAATAGACTATGAACTTTTCCTCCAGGAAATTGTCCAAACCTTTCTTAAAAAGAGCTACGCTATCCACTCTTACCATAATCTCTGGTGACGCGTTTCAGAACTTAACTATTCTCTGAGTGAAAAAATATTTCCTATTGGTTTTAAAAATATTTCCCTGTAACTTCATTGAGTCTTTGTAATTTTTGACAGAGTGAAAAATCATTCCACTTATACCCATTCTGCACCACTCAGGATTTTGTAGACTTCAATCATATCTCCCCTCAGATGTCTCTTTTCCAATCTGAACCTTTTAGGCTTTCCTCATAGAAGAGGAGTTCCATCTCCTTTATCATCTTGTAAACGTTATTCTTTTCTTTTAAGTCAGAGTAGTTTTGCAACCCAATGACATTCACTTTTCAACTTGTACTATCATACGTTATGCTAGAGTTATTGATTTGCTTTGTAACATTGTTCTTTCAATCTGTCCAAGTTAGATTGTAAGCTCTTCCAAGCAGGGATGTCAAAATGTACAGCGCTGATAAGTAGTAGTAGTAGTTCTGCTTTGCAATTAAAGAAAATATGTATATATGTTTTTGCAATAGACATGCAAATACAATAAAATGCTTTAACACCTGACTAAACAATTCATCCTTAAAAGAAACTGAGAGTATATTAAACACAGAGCTATACAGAAGAGCTAATTTGTAGCAGCACTACTAGGTGCACCTCTGCCCCCTCCGAACTACCAGGGATTCTAGATAAGTCCATGAAGGCCAATCAGGCCTAGGAAGATGAAGGGGGTAGGCGTGATCCCTGGGGGCAGCTGAGATCAGGGGAAGAAAATCATGTCTGATCCCCTAAAAAATGCTTCTGCCATAAAAGTGGTGTGGTATTTCTCAAGGGTCACAGATTAAGCTTAAAGTGGTTAGAAGAGAAATAGTGGTAGGTGTAGGTCTCTTTTCCCAAGGGGAGGGGGAGATTATGTAATGGGAGTGAGTGAGAAACTGAAGGCTTTTGGTGATCCTGTTTCTCCTGCCAAGGCCCAGTGCACTCAGGGAGACCCCCTTTTGGTCCCTGGGGGAAGGACAGAGACACAGTTACTCCAACCAGCGTACAAGGTGAAAAGGATATACAAGTTTGTGGCTTGACGTGTTATGAAATGCCTTTTGAACCTACTGACTGCCGATACATCTGAAGAAGTATAAATACAGTACTTTTGCACTTAACTTGAGTTTATGCTGAATAAAGAGTTCAGGTTATTCAATTGCACCTTGGACTTGGCTATTTCCTTCAGCGTGAAAGCAGTTCCCAGTCTGACCTGAGATTTTTCATCTCCTCCAGCCTACCAGATTTATCCAGTCCCGGCCTACGCCCAAGCTTAGTAAGAACAGTGAGATTGTGAGTACATAGCAGTGATTGAATTCATTATTTTTTGAGCCCTGGTTGTGGGTCCCCATGGGGTGGTCGTATGGCAGGGCCAGAGCTACATAAGGAAGGGGGCTGTTTTGAGTGGGTGAATGAGAGAGAGATCAGAGGGTGGAACTTTATGGGAGAAGGGGGATTGGAAGAACTGGATAAAATAAAAGGTTATGTGGGTTCTGGCTAATATGCAACCCTGGCTGAATATCGACCGGGACCCACATAAGCTCCAGCAGTCAGTGTCTAGACATGGCCTGGCATTGAATATCTGGGGATAATTTAGCCAGAGACATTCAGTATTTTTAAAATGTGGACCTCCACCAGTTGAATATTGACCCATATATTTTTACTTAACTATGTCATCATTGGTTGCTAGAGAGAAGTGTTCAGTATTATGAGGGAGAGAAGATTACTTTTTGGAGGAAACATTCCAGAGGTTAAAAAATCAATAACAAACAAACCCTGTGTTCAGTTAAAATTATTGTCTTCGGCTCCTTGCCTCATGGGCAAATGACCTGCATGTAAGGGGAAGTCACCCAGCCTTGAAGGTCCTAACCATATAAGCCCAATTATGCCTACTATTATAATTAGGACAATTTATAAAGACAATCTTAGAAGCATTAACAGTGACTGGAGCCACTTAAACTCTATGCTGTGACTGGGGTGCTATACAGTAACCACATTTAAGACAAATGAATAAAGGAGAAGCTTGGCTCAGTTCTGCATTTCCAGCAGAGCAACCAGGATTACCAATCATCTGCATGGGTTCTTGGGGCTGAAGAAACAAGAACCACATACAGCATGAAGTTCTCTGGAGAACATCACATTTCTGCCCTGGACCAAGCTATGTCTACCATTGTATAAGAGCCTCAGAGTACTGAATATCTCAGCATCTAAAACACCAAAGACTTAGTAGCAATCTTCTTTGAAACATAATTAATTTTGTTATACTGTCATTAGGAGAGTTATGGAGAGGATATTCACATATTCTTAGACAATAAGAACATAAGACTTACTCCACTGGGTCAGACCAAGGGTTCATATAGCCCCGTATCTTGTTTCCAGCAGTGGCTAGTTCAGGCTACAAGTAACTGGCTGAATCCCCAAAAGTAGTAATATTCTATGTTTTTCCCACTGCTTATCCCTAAGCTTGCTTTCCCCAGGTCTACCTTCATAATGGTTTAAGGAAGAAAGGTTATAAGAGATTTTGTAAATATTGCTTGCTTACTGCCTCTGCCAAAGTGACTTCCTTCTGCTATTTATATTGCCCTGGTTAAGGAAGACTTAAGTAAACTTGGATCAGAGCTTCAGTATAGGAGAAGTCTGAGCTATTGACTGTGTGGAATGTGGATTGTATATGAACTAACTTCTTATGACCGCCTGGCACTGGTTAGTCCCAGCCCTGGTCCTAAACCAATAAATTATTTATGTACGAGGTACAAGGATAATATAGGATGCCTCTTACAAAATAATTAATATCAAAAGTAAATAGATCTTTCATCAAATGCTTAAACATACAGTTGTACCTTATAATTCATTTCTTCCTCTAGATAAACCATCATTCCATAGCTTGGTTCTATGGAGGGACATTTTTGATAGGACATCTAAGTCTGACTTTGGATGTCTCCTGCAAGATGTCCGAAATCAGAGGTGGAGAAATGGCCATTTTTGAACGGTACAGCAACAAAGAAAACCCTAGCCAATAGACCTGATCAAAATACTACTGAAAAAATTGACTAAACCTCCTTAAACCTGAGAGTAAAAAGTCTGACGATATAATTATTCTCTGGAAAGACACCGGGGTTAGAATAAAGGACATCAGTATGAGCCCACCATGAATTATAGGAACCTCTGGTTCAGGCTAAATCCCAAAGGTGACTAGCACCAGACATGCGTCTAAATGAGAAATGCCTCATACATCATATAGTCCATAGTCACCCCCCGTGAACCAAATAATTATATTTCCAAATGAACAGTTGCAGACTTAGCACTCAGGAGAAAGGGGGAATGAGGACATAACAAACACATAACCCTTGGAAGACTAAACCAACACAATAAATATAATAAATACAATAAATAATCATGAATGAGTGAAGTGTGTGAATAGCGATTATTAATTTACACATACATAGATCTAATTTTTGGTAAATACATGCATTGACATTGACGAATTGGTGCAAAACATATGATAAACTTAATAAATAACATCTAAAAAAGATTCCTTACTGAATACATATGTTGGCAATATATAAAGAGAATATATAGAAAAAATGTGCAAATATACAAAAACCCTAAAATGCATAACTAGAATACTATAAATAAATTATGTATTTTTAAAAAGTGCCAGTGCAAAATATTCCTATCACTAAGAGCAGCAAAATCTAACTCAACAAATTTAGACATCAAATCAATATACCCGCACAGTAAAAAACAGATAAGGTAAAGTGCAACTGCTAAAGTGCAAATGCTAAGCTGTCCAAAATGCAAGCACTGAGATGCAAATAATGCCACTCATATAACAAAGCTGCTACAAATAATAAAGCACCAACACTGCAAAATGCTTCTGGGGTTCCAAAACATTACAAACCCCAAATACATACACACACAACACCACTCAGACCAGTTACAATCACCACCACTCAAACCATATACATATACATATCACCACTCCACAGAGCTCCGTTTCGCGTCTTCATCAGGAGCGGGATACAACTGAATAAATTGGTAACCCAGTGGGAAGACCGACACCGGGTTTCTAAGATGTACGGTCAAAAGTCAAAAAGAGGAATATGCAGCGTGTACGAGTCAAACAACGCTGAAAATAAGAAAAGCAACATGGCGTCTGCAGGGTTTAAGAACGCCTGAGGAGATCAACCGTAGCAACGCCCTAAAGCTGCGTGGTGACGTAGAACAATGGCAGCACGCTAAAGGACAAACATAATAAGGAAAAATCTGTGTATAATAATAAAGGATATCTGTAAAAAAAATAGAGGTAATTATGTAAATATAAAGGAGAAAAAACTGAGAAAACTGAAAAAAGTGTAAAAGCACATGAACCATGTAAGGAACTGACCACCAGGTCCTAAGGTTCACTGGTAAAACATTTATCCACATTTTCATTCAAGCCTGTAGGGAAATATGATCGAAGGTGAAATATCCAAAAATTCTCCCGATTTAACAGGTAAGTGTGTCTGTCCCCTTCAAATGTGATGGAAATCTGTTTAAGAAAGCACCAACGCAATTGAGAAAAACTATGTTGGAGGGACATGTTGTGAGACACCATAGGGGCTAAATTCTTGCCAGTTTTTAAACAGCTACGATGTTCAATAAGCCGAGTGCGTATGCTCCGAGTAGTGCAGCCCACATAGATTAGGCCACAAGGGCAGGAGATGACGTAAACTACAAACTTGGATTCACAAGTAGTCCTAGATTTCAAATTGTATGTTTTCTTTGTCATAGGGTGAATCCATTGGGTCCCAGAGAAAGACGTATCACAGATAGAATATTTGCCACAGGGACCATGATGGCCCATGCCCTGGGCAGCCATAGGTCTAGGCGGGAAAACGGAAGAAACTAAATGTTCAGAGAGGTTCTTTCCCCTGGTGAAAGCTATGCATGGATTGTCAAGCTGCATATTCCTCTTTTTGACTTTTGACTGTATATCTTAGAAACCCGGTGTCGGTCTTCCCACTGGGTTACCAATTTATTCAGTTGTATCCCGCTCCTGATGAAGACGCGAAATGGAGCTCTGTGGAGTGGTGATATGTATATGTATATGGTTTGAGTGGTGGTGATTGTAACTAGTCTGAGTGGTGTTGTGTGTGTATGCATTTGGGGTTTGTAATGTTTTGGAACCCCGGAAGCATTTTGCAGTGTTGGTGCTTTATTATTTGTAGCAGCTTTGTTATATGAGTGGCATTATTTGCATCTCAGTGCTTGCATTTTGGACAGCTTAGCATTTGCACTTTAGCAGTTGCACTTTACCTTATCTGTTTTTTACTGTGCGGGTATATTGATTTGATGTCTGAATTTGTTGAGTTAGATTTTGCTGCTCTTAGTGATAGGAATCTTTTGCACTGGCACTTTT
Source organism: Geotrypetes seraphini (assembly GCF_902459505.1). Lineage (NCBI taxonomy): Eukaryota > Metazoa > Chordata > Amphibia > Gymnophiona > Dermophiidae > Geotrypetes > Geotrypetes seraphini. The sequence continues at coordinate 203,465,445 of NC_047089.1, forward strand.
TATAAATACATAATTTATTTATAGTATTCTATTTATGCATTTTAGGGTTTTTGTATATTTGCACATTTTTTCTATATATTCTCTTTATATATTGCCAACATATGTATTCAGTAAGGAATCTTTTTTAGATGTTATTTATTAAGTTTATCATATGTTTTGCACCAATTCGTCAATGTCAATGCATGTATTTACCAAAAATTAGATCTATGTATGTGCAAATTAATAATCGCTATTCACACACTTCACTCATTCATGATTATTTATTGTATTTATTATATTTATTGTGTTGGTTTAGTCTTCCAAGGGTTATGTGTTTGTTATGTCCTCATTCCCCCTTTCTCCTGAGTGCTAAGTCTGCAACTGTTCATTTGGAAATATAATTATTTGGTTCACGGGGGGTGACTATGGACTATATGATGTATGAGGCATTTCTCATTTAGATGCATGTCTGGTGCTAGTCACCTTTGGGATTTAGCCTGAGCCAGAGGTTCCTATAATTCATGGTGGGCTCATACTGATGTCCTTTATTCTAACCCCGGTGTCTTTCCAGAGAATAATTATATCGTCAGACTTTTTACTCTCAGGTTTAAGGAAGTTTAGCCAATTTTTTCAGTAGCATTTTTGAACGGGACATTCAAATAATTTTTCATCTTGAAAATCACCTACTTGAATGTCTTGACTACCAAAATGTCTAGACTGCCACAACATCTAACTTTATTCACCATTTTTGACCACAAAAACTTTGAAGTTAGAAATGTCCAAATCAGCACCATTTAGACATGAGAGAAGCCAGCATTGGAATGGACTGACCACATAGATATGCCAACAGAGCAGTGGGGCGCCTTAGGGGGCACTGCTTTGAACTTCACATAAAGGGTGCCAGATGTATAACTTACTATAACCACCTAATAATTTATGGTGAGCCTTCCAAAACTCCTCCAAAATCTACTCTGCCCACCTATTGCCTAGAATTTTGATAGACATGTAATCAAATTTTAAATAAACTATAAACTATGACTGCAGGTGGTACCTATATAACAATATAGTAAGGTTTGAGTGGGCTCAACCTTTCTATCATAAATGTAATGGTTAGAGTGGCTTATGGGTCTGGGTCCTCTTCTCAATGAATCAGTAGCCATCTACCAGGATACTTAAAACACCTATGTGATGCTCTAGTAGGCTTTCCTATACCAGGTGCTGCTGTTCTAGACACAGGTATGTACCATTTCATTCAGATATATGGGGGGTGGGAGGGGATCAATAACCACTAGGGGGAGTATGGGATGGTCAGTTTGGCATTTAGACTCTTCTAAAACAGGTCTAGCTTAGAACATCCAAGTTCCGTCTAGGTAGTCTGGCAAGAGGTTTGATTATTGTCACAAGGCGTCCAAGTCTAAGCTGGTCCAAAGCCCACCCAAATCCCACCCAAACACACCTCTAATATGCTCCTTTCTGAGTTGGACATCCTACAGGGTGAATGTCCTGCAAAATGTCTATAAGTTTTGTTTCACAAATTGGCACTTGGATGTTTTGTCGAAAAAAATGTCCAAGTGCCGATTATAGATGGCTTTTTAAAAAATGTTTTTGTGTTTTGAAAAAGCCCTTAAAAGCCTTATTTCTAGTGAAAGTCAGTCACACCTCAGAGAGCAAACATAATGCCTTCTCACAATCCAAGGTTCAAAAATAGGAGCTCCTTGGAATTTCCCAGAATCTCCTAAATCTTCTTTTTCCCTAAACATGATTCCTACTCTTCTGGGGTACAAGTGATACTAACAAACTCCTAAATTGCCAGCACCAAGTTTGAGAATGGTCCTAGCTGGTCCTTCACATGAGGGATAAAAGACAACCTCAAGTCAGCCAGCAGGGTAAGAGCAAATGAGTATCACTTCTGTCCAGAAGACCCCATGAAGTCTATCATATAAGTGTAGTTTAAGGAGATTAGAGGAAGACCAGTAGAGGAGAAAGCTAGACAGCTTCAATGTTGAATCTTGGAGGAGCAGCCTTTGTTTTGTTTTACATTCAGATATGAGAGAGGGGCATACTATATGGTTGTAGGGCCACAGTATAGTAAACGGCTACAATCTACAGGATACTATGGAACAGGACCTCCGTACTTTAGAAAGTTGGTCCTCTATCTGGCAGCTGGGCTTCAACGCCAAGAAATGTAAGGTCATGCATCTCGGAAATGGAAATCCATGCAGAACTTACACCTTGAATGGAGAAACTTTAACCAGGACTACGGCAGAACGAGACTTGGGAGTAATCATCAGTGCAGACATGAAAACTGCCACTCAAGTAGAGAAGGCTTCATCTAAGGCACGGCAGATGATAGGTTGTATCAAGAGAAGTTTCGTCAACAGGAAGCCTGAAGTCATGATGCCATTGTACAGAGCCATGGTGCCATTGTACAGAGCCATGGTGAGACCTCATCTGGAATACTGTGTGCAATTCTGGAGGCCACATTACCGTAAAGATGTGCTCAGAATTGAATCGGTTCAGCAGATGGCCACCAGGATGGTCTCTGGGCTAAAGGGTCTCTCGTACGAAGAAAGACTGAACAAATTGCAGCTCTACACTCTCGAAGAGCGTAGGGAGAGGGGAGACATGATTGAGACATTTAAGTACATCACGGAACGGGTCGAGGTGGAAGATGATATCTTTCTTCTCAAAGGACCCTCAAACACAAGAGGACATCCGCTCAAACTCAGGGGAGGGAAGTTTCGTGGAGACGTCTGGAAGTACTTCTTCACGGAAAGAGTGATAGAGCATTGGAACAAGCTTCCAGTACAGGTGATCGAGGCCCACAGCATCCCAGACTTCAAGAATAAATGGGATACCTATGTGGAATCCCTGCGAGGGTCATACCAATGAATAGGGTCACTAGGGTATAGACTTAATAGAGCGGGTCAGTAGAGTGGCAGTATGATCAGACTTAAGGGGGCCAGAAGACTTAAAAGGGTGGGTCAATAGTGTGGGCAGACTTGATGGGCTGTAGCCCTTATCTGCCATCATCTTTCTATGTTTCTTTCTAAGTTTCTATGTTTCTATATCTTTTTTACTTTGGGGAGGAAGGAATGATAATGCTGAGAGTGGGGGCTAATAATTTAGTCCCATTTGATACTGCTAGAAGAACATACCCAAAAAGTGATTTACAATGTAGGATATACTAAACTGTAGTACTCAGGTACCACACTTTAATATATTCAGTGATAAATAATTATTGGTTAAATATGATAGCAAAATATTTTACTGCGGCTAAGTGTGCAGAATTTCTTAAACTCTCAGAATTTCTTTTTCAAAAGGTTATGTTTAAAGTAAGAATGGATATCTGGGACAGGGAATGCTACACGTGCTCAGTCCCATGGTCCCTGTTAACATTTCATCTTGCTTCAGGATTCGTACTGGGAGAGGAGGCAGCAGAAGATGTCTAGGCCCAATGGTGATCTTTCTTTTAAAAAATATTTTTTAGGAAAAAGGGTAACAGATTGGGGTTGGCAGCGGCTTCTATCTTCTCCAGTTGCAATACAGAAAAGGAAGGAAGTACAAAACTCTTCTAGGTATTTCACAAAAGGTTCTATATCAGTAACCTGACATGTCCAAGCAGAAATCATCATTAGCTTTGCCTGTGTAGTTTCAAGTCTCCCCCCCCTCCCCACAATATGACAGAGCCTTTTCATTGAGGATGACTCCCATCAAATGACAGAACTCTGTCAGATCCCCAAAAACATATCCTTTTGTCTGACAGCTGGTGCAAGATATAATTTACATGCTAATATCAGTAGCTAAATTTGACTCATTCTGCTAAACAGCAGACAAAATCTTGAAGAGCTCTAATAGTTAAGAACAGAAAATCAAGTGTGAGATTACGTGTTGTCAGAGCGATTTCTTGAGCTGGAATGGTTTTATGTATTTTTCAAAGACTGCTCATTTCCCCCTGAGACAGAAAATAAAGCCTTGTAATCTGATAGTAAAGAAAAGATCAGCTGGTGAATAACCACAATGGTCAACACTTATCTACCAAATGTGTCTAGTGACCTAAGGTCACCATAATCGCTTTAAGAGTATTGTGAAGGTCACTGCAGCTTAAAGCTACAAGTAACCTTGTTTTACTGGGTCAGGTTCAAAATCCTATCTTATTTTTTGTGAATATTCTTCAGAACTGCATTCAGCCCTATATCACTAGAAATCCACAAACTTCACAGTCAAAATCAAATATATTATGACTGGATATGGTGAGATCCGATTTTCTTGATTCATGATCAAAAGCTGCAATTTTGCATCATTGATCATGTCCCAGCTTAGGACTGAGAGAAAAAAAAAAATTAATTATTTCTAAATCTCACAGATCATGCGTGGGACCAATTTTGACTGTCCCTTTCTCCCCCAGTTGTTATCACCCTGAGAAACTAATAAATATAATATTGCAAATTATACTATAGAGCTACAGTGAGAAACATATTCATACTTAAAAAAAGGAAATCAATTTTCAAGACCTGACTGAAAACTACCTTTCTTAAGGGGGAATGTTCTCAAAAGTGGGCTACCATTAAGTCGACTTATTTTACCGTTAATCTGGGCAATTAGTAACCAAGGAGCTCATTTTGAAAAAAGAAAGATGTCCAAAACAACATAAAGGGGAGATGGCAAAACGTCCAGAGCATATAATCAAAAAAAAAAATTAAGACATCGTCACATAACACTTGTCACTGAAATAAAGATGTCTGCAAAGTGGGCGTTCCATAGGTATGACATGGGTGGCGTTAAGGGATTTATGAGGAGGGTGCTGAAAAGACGTTGGTATGGTTCAATCAATGATCTGAAACTGTCAAAACAGAGAATGTTGTTTCTGCAAATTGGCACTTAACAGAATAACACTCTTTTCAACTACAGTGGCAAAATAACACTCAGAATTTAGGAACTTTGTTGGCTGGGCTGAGAACTTTTCAGCACCCCCTTGTACATTCTGCCACCATAACGGATAGCAAAATGATTTGTTTGGGCATCTCAACCCATGCCCAAATTTATATCTGCTTTAAAAACGAATAAGGTGAGGAATGAAGAAATTGTCTTTTGACTCACTTGAGATTTGGTTGTGTTGGATATTGGAGAGCAAGAAACAAACAGATCTGTTCCTCTGCCTGCCACTTTTCCTACCCCAGACCGGTTCATAGACAAAATCGCGCGAGACAACGGCGCTCAGACAACTGAGCGCAAGGTTGACGGCGCGCCGAAGAAAAGCACTATTTTAAAGGGTTCCGATGGGGGGTGTTGGTGAGGAACCCGCCTATTTTACTTAACAGACATCGCGCTGGCGTTGTGGGGGGTTTGGGGGGTTGTAACCCCCCTCATTATACTTGAAACCAAACTTTTTGCCTGTTTTTTTAGGGAAAAAGTTCAGTTTTAAGTATAATGTGGGGGGTTCCACCCCCCCAACCCCCCCACAACGCCAGCACAATGTCTGTTAAGTAAAGTGGGGGGGGGTTTCCCCCCTCCCACACCCCATCGGAGCCCTTTAAAATAGTGCTTTTCTTCGGTGCACCATCAACCTTGCGCTCAGTTGTCTGCGCTCAGTTGTCGGCGCTCAGTTGTCGGCGCACCGTTGTCTCGCGCAATTTAGTCCCGTCACCCCCAGACCCATACCTGCCAGGCCCCAGCCACATCCTTCCCCCATCCCTCCTATCTGCTTGTGTCTCAACCACAGTTCTGCTCCCAGTCAATCCCCATGCTTTCTATTGCTGCGCTGACTCTGTGTGTCTGCACTGCGTGCCAGATGCTGGAGAGTGAGTACTGATTGTGTCACCTGCATGTGTCTAGAACATGTGTGGAGGCATAAAGATAAGTGCCTTTCCTTCATAGCACTTCATGCACTAATTTCTATTAGAAGCCTGTTTGAAATGAATTCTCACAAAATAATTTTTTGCATATGCCACTTCCTAAGACTTATGATGAGAACACCACCCCAGTAAAGGCACGAATAGAGTTAAAACGTAATGCTTTGGGTGTTTGAGGTCTAGCAAAAAATTCACTTGATACAGGTTGTGACGTCACTATTTTGCATTATATATTGATCAATTGGACATTTCCACAGTTTCCTTATTCAGTTGATGTGGGGATGTGTCGCACTGAATGTACTGTTAGCAGTGGAATCTATGTTACAGCAAGAGGAGAGTGGTCATGGAGGGACCCGCAGGAGATACCCCCAGATGAGAGTATTCCTGCCCTGGTCCTGATTGCTGGATCTCACACTTTTTTTTTTCTTTTTGAGTGAGTGTGTTTGTGCATGAGTGCAGTGGGTATTCCTGGTTGTGTCTCGGTGGGTTCCCTTGTTGTGTTTCCAATAGGACATAAATTGAGAAGCTTGGTGATTTCAAGTACCCCAATACTGACTGTGTAAATGTATCATCAGGGCATTCGAGGGATTTAAAATTCCTTGCTATTAAGCCAAGAAGAATGAACACAAACTGCACCATCCCACTGTTCAAAGTTAGCAGACACTTATACTAAATGATTCATGGCTATTCTTGCAAAAGTGGTATCCCTTTCCACCATGCTTTAGCTATGTTTTACCATAGGTCCCTCTTCCAAATCTCCATGAAGGTGACCTTTCCTTGGCACCCAACTTTAGACTATTGCCATACTATAGCAGATGACAGTGATGATCATAGGAGGATATTCTGCTATTGCAACTGCCTGAAACAAATTGATTTGATTGCAAGTAAAAAAAAAAAAAAATCTAAATACATTTTTCATAAGTTGTTGACTTTCTAGGAGAACATTTCTTGGAATCTATCCATCTGGTATTAGAACTGTTCTTTATGAACCTCTAAAAGAACTGTTCTTTATGAACAAAATAGGAATGCAAACAATCAACCATAATAAACTAGATCGAAGGCAAATGAAAAGTAATTAACAGCTGGTAGTCAGGCATTTTACTAAAGAAGGACAAAAGCATAGAGAAGGAAAAATCTTGGTAAGAAATACTTCCTTTAAACCAGGTCCTATGACTCTGCTGTAACTCTAAGTCTATAGTCATTGTGAAGGGCCTCAGACAGCATCTCCCATAGGTGTTATGTTCTGGCTCTTAAATGGAAAGTAATGTAGGTGAACCTGGCTAGTACTGCAGTAATTCTCTCTAGTGCAAAAGTAATAATGAAGGTCTAGTGTTGGAAGAAAGAAGGGGTAGTTGAATCACCTGGGCATTTCACCTGATGAGAGGAAATTCTGTAGTGCTTTGAAAATGTCTTCATACCACATTTTTCACATTTTGCTACAAAAATACAATTTCAAATGCATTGAAGTAGGAGTTTCATTGTTCTACACAAGCTATTCCACATGTTTTGTATGAAAGAACAATTATTGTTACTTTTTAAATATAAGAAACCCAAACCCCTGAAATATTGAGAAAGGCATTATATACACGTAGAACCCTATATCCTTAAGCCACAAGCTTTCATACCATTTATTGAAGCAAACTCAAATTGACTCTGTTTCCATTATTTTAATAAGACCTAGAAGTTAAGAGTGAGGGTAAATGGACAATACTCGGACTGGAAGAGCGTCACCAGTGGGGTGCCGCAGGGCTTGGTGCTTGGACCCGTGCTCATCAACATCTTTCTAAACGATCTGGACATTGATACGACGAGTGAGGTGATTAAATCTGCGGACGATGCAAAGTTATTCAGAGTAGTGAACACACAGGGGGATTGTGAAGATCTGCAAAGTGACATAATCAGGCTCGAGGAATGGGCATCAAAATGGCAAATGAGGTTCAACGTGGATAAGTGTAAAGTGATGCATGTAGGTAACAAAAATATCATGCATGAATACAGGATGTCCAGGGCAGTACTTGGAGAGACCTCCCAGGAAAGAGATTCGGGAGTTATGATCGACAAGTCGTTGAAGCAGCGGCAGCGAAAAGGGCGAACAGAAGGCTAGGAATGATAAAGAAGGGGATCACAAACATATCAGAGAAGGTTATTATGCCACTGTACCGGGCCATGGTGTGCCGTCATGTACAGCACTGGTCGCCGTACATGAAGAAGGACACGGTACTACTCGAAAGGGTCCAGAGAAGAGCATCTAAAATGGTTAAGGGGCTGGAGGAGTTTCCGTACAGCGAGAAATTAGAGAAACTGGGCCTCTTCTCCCTTGAAAAGAGGAGACTGAGAGGGGACATGATCGAAACATTCAAGATACTGAAGAGAATACACTTAGTAGATAAAGACAGGTTGTTCACCCTCTCCAAGGTAGGGAGAACGAGAGGGCACTCTCTAAAGTTAAAAGGGGATAGATTCCGTACAAATGTGAGGAAGTTCTTCTTCACCCAGAGAGTGGTGGAAAACTGGAACGCTCTTCCGAAGGCTGTTATTGGGGAAAACTCCCTCCAGAGATTCAAGACAAAGTTAGACAAGTTCCTGCTGAACACTGGTAGGGCTAGTCTCAGTTAGGGTGCTGGTCTTTGGCCAGAGGGCCACCGCGTGAGCGGACTGCTGGGCACGATAGACCACTGGTCTGACCCAGCAGTGGCAATTCTTATGTTCTTATTAGTATCCATTCATAGCAACTGAGTTGATTGAAATACTTTTAAAATAAGGATCAAACTACTTCCATTGTATGAAGTGAGTTTAAAGCTAAACTCTAATCATGTCAAAAAGCATACAGCTACTGAAAGAACTCTAGGATAAACTTATTCAAAGGTACGGACTGGGAAAGGTACAGAACATGGAAAAATGATGAAGAATTTGAGCTTGAAGGTGATAGAATAATAGTTGTAAAGGATTTCAACCTCCTGGGCTCTTTTGTAAACAAAGAAGCAACTAGCAGGGAAGAAATACTCTTCAGAATAGTGCTTGGTTGCTATTCAATGAAAGCTCTCAACAAAGTATTTTAAGGCAAGAAAATAACACTCCACATGAAGATCAGACTTGAACACACACTCATTTTCTAAGTGGTTAATTACAGATGCAAAAACTGGACACTACAGAAACAAGATAGAAAGAAGATTGACTCCTTTGAGCTTTGTTGCTGGAGAAGGATTTTATGTGTGCCGTGGACTGCCAAAAGAACTAACAAATCAATCCTGGAAGAAATCAAACTGGCTATGTCATTTGAAGCCCAAATGATGAAGTTGCAACTTTCTTATTTTGGTCACACCATCAGAAGAGAAAGATCACTAGAGAAGGACATCATATTTGAGAAGATCAAAGGAACCAGGCGAAGAGGGCGACCTGCAATCAGATGGCTGGACACATTAAAAACAACCATAAGGATGATGCTGGAGGATCCTACCGGACTATCACACTGCTTTCTTTTTAGATTTATAATTCATCAAGTCACTAAGACTTGAATACAAGTCGATCGCACCTAACAACAGACTGGGAGGGACAGTATTAGAAAAAGCCAATTTAGTGCCCTAAGAGCTATTAAAACAAAGTCCATCATTCTTAAATGAAAACAGTTTGGCACCATGAACACAATGCCTCCTCCAAGTCAGTAGCCACGGATTAACACAATGGTTCTCAGCTCAATCATCAGGACACACTAGCCAGTCATTTGTTCAGAATAATCACAGTGAATATGCATGAGATAAATTTTCATGCAGTACCTCCACTGTATGCAAATCTATCTCATGCATGTTCATTATATATATATCTCAATTAGGTATGTCCAGATGACGGCATTGAGAACCCCTGGATTAAGAAAACTGTTGAGAAAGTCACTATGATGCCCTAGATTGCTCTAAAAGAACTACACATACCTCTGGCTGAGACAGAAGAAAATGGTCACTTTTCAATAATTTCAAGATTAACTTACCAACAAAGCATCTATGGGAGGGTGGCATGACAGAAGTCAATGCTGAAAAAAGCATAACATTTGTAAGGAGAAATTTTGAGAACATAGCACATGTGCAATATATGGTTTTGCTATCTGATGAGACCAAACTGAAGATTTTATCCCAAAGAAAACTACAAAACAAACATAGTAAATCACCCTGCTAACACCATCCGTACAGTAAACCATGTAGCGGTAGCATTATGTTGTAGGAAGGCTTTGTGGCAGCTACAACAAGAAAGATTTTGAAGATTGATGGAAAGTTGAATGGTGCAACGATTTGGTGCAATGATTTGGAACTGGGCATAAATCCACTTTTCACCAGGACAATCGTCTTAAGCAAAGAAGAAAAACAACCGTATAATTCTCAAGTGACCCAGTCAAAGCTCAGATCTGATCCAACAGAAAACATATGGCAAGACTTGAAGCTCATCTAAACAGAGAGTGGGGGTAAATGGACAATACTCGGACTGGAAGAGCATCACCAGTAGAGTGCCTCAGGGCTCAGTGCTTGGACCCGTGCTCTTCAATAACTTTATAAATGATCTGGACATAGGAGTGACGAGCGAGGTGATTAAATTTGTGGACAATACGAAGTTATTCAGAGTAGTGAAGACGCAGGGGGACTGCGAAGATCTACAACGTGACATAATCAGGCTCGAGGAATGGGCATCGACATGGCAAATGAGGTTTAACGTGGATAAGTGTAAGGTCGGCAACAAAAATCTCATGCACGAATACAGGATGTCCGGGGTAGTACTTGGAGAGACCTCCCAGGAAAGGGACTTGAGAGTTCTGATTTACAAATCGATGAAGCCGTCCACGCAATGTGCTGCGGTGGCAAGAAGGGTGAACAGAATGCTAGGAATGATAAAGAAGGGAATCACAAATAGATCGAAGAAGGTTATCATGCCACCTTACCGGGCCATGGTGCGCCCTCACCTGGAGTACTGAGTCTAATACTGGTTGCCATACATGAAAAAGGATACGGTACTACTCGAAAGGGTCCAGAGAAGAGCGACTAGGATGGTTAAGGGGCTGGAGGAACTGCCGTAGAGCGAAAGATTAGAGAAACTGGGCCTATTCTCCCTCGAACAGAGAAGATTGAGAGGGGATATGATCGAAACATTCAAAGTACTGAAGGGAATAGACTTGGTAAATAAGGACAGGTTGTTCACCCTCTCCAAGGTAGGGAGAACGAGAGGACACTCTCTAAAGTTGAAAGGGAATAGATTCCATACAAACGTAAGGAAGTTCTTCTTCACCCAGCAAGTGGTAGAAAACTGGAACAATCTTCCGGAGTCTGTCATGGGGGAAAATACCCTCCAGGGATTCAAGACAAAGTTAGATAAAGTTCCTGCTGAACAAGGACATATGCTAATAGGGCTAGTCTCAGATATGGCGCTGGTCTTAGACCAGAGGGCCGCCACATGAGCGGACTGCTGGGCATGATGGACCACTGATCTGACCCAGCAGCGGCAATTCTTATGTTCTTAAGCCAAGAAAAATGAACACAAACTGCACAAGCCCACTGTTCAAAGTTACACTTATACTAAATGATTCATGGATATTCTTGCAAAAGTGGGTTTCCCTTTCCACCAAATACTGAGTCAAGAAGTTTGAAGATCTAAGCAAACAGAACTTTTTGATTGTAACTTTTAGAATATTTCTATAGTTGCTCTTTCATATTGAAAATAACATAGTAATACAATAGATGCTGGCAGAAAAAGAACTGAACAGTCCATCCAGTCTGCCCAACAGTCACACTCATGACAATGAATATGGTATAAAATGTTTGATCCTTGTCTTTCTTTGCCACTTATGGTTCATAACATAATAGCAGATTTCTAGACCTCATAGCCATAAATTCAATTCAGTTACCAAAAGATTATGCTATGGAAAAAAAATACAGAAATAATATAATATATAGAAATCTAATTGATCAGAAATTTAGAAAAAAGAAAAGTTTTCAACAATTTTCTAAAATGTTCATAAGATGTGGATCATAGAGGTCCATCCAACACTGTCCTTACATTCCAATTATTCTAGCTTTTATTCTACCTGTTAAGTATCCTGAATTGTGTTTTAAGGTAGCAGAATGTGAAAAATATTCAAGGCTGTGAAGACTTTTACACAGCACTATAAATAAAAAGAAAAAAATGGGAAGAAGCATTGGTTAGGTTTCAAATATTCAGAATTATCAGTCAATGAAAATGCATACAGAAATGTGCACACACAATTCAATTGAAACTATGTCCTTGACAAGACAGTTGACTGCTGAGATACTGTTAACATATACTCAAAATGGGTAATTATATAAAAAGGTGCCTAAATTGAGAGGGTAAGAAGGTGCCTATTTATAATCTTTATACATAGATTATGCTTGCTAAAAGAAAGCTCAGCAGAAACCTTCTGACTTGGAAGGTTCTCACAGCTTTCAGAACAAGTGATGCCTAATCCTTCCTTTAATTGACTGTGATGGGAGAAGAGCTTACAGTAGGTCCATTGGGGAAGAGACCACCTACAAGGACTTTGTACTGACAAGCTCTTGGAGCCTTAACACAAGAAGAAAAAGGAGTTACAGATCAGATCTCAATCTACACTTGCTCACGGCTTCCAGCAACACCTCTTTGCTGACAACTCCCATATCTACCTCTCTGTGCCAAGTATCTGTATTGAAACCCATACCAGAGTCTCAGCCTGCTTGTCCGACATTGCCACCTGGATGTCTCACCATCATCTAAAACCCACCTCTCATCTTCCTTCATTCTCACTCTCTATGGACAACACTCATCTTCCTGTTGTGTCTGCTAGTAATCTCGGGATCATCTTTGACTCCTCTCTTTCCTTCACCACCCAGATACAACATATTGCTAAAACCTGCTACTTCTTCCTCTATAATATTACCAAAATCCAACCCTTCCTCTTTGAGCATACTACCAATACACTTATCCACGCCCTTATCACCTCGCACTTAAGACTACTGGAACTTGCTACTCTCAGGCCTTCCACTTAGCTATCTCACTCCTCCTCCAATCCATCCAGAATTCGTCTGCATGACCCATATTCTGGGAGAGCTGCTATACTCATGTTACTCCTCTCCTAAAGTCACTTCATTAGCTTCCCATCCATTTCTGAATACAATTCAAACTCCTCTTACTGACCTACAAATGCACTCACTCAACTGCCCCTCACTATCTCTCTTCACTTATCTCCTCCTGTGTCCCCCCCCCCCATGAGCTCCGCTCAGCTGGTAAATTCCTTCTATCTGCGCCCTTCTCTTCAATTGCCAACTCCAGACTCCGTCCTTTCTACCTTGCTGTGCGGTATGCTTGGAACAAGCTGCCTGGATCCTTATGTCGGGCTCGGTCTCTGGCAGTGTTCAAGGCCCAGTTAAAAGCCCACCTCTTTGAGCGTGCTTTCAACTCCTAACACCTTTCACCTTGAGTTCTGCATCCCTAATTCTATATGTCATGTCTGTCAGTCCAAGTTAGATTGTAAGCTCTTTTGAGCAGGTACCGTCTATAAATTTCAAAAAGTTCAGTGCTACGTACCCCTTTCAGCACTATATAAGTGATAAGTAGTAATTGTAGTAGTAGTAATGTAAAAGGAGTTACAAGAGAACAGAGCTACCAATTTCTAGAACATCTATTAAGGCTAAGAGTTTATAAAGAAAACTACTAATGTCTATTACTGGTGATACTACTTTATTCTACTGACCCACAGGGGTCAGTGCTCGGACCGCTGCTGTTCAATGTGTTTATAAACGACCTGGAAACGGGAACGAAGTGTGAAGTTATAAAATTTGCAGATGACACCAAACTCTGTAGCAGGGTTAGGACCGCGGAGGAATGCGAAGACCTACAAAGGGACCTAAACAAACTGGAAGAGTGGGCAAACAAATGGCATATGCGATTTAATATAGAGAAATGCAAGATCATGCATATAGGGAAAAAGAACCCGATGTTCAGCTACAAAATGGGGGGATCGGTGCTAAGGGAAAGCAACCTTGAAAAGGACTTGGGTGTGCTAGAGGATACAACAATGAAATCAACGGCACAATGTGCAGCAGCCTCAAAGAAAGCAAATAGAATGTTGGGTATTATTAAGAAGGGTATCACAACCAGGACGATGGAAGTCATCATGCCGCTGTATCGAGCGATGGTGCACCCGCACCTGGAGTACTGTGTCCAGTATTGGTCGCCGTACCTCAAGAAGGACATGGCGATGCTTGAGAGGGTCCAGAGAAGAGCGACGAAAATGATAAAAGGCATGGAAAACCTTTCATATGCAGACAGGTTAGAAAGGCTGGGGCTCTTCTCCCTGGAAAAGCAGAGACTCAGAGGAGACATGATAGTGACTTTCAAGATCATGAGAGGTATCGAGAAGGTAGACAGAGATAGATTCTTCAGACTAATGGGGACCACAAGTACAAGGGGACACACAGAGAAGCTGAAAGGGGACAGGTTTAGAACCAATGCTAGGGAGTTCTTTTTCACTAAGAGGGTGGTGGACACATGGAACGCACTGCCGGAGGTTGTGATAGGACAGAGTACACTACAGGGTTTTAAAGAAGGATTAGATAAATTCCTGAAAGATAGGGGGATTGAGGGATACAGATAGAGGTAGAGATGGGATATAGAGAGAGTATAGATAGAGACCAAGGGGATTTAAGGGTTCAGACAATGATCACCGTACAGGTCATGGGCCTGATGGGCCACCGCGGGTGCGGACTGCTGGGCACGATGGACCTCTGCTCTGACTCAGCAGAGGCAACTTCTTATGTTCTTATGACTGTATTTTGTTCAACCTGAAACTGTCTCATGTTTTTATCATTCTCTTTTGAGCAAACCTTTTTTGTTCAGAACCACACTTTCTGGTTGGGACTGATTTATTTAATTAAAGAAGAGAGTGATGAGTGAGTATATTTTATAATACCTTTTGGCCTCATAGCTAGCTGGTCCCGGCTCTGACCTTGCAAAACAGTTCTAAAATTACTGATACACAAGTATGATAAGATATGTTTACAAAGACAGATAACTATCACCATGATTTTAGAAATCTTATTCATGATTACCAGTTGAATAGGCCAGCACTTACACACATGAATGGCATCCACATGTGGTTGCAATTTACACATGGATGTGTTGGGCATGCCAAGATATCTATGTTTAGAAAAGAGGCATACTGAGAACATGCCACAGGTAGTACAGAAGTATACAGCTCAATGGCACATTCTGCAAAGTCAATGTACATCAAGCGGAGAAAACCTAAAATCAGCACCCACACCCACTATAAATGATGCACAAATATTGACTTCACTTATCTATTACACCTGGTGCTTGTGTTGGTGGTTGCAGGAAGAAACCTGACAGTAATCAGAATATTGGATTGTTGTCTGTGTCCATGTAGGTGTGTCTTTGGCAACATTTCATATTCCCCTGTTTCTGGTCTTTCTTAGCCTTGCAGCTCCATCATCCAAACTCCCTGCATTTCCCCCATCCTCCAAATGTATGCTACTTTTCCACTGGATCTGCCTGTCAATCTGTTTCTCTGTCTGTGGCTATCTCTGGTGAGCAAGTGTTTATAATGTGTGTGTGTGTGTGTGTGTCCCTGATTATCTCTTTGTCTCACAGAAAATGTCACCGAGTGCATCAGTGAATGTGGGCTGCCATTGTGAAGCACACCAAGATGCTAATGGAGAACAGAAGAGTTAATGTTACTGATTTCAAGAGCTGGGGGTGTCCAGCAGGCTGTATTGCTGGAGAAGTATGGAACAGATAGGGGCCAAGAGGTGACAACCTTATAATTTTTATGTTTATTAAAATCTTTCTATACCGCCTATAAAGGCTAAAAGGATCAAAGTGGTTTACATCACAACTTAATCATATTTAAGAAAAGAACTTCATTAGAAAATAGGAAAGGAAAGAAGAGAAAGGAAAGAAATTAACATTTCTAAAACATATCCACTAAAACTGTTATATGAAATAAATAAATCCAAATCAACAATCAGTACAAATTAATGCAGATTGTGGTCCCCATTCCATTATTCAATTTGAGAGAGCTATTTGAAAAAAAAAAATGTGCTTTTAGATGTCTCTTAAAATTTTGAAATGATTCTTCCTTCCTTAACTCTACTGGTAAATTGTTCCACAGTATTGGAACCAAGTAGAAAAATGCACCATTTCTGGTTGAGGCAAGGTGAGCCTTTGAGATATGGGGAACAGCAACTCTATTGTCAGTTAAAGAACTCAATGAGCGACTAGGTATGTAAAACAACACTAGATTAGAGAGATGTAATCGTTTTAACTCAAATAATGCCCTATGTGCCAGCATCAGGATTTTAAATTTAATTCTAAATTCCATTGGTATTCAATGGAATTTCAAATATCATGGAGTTAAATGATCATAGATGTGTGCGTGACCTAACAGCTGAATTGCCACATTTTGTATTGTTTATAAACATTTCGGTTGCCCAACTGTTATTCCCGCATATACCAAGTTGCCATAATCCAACTTAGATACACTTCCCCTTCCCCATTCACGGTTTCCACACTCGCGATTTCACATTATTGTGATTTTTTTGGGGGGGTGGGGGAAAAAAAAACAAACCCATATTTTTGCCTTCCCCCCGGCATCCTGGCCTTACTTGGTGGTCTAGCGGGCTTTCGGGGCAGGAGCGATCTTCCTACGCTCCTGTCCCGTGCAGATCGCCAATAGGAAATGGCTGTGGGGAGTTCCCGTCGTAGTCTCGAAAGACTACGGGAACTCACAGCAGCCATTTCCTATTGGCGATCTGCACAGGACAGAAGCGTAGGAAGATCGCTCCTGCCCCGAAAGCCCGCTAGACCACCAGGTAAGGCCAGGATGCCGGGGAAAGGCGGGAGGGAGGCGAGGGTGGGTCAGAGCCGGATATTCGCGGTATTTCCCTATTCGCGGTCTGGCTCTGCCTCTATCCCCTGCAAATAACAAGGGAGATGTATAGAACAAAAGCATGGATTAAAGTATGTAATGATTTCTCATCCAGGAAATCTTGAATAGCTCAAAGTTGTCTTAATGCCCCAAATCCTTTCGCAACTGTAGATGAAACCTGCTTCTCAAAATTAAAATAACAGTCAATTATAATTCCCAAATACGTAAAACAATCTACTATCTCTATATGCTGATGGTGTAATGTAAGATCTAGTTGTGGTGTCACTGGAAATACAACATGCTACTGTTTTGGACATATTCAATATTAGTCCATGTTCTCCTAACCATTCTTCTATCCTATCCAAACCATCCATAAAAGAGCTCAGATCCAATGCTGAAGGGGATAAATCATAGACCAATAAAATATCATCTGCATAGATATATGTACTGATTCCTAATTCCCGAATTAGAGGATATATAGGCTCAAGACCTAGGGCTCCTTTTACTAAGCTGTGCTAGTGGTTTTATTGCATGCTACATTGACGCACATGCTACACGCTAACGCCTCCATAGAGCTTGCGTTAGTATTTTTTGTGTAGCGCGGGGTTAGCGCACGCTAATCTTTAGCGCGCACAAAAAATGTTAGCACAGCTCAGTAAAAGGAGCCTCTAGTTTCTGAATCTTACAGATGAACAGCACCCCAGCGGATTCTTCTTTGATATGGCTGCCATCTACTATCTCTACAGTAACTAGACCTGTTTTACTCTGTGGGATCTTGCCAGGTACTTTTGACTTGGATAAGTCACTGTTGGAAACAGGACATTGGGCTTGATGGAGCTCCGGTCTGTCCCAGTATGGCAATTCTTATGCTCTGCTCCTCTCTGCCATACAGAGGGAACAGCACGTACCAGTTTACCCAAAGGTCATCATAGCCCTTGTCTTTCTTACTGTCTCTTACCAATATAGCTTTCAGTCTGCATTGGCAGTCATTGAGGGTTTTAACCAGTCTGCAAAATCATTGCATTACACATATCTGATGGCCTCTCTCACCTACATCTCTGCTTACACTATGAACCAGTTTTATGGAAAAAAAAAAACACATTTCCCATCTCTGCCGGGTGTCATTCATTGCACACATGTTACCACCTGGCCAGTACATTAGGTCTACGCCAACAGAAAGGCCTTTTACTCCTTCAACATGCAAGTGAGTCTACAAAGCTCTTCAGAAATATCATGTAAAGAATCCCAAGCTTCTGCCATGATAGGTATATCCTGATCAATTTTGGCATCCATGACAGGTTAGAGTAGCCGGATCATGGGGAGATGGCTGCTAGGTGAGCCCTCTACTTACCAAATGCCACCTCCTTCTCCGTTTCTTATTCCATACTGATTTTTGTATCCCACAAATGTCGACTAGGAATCAATGCAGCTTACATAATATTAGAAATGATTCAGAGGTATAGACTTCATACACATGAATATGTTATAGCAGGTCAGTGCAGTGAAATGAACAGATGTGTTTCCATTGCCTTCCTGAATTAGAAGTATGTGGTAAGACATCATAGGCTGCTTGGGAGTTCATTCCAGACTTTGGGTCCTTGGAATTCAAAGGTGGTCTTGAAGACAGCTTTTCTCCAGACCTGGCGTGGGGAGGGGAATGGCAGTTTCCAGCGTTGAATTATCCTCGAGTCGTTGAAAGACTGTAAGACCGGGATAGCAGAAGTGAGACCAGCTGAGTTTTCTCCATATATGGCTTTAAGAATCATACACACAATTTTGAACTAAGCTCTGCATTTGACTGGTAGCCAGTATAATTCCTTAAGTAGTGGACTTGCCCTCTTATATTTGGTTTTGCACAGGATAAGCTTTCCTGCTGTATTTTGGACTACCTGCAGTTTCCTAAGGTCTGTTGCTTTTAATGACTTACCTTGACTGCCTCTTCCTTCTGGTCATCTCTTCCTCCTTCTACTCTGTTAATGTTGTTTTTAATTATTTATCTGGATTGTATCCGCCCTTCCACTGTTTGTCAGGGATCTAACCTCAGCTATTGCTGGGCATTATAGTACTTCTTAGCAGCCATCAAACTATTTTATGCAGTTTTTTGTTGAGGATGGGAGCCTCACCAAGGCTTCAGGACAATCCTAACTCTGCAAGTGAGTAAACCCCTATCTGATCATCACACCTTGCATTTTCCACCTTTTCTCTGCACTCACTCCTTCTCTCTCTCTCTCTCTCATCCTCTTCCATTACTCCCTTCTCCCTATTTATCTCTAATTACCATCCTTCCCCACCATCCTCCGGTGTACTGTCCTTCTCTTTTCCATGCCACCCAACCTTGCACTTTCTTGTCTAGCCCCTTTCATGATCTTCCTCCCTCCCTTCCCCTCATCCATCTACTTTTCCTTACTTTATCTGTCTTCCAGTCAGTCTTTCAATTTTTCTCCTCCCCTTTATAACTTTCTCCCTGAGCTTTTCCCTTTCCTCCCCTGCTCTCTATCTACCCTTTTCTTCTTTCCTTCTTTCTAACACTCTCTTCTCTTATGCTCCTGCCCTCACTTCTCTGCTTCTCAGAAACCTACTTCTTTCATAACTCATCTCTCACTTTTCTCCTTACTGATGTCCCCTTTTCCATTGTGTTCTACTCCTTTCATCTCCTTTCCTCCTAGGCCTGCCCCTTCATTTAATCTCTGCACCTCTTCTCCTATCCTCTTCTAGCTCCTCCATCCCTTCCATTATGATCCAACCGCCTCACTCAACCTTTCCCTTCATTGCACAGTTCTACCTTCTCTGCCTTTGGGAATTGGAGTCTCCTGCCAGCACTTTTTAAACTTCTTTTCCTCTCTTCCTTCCAGTGGCACCTGGGAACTCTCACTGGCTCTTCAAGCCACTTCTCTGTGAAGGGGGGAGACACCATATATATTTTTGTTTTTGTATGTGTAAAAAAAATGTATATGGACAAGTGGACAGACTATTAAAGCTTCCCCCAATAGGCACTTTTGCAAACAAAACTTGTCTAAAAATTGACCGTTTAATCTTACCCTCTGTTTCTTGTCTCTTAATCAGTTACCGTAACAATCCACAATAGGACATTGCCTCCTGTTCCATGACTTTTTAATTTCCTCAGGAGTCTATGTCAACATTTTAATTTAATTTATAACTTATAGCTTGCTTCTAGCAATAAATGTTTTGAAGAGGATTAAATAAAGCAACCCATACAAATTACAGAAGCATTAAAGTTGCCATACTAACATTTAAAATGAACTATCCAGTCCATCACCACAAGAAAACGTCAAGGACAGATCTGTGCAAATAGCCATGTCTAACCCCCTCTTTTACTAAGATGCGCTATGCTTTGTAGTGCACATTAATCACGTGCTAAATGATAATGTGTGCATGTTATCCTATGGATGAGTTAGCGGTTAATGCACGTGTTGATTTAGCATGCGCTAAACCTGCGCTAAAACGCTTAGCGCACCTTTGTAGAAGAGATCCTAAGTTCATCTAAAAATAATAAGGGTTTTGTGCTGCTATCATGCCCTTAGCAAAGCATTCGATTCATATGTGGCTCAACCATTCAAGATCCGTTGTCCCTTTCACCTTTAGATCTCAGTGGTCTTGCTGGTATATACTGTATACTGACACCAAATTACAAACATGTTCTGGTTCTAATTCCCAAAAAAACATTTATTCACTGCAATATATAATTTTATTGGAAGTCAATGGAGCTCAATCAATAATGATGCTGCTATATTCCATTTCCTCATTGTAGCAGCTGTATTCTGTATCACACACAATCTGGCACTTTTCCATTTTGACAGACTCAGATATGCCAGTTTGCAGTAGTCCAATTGAGAAATGATGACAGCCTGAACCACCTGCTTCAAATGTTCTTCTTCTAAGTAAGGACTAAGTTGTTTAATTAGTCATAATTAAAAAAAAAAATGCTATATCTACTTGCTGCTTCATTTTCACACATGTGATGAGCCATATACCTGATTTGATTTTCATGCAGGAAAATCATTCATTTACTATTCTGTTAGAACCAATTGCAGTAGCTTTGCCTTGGTCAGATCATAAATTTGTCTCTATGACAATTGCTCGCTGTAAAAACTTCAGAACGTATTTGCCTAGACATATGATTAAGAAACGTTCACATTACGAACTTGCAGATTTAAAGAGATTATGGATACCTAAATTGCAGATTGTTGCAAATATGCCACTAATGAGTGTGGTACAGCTTTGGAATTAGAACTTAGCATCTACGCTAGATGAGTTGGCACCTCTCAAAACTGTACAGAGTAAATATGGAAAGTGTTGTCCTTGGTACTCAACAGATTTAAGGCAGGCGAAATGATAGCTTCGCAAATTAGAAGAGTGTTGGAAGAAATTCCCTGACCCCAATAATCGAGAAGCTTATACCATTGCCATGGTCAATAATAAGACAGCAGTGCTCAGCGCTAAGAAAGCATTTTTTGATAAACAGTTTGCTCCTTCAGGTTCTAAAGGATTTATTTCATATTGTGAACATGTTAACATCACCAGTAGTTGATAAGAGCACATTTCCAACATGCGAGGAGTTTGCTAATGATTTTTTGTCTAAACAAAATGTGATAAACCCAGTGACTCAATGGGAGTTTCTGCTTGCAGAGGTGTGACAGAGGTGTGGACTGACTTATCGTCAGTAGAGCTTGAACAAATAGTCGAAGCTATAGAATATGTTAGTCCATCTAATTGTCCCCTGAACCCATGTGCCTCTGTGGTGCTTAAGGCACTGAATGCTGAGGTTGTTCCTTCACTCCAATACATAGTGGCACAGTCATTGAAGTTAGGCGAAGTCCTGGAACAGCTGAAACAAGTGGTAATCTCACCACTTGTGAAAAATTCTGCCTTGGATGTTACTAAAAAAGGAGAATTTTCATTCAATCTCAAATTTGAGATTTATGTCAAAAGTCTTAGAAAGAATTGTTTTACAACAGTTGGAGAATTATGTGGTAGATCAAGGGTGCCTAGATGAATTTCAATTTGGATTTTGAAAGAATCATAGTACTGAGCTGCTTTTGTTTGTCCCTCTGTGATGAGATTCGCAACAGATTCAATAAGGGTAAACATTACCTGTTGGTCTCCCTTGATGTTATGTCTGCCTTTGATACCATGGATCACCAGGTTCTTTTAGAAAGATTATGGAAAGAAATAAAAACTTACCTCTTCACCTAACTCCCCACCCATGACCAATGAATTGCAAAGAAACATATATTGGTACTAGATCCCAATTAAGTGTTGCGTTAGGATAAAAACTTGTATTGAAAAATCTTGCACTGCAACTATGGCAAATTGTAACTTGTAAACTGTATAATATATACTGTATATTGATATTGGATCCCTAGAATGTGTCGAGTTAGGATAAAAACTTATATTGATAAACCTTGCATTGTAACTATGGTAAACTGTAACCTGTTAACTGCATATTATGCATGTTTAACCTGTAACCCATTCTGAGCTCTTTGGGGAGAACTAGATAGAAAATGAATTAAATAAATAAATATGAGCTTCATAGGTGCCAATAATCATCTAGGTGTGATTCCATGATCACATCAAATTATGCATCAAATTTGCTTCTCACATAACTGCAAAGAGGTATTGTACACACAAGAGCAAAGCAAGGGCAGACCATGGGTGTTGTTATCAAGCAACATGTTCAATTATAGCATACTGTGCAAAAACTCATCTACTATAAACATGCCAGGTACCAACGATGCTATATAAAGCAATGTAATGTTTACAATTCCTTCTACTCGGTGAATAATAAATGTGTATCTATGTAATTTTCACAGATTTTTAAACTGTTGTTTTTGGGTTTTTTTCAATCATTCCCCCCTCCTTTACTAACACATAGCACGGGTTTTAGCACCAGCAGTGCCACTCATAGAATTCCTATGAGTGTCGGAGCAGTTACCGCCACTGCCAGCGCTAAAACCAGCACATGCTATAAAAAGAACTAGTGAGGAAGAAAAAGCCTCAGACCCCTTCCTTTGCCGGAAAAAGCCTCAGACTCCTCCCTTTGCCTCCCAGAGAACAGGCAAAAGGTTGTGGGTTATGTCACATGACACCAGCCTACATTGTAGTCTTGTGAGCTGTGCTGCCTCTTAACTACTTGGATTTTTTTGTGACTTATGTTTTTATATTTAAGATAACCGAGGCCCCTATAAGACCCCTGAGGAAGGCATTTTTATTTTGCTGAAACATGGCCCATGTTGGGCCATTTGTATTGTATAAATTATTTGGGTTCTATTCTGTGGGTCACTTGTAGACACCCTTTGTGGATTTTTAAGTTTTTTTATTTTAAGATGATTTTAAGATGATTTTTTTTAAGTTTTTTGGACATTTATTAAACTACAAACTTGTACATCCAATCCTTTGTTCCACAATCATTTTGTGGTTTTGCTGCTTCATTTCCTTTGTGGAACCTTTTGGTACTATTTGGATTTTGTTGTTTTATAGGGTATGTCTGACCTCATCGGCATAAAAAAAACTTTTTCTACTGTTAATGGTAGCTCTGTGCAGTGCAAACAATCACAACAGGATCAAATCAAAATGTACTTATCTCAAACAGAAGATCAGCACACAAACAATGGCTAGCATTTCACAATTCTTGCAGCTTCAGGGTAGGGTTACCATATGACTCCATAAAAAGGAGGATGGATTGAGACATCCGGGTTTTACTTCTACTGAAAGCAATGGAAGTAAGGAGGACAGAAAGAGACATCTGGACTTTACTTCTCTTGAAACCAATGGAAGCAAAACCCGGATGTCTCAATCCGTCCTCCTTTTTCTGGAGCCATGTGGTAACCCTACTTCAGGGTGTTAAGCTGCCAATCAGTCCTATGTACGGGAACATCAAACTGATGTCTCTCTCAAAGAGTGCAGCAAGAATTGTGAAACACTGGCCATCGGTGTGCTGATCTTGTGTTAAATTTATGTGGGTAGAGGCAAAAATAAAACAAGAAAGAATAAATAGAAGTAAATGAAATGCAATGACTTTCTCAGAGAACCAATGTCAGTCTCCCACCGGCACAATAAGTTGCTTTTTATACTTACATGATAGCTACATCCACAACTTTAAAAAAAATGCAAGAATAGATGATTTCTTTCAATTTTTAGAGTTTGGCTTTGTTATTATACTGAAATGTTTTAAATCACACAGTGAGCCAATTTTTTTCTCTTCCCAAGCTCTGAAGTCTAGAAGGTTGTTGAAAATAAGAGTAAGATTAGAAGTAATTTTGTGTGGCACAGTTGGCTAAAATTGTCCGTTAATCTTCAGCTCATCCCTTCACACTGACTTTGATTTCACTAATCACAAAATAATAAAATGTTCTCTCATATGAGAAATCTATATGACCCCCCTGTCTCCCACCACGGAAATGGATGAAATAATACTCTGTTCTTTTGTATTTTGTGTGCAAAATAAAAAATTCAACCTAGACCTCTAAAGTTGAAATGAAACTATAA